>NC_029785.2:26029159-26032988 GCF_000816755.2 Arachis ipaensis
TCCCTTATGGTTTTCCTTGGTCGTTGTTGCATCGGATCTATACATATCAACTTCCTCTTCTTCACGTCAACACATAATAAGTACCAGTGTTTAAAGAGGTCCTTAATTGGTACATAAATCTAAAAATCACAAAAACCCAATATTATAAAAACATATAACGGCAAATGAAAGTAGATGGGTAGGTTTCAAAGTTAAAACAAATACATTAGCTACCTTTGATAAGCTGCTAACATCAGATAAGTATGCTGAATGGTTCATTACCACCTCTGATGGTGGGTAGAAAAAGGAAAGTGCTTGTTCCTATCAAGTTTTACAGTCAATGAAAATTGTGATTCACTTTGGTTGTTTTATTAAAGCATATAGTAGACCTTGAATTCATATGACTTACGGAGACCCTAGGCGGAAGAAACCATATCTTTGGACCTCCGGAACGGTTTTTTTCATCATGAGTCATTTTGCATGCAACCATTGTTAATATCTAGCAAGTTTAAAGGTAACAAATAAAGTTAGTCTCAGAGGTTTGAAAAATAAAAAATTTAACGAAAAAAATTTGGAATGTTACATTAGCATCTATCTGTCGCATAGGCTTAAGTGCATCGAATGATCTTCTACAACCATCCACACCTTCGTATACAAGTATTTTCTCGCTGTTGTAAAAATAAATAGATAAATAAATAAATAATCTTACCACGTGAAATAAAATATTTAACAACTTTTATCTATATGTATATTAACAAGATACTTACTCGGGAGAGGCATTAGCATTATATAAGTATATAGCTACCATTGCTTCTTCTTCATTGACCAGCATATCTCTGGGGATTTCAAACGTCAACTGAAATAAAAATAATCATGAAATCATAGTCAAATTATTCATTATGAACATATTCTTAATAAAATAATTTCTACTTACTGGTATTGTCAATGAATGCAATCTTTCAACTTCACATTTGACGACATCCAACTCACACAGTTGTCCATCACGGTTAGTTGCCTGCATATTAAATGTATATATTACAAATATTTATTTTGATCATTTTCAGTTTCATTAAACACAATTTTGTACTGTTCATATGTTACTATATTCACCTACTATTAAGCATGAAATTCGCATTTGGCAAACTTTAGTAATCCTTAAAACAGAGATTACTAATTCTTGTTACTTACCCTACTGCCATTTGCTTCTTCACCTCCAGCAGTAGACATTACGGTGTTTGCAGGAGGAGTTAATGTTTGGGCCAAATTCTGAAACTCTTGGCGTATCGTTATTTGTACCTCTTGTTTCACTCTCAAAATCTTTGAATCAATGTATTCAATTAAACATTGATACATTGGTTCTGAGAGTAAATCTAAATGTTGATTGCTGACAAATAAATTGTCGAAGGAGGCTTTTGTGTTCTTCTTGGAAAGACTTTGGCTACACAAGTGCGAAATTAAATTATAGTTAAAAAAAAATTTTAGACTGTCATACAGGTCTCTTCTTGTGAGAAAATAACAAAAAGAAAAAAAATACCGTAACAAGAATCTAGTTAATATTAATTTACTTGACATAGGATTAAATTGTAAAAAATAAAACTAATAGTCAAATACTAAACAAATAATTTTAAGACAATTGACTTTTATAAAGCCGAAAATATATAGTTGTTAATTTTAAATATTTATTCATGGCTGATTAATGAATTTATGCATAAAAATTATTAAAACGGTTCAAATTTATTAAAAAAAGTGTAACCAGCAAATCCATCCTGTAAATCCCGGTTGATTGAAATGTTGCAGTTGATTAATATGAAAGTGTTTCTTCAATAATGACTAGTGGAATGAAACATCTTACGTTTTCAAAAGATTAAAGAGATAGTTTACAAGATTTTTTGCACAATGTATCACTCTTTTATTCGTCATTGATATATAAAAAAAAAACTAATTAATTATTTAGATTAACATAATATTACGAATATTATTACAGTTAAAAACTTAAGGTATTAATTAAGTAATTAATATTATACTTATATAAAGTGCTATTTTTTTATCAAAACCAAATGTTATGATAAATTAATACACAGTATAGTCCGTTATAAATTTTTGTTCATAAAATAAAGTTTTTTGATAAAGGAGCCATAATAATTGTAATAAAATATATTATAGTTACAATATGATATGAATTAAAAATATTTTTAATGTACTCAAACATATAATTATTTATATAACATGGCTTAAAAGTGTAACATAGTTGCTGAGATTATCATAGTCTAATTTTAGATTGATCGAAAAAAAACTTAAAAGTGCTCTATAAAAAATTTATTGTTACTGAAATTTAAGAATAAAGAATAATTAGTGAATTATTTTATGGACGTCAAATAACTAATGTATAAAGTAAATTAAATTAGGAAGTCATAGCTGTGGTTAGAAAAGATTGAGTATAAAATCAATTTTAAGAAAATTTGTTTACTTAATATAAGTGATCAATATACATAGACTTTTTTATATAAACAAATATCACAACTATATTATTTCCAAAAAAAAGTATGAAGATAAATGGTTCCAAAAATTCACAAAAGCATAGGCGGCGCGTCTGCGAATTGAATTTACACTCTAGTTCAGATGTGGTAGCCATGAATTAGGATTGACATGAGCAATAGGCATTTTTGGCACGGCGCCCACGCAATAAATGGGGAGACCAGTTTGTGGCTGGCTCCAGTAGAAATGACACCTCCGATGGGGCATCCCCGAACTGGAGTGTAATTAAAAGTTAGAGGTTTCTTTTCACTTGAGCCAACCCTAACATCTATTATCATAGACTTTCACTACATATTTCCGCATTATTATTTTTAATACTGATTTAACAATGGGATGCTTTTTAATTGTAAATTATTCTAGTATTAAAAGTGTGATGATCTTATTTAGGAAGTAGAAATCGGATCGTCGGATTTGAGTTTAAAAATATTAAAAAAATTTGGAATATGCACTCCGAAATGTAGATCTGTGTACTCCAATTTAATTAAATTTTTTAAACACATATCGGAAACTATGACTTGTGTATCCCATTTTTTTTTATTTTTCAAACACAAATAAAAAAACAGTTTCAAAATCTAAATTCATGAAAACAAAATAAATATTTTCAATCAATCCTGCATTGCAATTATTTGAGTCTTCCCATGTTATTTCGCAGGCCTAAGTAGTTAAACTTTAGATTAATTTTTGTAAATAAATAAATAAGTTAACAGTATTTATCCATCACCCTCACTGGTGAATATTTATCCATCACCATCACTGGTGAATATTTATGGGGGTGAGCTCGTCCGGGAATTTCACAGTGCCCGGCCACCCTGACGACATAGGAAAACTCAAATCTCCTGTAGTGAAAGCGCAAATCACAATTATCATTATCTCAGCATATATGCTTTCATTCTCGGCCATGGATCAACATCCATCGCAGCCATCCGGCTCTCGGTTCAATCCAGAACCAGCCAATATTCATAATCATACACAGCCATTCCGGCTCACAACAAAACAGCACTTCCACATTCAAAATCATCAAATTCATAAAATCGGCATCTAAGCTATAAATCATTTTCTGAATTCATTTCACTTTGAAATCAAGTTTCAACTCTTTTCAGCCTTGGCTTTAGAAATCTCGTTTCTTAAATCATCTCAGGCTCATAAGCCAAATTTACTCAAAGTGAGTTCCCTTTTCAAAACAAAGCCGCTCTCGACATTCTCTTTCCAAAACTTCCAAAACCATGGAAAGCTAAAGATTTATTTCAAAGTATTCAAAATCACCCACCCAACAATGGGATTTTATATTCAAAACTTCTCGGCAGAGTCCTAAGTC
>NC_029785.2:26033147-26048652 GCF_000816755.2 Arachis ipaensis
CATTTCAAGATCAACTCAGTATCAACCGATTTAACTCATTTCCAAAGCTTTAAAGAAACGGCTCAATAACAAATCATTTGTCCAAACCAAGTCAATTAAAGTAAACTAGGCTGAATTCAAAAGTGCGTTCGACTTCTCACATTATCAAGATAATTAACTCAATTCAAATCAATCCTCAACGGATCAAACTCAGATTTCAAATCTTTAAAGAATCCACCTCAAAACATTATATTTTACAAGCCGCACAACAATTCAGCCAAACAAGCATCATTAACCATTCGAGACAATCAAATAACACACAAGGCAGATACAATCACCAAATATCAATTGTCTCATATCAGTATCCATATGTAATAATTCCAATACATAAAACATAGATTTTGGAAAGCGCCCCTACCTCAAAACGCAATTCCATAATCCAAATGTCTCATAGAGTCCTTTCTGCCTCACCCCGAACTGACGGCAACCAAAACCTCGACTCCCAGTCACGTTCGCAATGACCATAGCAACACTAATCGCAACATACAACAAACAGGACTCGACCCCACGTTATTAAAACTCGTAATCATTAACCATACACAACAAAATACTAACGCGAGGCTCTTCGAAATATACTTACTTACTGAGACTAAGAAAGGACGGCTGAACCGAAATAGCGGCGGTCTCCGAGCCAGCTCGGCAGCAGCCCGGCAGCCACCTCAAGCGGCTGCGGTGACAAATTCCGATCACGACATCTGAAACCAACACGCAGCGACTATAGTATTCCCGGAATTCAAAAAGGACAGAAACCACAATTAAAACCCTTACCGGCAACCTTTTTCGGCGACGGCAGCAGTAGCCAGAAGCTCCGGCAGTGGTCCCTAACGTCACAAAACCACTCCTGGCGGTCGAAATCACAGAGATGCAGCTCCCTTCTCCGGCAGCGACACTTGCGGCGGCCTGAACCCCTTTCTGATGGCGACAGCTCCGGCGGAGGCGGCACCGGCGACACAAACGGCGGCTGGACACGGTGGTTGGACTCCCAGCCCAGCCTAAAATCTCTCTCTTTCTTGCTCTGCTCCTGAACTTTCTCGTTCTGGCTCTGCCATACATGACAGCGGCTGACCCTGTGGCAAGGACGACGGTGGCACAGAGAGGACGACGGCGGCTTCCAGATATGGCGTCTTCTCCCCTCCGGCCATGGCTCGCATCTCCTCCCTCTCCGGATCGCGATTCACGGCGGTGATAGCAGCGCCGTTGGGAGAAACGACGGCAACAAAAGTGCCGCCCTCCACCCGCGCTCACACTCTCGGTTCGTGGGTCACCATGGACAGCGACGACGGTGTAGCCTCAGGGAACGGCGACGCTTCCCTTCCGCGGGCCCTTTCTCTCTCTCCGTCGCATCTCTCTTCAGCTGGCGTCGATGAAGACAACAACATGATGACGGGCTCAGCGGCGACGCTCCTTGCGGTCCGGCGACGAGGATGACGGCGCCTCTCTCTCTCCTCTCTTCTTTCTCCCTGTCGCACGCTATTCCCTCTCTCTTGATTTTGTTTCGTTTCTTCCATGGGAAAAGGGGAAACCGTGTTTGTGTGCCACAGCTGCTACTGGGTTTTTGGGAGAGGGTTTCAGTGGCGGCTGCTAGGGTTAGAGAGGTTAAGGTGTTAGGTGAAATTAGGGTTAGGGGTAAATTGGTAATTTTACTTAAAATTGGGAATAATATAGTAATTGAAACCCAAATTAAATCCAACACTAATTATATATAGAAAATACTATTTGCTCACCAATTTCACAAATTATTTTCAATAAAATGCCCAAATCTAAAAATTAGAAATAGTGTACTTAATTTCTTCATTTTCCAAAATAGCAGTAATAATATTTAAAATATTATTTATCTAATTCAAATCATGTAAAATCCTTATCATTTCATAACTATCATCCTTATACTTTAAATATAGAAAATAATCCAATAATTATAAAATTGGATAATAATCATAACTTATCTCAAATCCAAGAAATCAAAACTTGCCTTAATTATCTTTAATAAAATAATCCCTGAAATTAAGGCTATAAATAACTGTAGGATTTGAGACTTGATCATAATAAGACTTTTTAAAGATTCTGGGTCTTACATCCTACCCACCTTATAAAAATTTTCGCCCTCGAAAATTGATACAAAATGAAAGAAATTCCATAACAGTTCACCCTTGAACACATTTAAGGAATAAGCAAAAATATATCAAAATATAATCATATATACAATTTTCAAATACTTTGATTGTCATAAGCATAAGGAGGCAAAGGTAGGAGCATGGTCGCAAAGCAAACATTACAAGATAGGCTCAATGCAAAAGGTATCCTGAGTCAATCATGTGATAGTAAGGCAAGGCATCGAAGGCTATAAGATATAATGGGGTTAAAACGACGTACTCAACATTCGCACACTAATCTCATATCAACCTCAAAGCTTCAACTTCCCAACTCCATCAAGTACTTTACAATCCCCATACTCGATCACAAGCCTGACAACCGCAAACCCGCTCGCAAGGAATAAAACACATACAACTCTTAACGTTGTACACTTACCGCATCAACTTCCGCATACACATATCACGTCTTAAAGAACTAACGCATCGCGTTACTATGTCTACAAGTCGCACGTGATATCAAACAATTCTCGAGTCTACTCAGAAGGATACAAGATTTAGAAAGGAGAGTCAAATGTCAAGGATAGCGATAATAGATTTGAGAGAATATATCCAATCCTAGATAACCAAGGATACTCAAGCAATGAAGTTTGCTAGAAATAAATCAATTGACAACTTCAAAGATAACCCTTGGATCAAATAAGTTCAATAGGATCAACAAGAAGAAAACCAGCGCATCAGTTTGAAACAAACTCAAACGAGTCGATGAAGTATGAGGTTTACAGAAGAGAACATTTCAAACCCAAGACAAAACTCACAGAACTCAAGAGCATGATTACAAATACTTTCGAATACATCGTGCATAAAGGAACCGATACTTGCGGAAAAACCACTTCACAAATTAGAAGAAAAGTTAAGTAACAAACATTCTCCAAGAGAATAACAAAAGCAATAACGTGGCTTTGCTGTAATACAATTTTATGTTGAAACAGATCATGTAGAATTTTAAAAACAAGGTGCACACAAGTTTGGCTAAAAGCTAAAATATTTCCTCAAATATTTTAGAAGGATAGTTGGGTGCACAACCTAACCAAAAGCAGTTCATAAAAACTCGGAAATAATCAAATACTTGTTCAAAATTCTCAAAATTCGTATTCAAACAGGCGTGTATAACATTTATAGCAAGGACGAAAGAGGAAGTTAAACTCTCTTTAGAAAAGAAATTCCAAGGTAGAAATTTGCTTACAATTTAGTAGAGAAAATAAGTGGTGCGTTACAAACGAACCGATTTCCACTAAACAAGGAAGCTTTTCAAAACTTCATTTAAAACAGCGTATGCCAACTTTAAATTAACTTCGTCAAAATTGAACAATGGTTTCAATCTCAATCAAACAACAAAAATAAATTTCGTTTAGTATTCTTCCAAAGGGAATTCAAAACTTCTTTAAAAAGTTCAAAACAAGACTCCAAAAGTGTTCTTAAAATCACCATCTCAGAAGAACATTCAAGAAGTTTAAGATGTACTAAAAAAGAGTCAAGCCATACTAGAAAAGATCTTAAATCAAAGTAGTTTAAACAAGATCCACTAGGCATGCGACATCAAACAAGCTTTCAATTGATCTAAAAGAAAAAGTCATAGGAAAAGACAACTCAATCATTTGTGATTTCTAAATGATAAATCTTTGACTAAAAACTCTTGTAGAGATAATAGGAGAATAAACAATGCACTAACTTGAAACAAATTAAACTGACCCTCATAAGGATGAGATTCACAAGAGAGGACAAACCAAGATCAACGGTAATGTTCACAAAATGTAAAAGATTAGTCAAAAATAAAGTAAAGTATGACATTCATAGGGATGAAAGGTTAAATAGAGAATTTAGCCTGTTCATAGGAAAAAAGCTATGAGTCCAACACTTCCAAAAGAACAACCATGGCACGAACCATATAGCATGCTAAATCAAACTCAATACAAAATAAGTTAGGTAAAGCTTATCAAATGAAACTCAACCGGGAAAAAAGTGAAAAATCTTTCCTTTCCAAAATTTTGAAAAATATCCAAATATATAATCAAATGAAGATGTCCATTGGAACTATAGTAAAGTTACTAGAAAGTCAACTTGTATTTTAAGTAGGTGCAGTTCTATAAACCAGTAAAAGTACAGTCGAGGTATTAGGAGTAAATAATTGTTAAACTATATAAGAAATCTTCAAAGTTCATATATAGATAAGTATGTATCTAATCAACAGCAATTTTTTATAAAAATCTCAAAATTAGCTGTAATCACTGTCAAATAAGAGGAAAACTGAATCAACAAGTTCTCTAAGAATGAATCACGGAACCCGGAGTTAAAAGTCACAGCACATTAAGACAAGTTCAAGACTATATCAAAGAATACTTGAATCAAGAAGAACTCAAACAGAGGAAGACAGATGCATCAAGGATTCCAAACAAGCACATGCAACTGAGGTCAAACAAGAATGCATATGAAAAGAGAAATAGAGTAGAAACATCAAATTACTTTTCAAGAGGAGTACCAAACAAGAACTTCAAGTTAGGATATGAAAGAACAGGTCAACTCGAACAGAATTCAAGACTCACAACTGAATAGCCTCGAGAAAAAGTTTCTAACGTTCTCCCAAACCCACGATTCGCTTTACTCGAAACTCGTATATCATCTATGATAACCATTAGTGCTTTCATATACATAATTCACTAGTATTAAGCCGGCCAAACTTAATACCAAGAATTATGCAATGCAAGACTAACAGCGTTAAATCCATAGATCGTCATGTGCATAAAGCTCTAATTCTCGTCGTTCGACAAGGCCTAATACATGACAAACGCTCAGAGTAAGCAATTGAAGCATAGTCAGTCCATTCCTCAGGCTCTACAGGAAGAACTGCTCTGATACCATAATGTAACACCCTAACTACCAAAGTTCACACTTCCGGCTGTGCGACTCTGATAGCTCGGACATTACGACGACTTTTATACTATTTAATACTAAAATATGAGCCTGTTTAAAAACTTTAAACCGCAATACCGATCCAAAAATACTTTCATCCGATATCATACATCCATAAATACCATACAACTTACAAAACTCATAAAGAGTACATCCATATATATACATATATATATATTACAAGCAATAATCAATACAATCCCTATCCCTCTTACAGAATATCTCAAGATAAAGGCGAGGGTACAAATAATAACCTAAAGCAATACAGAACATCTTAACAACAAATAAATAAGCTCTTCGCAACTTCTGCGCCCATATCCTGAAAGGGGAAAAATGTAGGGGGTGAGAACATCATCCTCGAAAGGGTTCTCAGTAGAGGGTTTTTGGGAATTACTGTAATAGGATACATGAAGATAAACCGTACCAGTAATTAATAACCGTCTTATGCCTCTTTTCAAAAACAACGGTTTACAATAAAAGTAAGGTCGAAAATCCTTTCTGAAAGAGGAACCATTCTATTCTCAAAACATCAAGCCTTTCAAAAAGGTTTATCTATACTGAACCAAAATAGTTTTTCATATTTTATTCCAAACCAGAAATACGAAACCAAAATCAACCATCGGTTCATCTCATTCCAACCACGGCCCTAGGCCCAAACAATCCAACTAACAACCAATCACCACAATCCAACAGAGTCCCAGATGTTTCAGGTTTCTTTTTGGAACCTATTTTCTAACTCTTCCAAAATACCTCCAACTTAATTACCCAATCAAAAGTCTAGATTCCTTTGAAATCACTAAAAGCTCCTTTTTATATTGAAATCAATATTAGTGCATCATTCTTTCCTTTAGTGGTTCAAACGGTGAAAAATAGTTCATTTCTAAATAAGCCGAACTCAACGCATAAAGTTCATTAAATAAATTAAGCTTGAAAACATAAATATTGTCTTAACAAATCAAGTAATACAATTTCTCAAATCCAACCTTTTTAAAATAACTTTTCAAGCAAGACTAGGGTTTTGTAGAAATTTCGACAGCACCTCCCCTAAAACTTGGACTTTTGCCACCCGGTTCGGGTCCCAACTAAACCGTTTCTCATTCCTTTTCAACAGCTCAAAACCAGAAATCAATTCAAAGCGAGCTAAATCCAACAGTCGCCTCAGTGGCATATTTCAAGAAAACCATTTCAAGATCAACTCAGTATCAACCAATTTAACTCATTTCCAAAGCTTTAAAGAAACGGCTCAATAACAAATCATTTGTCCAAACCAAGTCAATTAAAGTAAACCAGGCTGAATTCAAAAGTGCGTTCGACTTCTCACATTATCAAGATAATTAACTCAATTCAAATCAATCCTCAACAGATCAAACTCAGATTTCAAATCTTTAAAGGATCAACCTCAAAACATTATATTTCACAAGCCGCACAACAATTCAGCCAAACAAGCATCCTTATCCATTCGAGACAATCAAATAACACACAAGGCAGATACAATCACCAAATACCAATTGTCTCATATCAGTATCCATATGTAATAATTCCAATATATAAAACATAGTTTTTGGAAAGCGCCCCTACCTCAAAACGCAATTCCATAATCCAAATGTCTCATAGAGTCCTTTTTGCCTCACCCCGAACTGACGGCAACCAAAACCTCGACTCCCAGTCACGTTTGCAATGACCATAGCAACACTAATCGCAACATACAACAATCAGGACTCGACCCCACGTTATCAAAACTCGTATTCATTAACCATACACAACAAAATACTAACACGAGGCTCTTCGAAATATACTTACTTACTGAGACTAAGAAAGGACGGCTGAACCGAAACAGCGGCGGTCTCCGGGCCAGCTCGAAGGGGGGAGATACTATCACAGTCAACTCTAACAATTTTTATTACTTTTTAATAATTTAATAATCGATTTAATAAAGTACTAAGGGCAGGGGCGGATAGCGGGAATCGAACCCGCGTCTTCTCCTTGGCAAAGAGAAATTTTACCATTCGACTATATCCGCATTTTTGAATCGTATTTGATACGTAATATATCAATCTTATTTGTGCAGAGCTAAGTTTGATACTCCGTTAGGCATAATTTGAAAGAAAGTCGAAAAATGGAAAATATATGAAATATATATATGAGATCTCCCTATTCTATTAATTAGGATTTATCTAGAATTGATGAAAAGGAATTCCAGCACATATAGTGACATACATAGTGAAATAATACTATGTGTTCTCACCAAAAAGAACGATTTTTTTTATACCCACTCGCTCCTTATTAACTTATTACTAGTTACCAATCCTAGTGATTGGATTTATATATATTAGTAAAAAGATGTGATAGAATATTTTGAATATTCTATATTTATGTTTAATGATTTTTCTTCGAATGACTATTCATCTATTGTATTTTAATGGTAATAGAGGAAAAACTCTGGCAGCCACCTTAAGCGGCTGCGGCGACAAATTCCGATCACGACATCTGAAACCAACACGCAGCAACTATAGTATTCCCGGAATTCAAAAAGAACAGAAACCACAATTAAAACCCTTACCGGCAACCTTTTCCAGCGACGGCAGCAATAGCCAGAAGCTCCGGCGGTGGTCCCTAACGTCACAAAACCACTCCTGGCGGTCGGAATCACAGAGATGCAGCTCCCTTCTCCGGCAGCGACACCTGCGGCGGCCTGAACCCCTTTCTGATGGTGACAGCTCTGGTGGAGGCGGCACCGGCGACACAAACGGCGGCTGGACACGGTGGTTGGACTCCCAGCCCAGCCTAAAATCTCTCTCTTTCTTGCTCTGCTCCTGAACTCTCTCTTTCTGGCTCTGCCATACATGACAGCGGCTAACCCTGTGGCAAGGACGACGGTGGCGCAGAGAGGACGACGGCGGCTTCTCCCCTCCGGCCATGGCTCGCATCTCCTCCCTCTCCGGATCGCGATTCACGGCGGTGATAGCAGCACCGTTGGGAGAAACGACGGCAACAACAGTGCCGCCCTCCACCCGCGCTCACACTCTCGGCTCGTGGGTCACCATGGACAGCGACGACGGTGCGGCCTCAGGGAACGGCGACGCTTCCCTTCCGCGGGCCCTTTCTCTCTCTCCGTCGCATCTCTCTTCAGCTGGCGTCGATGAAGACAACGACACGGTGACGGGCTCGGCGGCGACGCTCCTTGCGGTCCGGCGATGAGGATGACGGCGCCTCTCTCTCTCCTCTCTTCCTTCTCCCTGTCGCATGCTATTCCATCTCTCTTGATTTTGTTTCGTTTTTTCCATGGGAAAAGGGGAAAACCGTGTTTGTGTGCCACGGCTGCTACTGGGTTTTTGGGAGAGGGTTTCAGTGGCGGCTGCTAGGGTTAGAGAGGTTAAGGTGTTGGGTGAAATTAGGGTTAGGGGTAAATTGGTAATTTCACTTAAAATTGGGAATAATATAGTAATTGAAACCCAAATTAAACCCAACACTAATTATATATAGAAAATACTATTTGATCACCAATTTCACAAATTATTTTCAATAAAATGCCCAAATCTAAAAATTAGAAATAGTGTACTTAATTTCTTCATTTTCCAAAATAGCAGTAATAATATTTAAAATATTATTTATCTAATCCAAATCATATAAAATCCTTATCATTTTATAACTATCAACCTTATACTTTAAATATAGAAAATAATCCAATAATTATAAAATTGGATAATAATCATAACTTATCTCAAATCCAAGAAATCAAAACTTGCCTTAATTATCTTTAATAAAATAATCCCTGAAATTAAGGCTATAAATAACTGTAGGATTTGAGACTTGATCATAATAAGACTTTTTAAAGATTCTGGGTCTTACATCTGGTATCTGTATTGATATGGTAGCTAGGTTTTGGTTGACTTCTTCCCCTTAAATTGCTTCCTTCAATGTAATTGTATATGATTGTAGGACATCTTTGTGCCTTAACACATTGCTGTCTGCAGTTTACTTTTATTCAATAAATCTTGATGGATTTGCGTCAACTATATTGCTTTTTTTTCAGTAGTAGCTTCAGCCTGTAAAAGTTTCAAAAGCTTAATATGAATTTCTTCCAACTGATTATTTGATTTCGAACTGCTTCATTTCCATTATGCAGATTCAGAAGATGAAGATAGCCATGAAGATTGAGATGGAAAGCTGATGAGTGGATATTTTATACGCTTTTTGGGGTTAATTTCATATAGTTTTGAGTATGTTCTAGTTAGTTTTTAGTCTATTTTCATTAGTTTTTAGGAAAAATTCATATTTTTGGACTTTACTATGAGTTGTGTGTTTTTCTGTAATTTCAGGTATTTTTCTGGCTGAAATTGAAGGAGCTGAGCAAAAATCTGATTCAGGCTGAAAAAGGACTGCTGATGTTGTTGGATTCTGACCTCCCTGCACTCAAAGTGGATTTTTTGGAGCTACAGAACTCGAAATGGCATGCTTCCAATTGCGTTGGAAAGTAGACATCCAGGGCTTTCCAGAAATATATAATAGTCCATACTTTGCACAAGGATAGACGATGTAAACTGGCATTTAATGCCAGTTCTCTGCCCAATTCTGGCGTCCAGCGCCAGAAAAGGATCAAAAGCTGGAGTTGAACGCCCAAACTGGCACAAAAACTGGCGTTCAACTCCACAAATAGCCTCTGCACGTGAATTGCTTAAATCTCAGACCCAGCACACACCAAGTGGGCCCCAAAAGTGGATCTCTGCATCATCCATCATAGTCCACTCATATTTTGTAACCCTAGGCTACTAGTTTAGTAGTAGGATTCAAGGATTGAATGACTGTGACTAGCTTCAAACTCCTGAAGGCTGGGCGTTAGTGACAAACGCAAAGGAATCAAGGGATTCTATTCCAACCGGATCGAGAACCAACCGGTGATTAGCCGTGCTGTGACAGAGCGCGTGAGCGTAGTTTTCACTGGAAGGATGGAAGGTAGCCATTGACAACGGTAATCCACCAACACACAGCTTGCCATAGGAGGACGCGCGTGCGTGAACAAGAAGACAGAGGAAAGCAGATATTCAGAAGACAAAGCATCTCCAAAACTCCAACATATTCTCCATTACTGCATAACAAGTAACCTTTAATCCATGCTCTCTTGTTTATTTGCAATTCAACTGATAAACATAATTGACTTCCTGACTAAGATTTACAAGATAACCATAGATTGCTTCAAACCAACAATCTCCGTGGGATTCGACCCTTACTCACGTGAGGTATTACTTAGACGACCCAGTGCACTTGCTGGTCAGTGGTACGAGTTGTGAAAAGTGTGATTCACAATTTGTGCACCAAAAGCAAGACCATAATGTAATCTTAAGGCAAAGGTGAATTTTGAATGGTGGCAACCGACAAGTTGTTTCACACTTTGGAGTTCTACAAATATAGTCACATTTTTATGTGGAATCATGTTTAATATAGTAGTTAATTCTATAACATTTAAAAGCTTTAGAAGGGTATTCCACAAGTAAAATGGCTTCAGCCATTGACACTCATCAAGCCATTGCCTCTCTCGGGATGTATGTTTTGAACATTGTGTTTCTCTGAGGCAAGATGGAATTCAAAATGTCCATTGTGTTAGGTTCCAACTAAATAGATATAGAAATTATAAGCATCTGCATTAGTTTTATTTAATCCTGTGTGTATTTTCCTTAAACTGAGGTAGATGTTACCTGGTTTCTTTCTTGCAGATGAATTGTCTTAGCTTCGAAATTCTTAAATCAATCTACAATGGAGCAGTTGCTAATGATTATGAACTAATATTTCAAGTATTAGAGGAATATAATGAAAAGAAGTAAAAAAAATCCACTTTACTATACACATTTCCACCGTTTACTTAAATTCAAGTTTCAGGCAACCAAGATCCTCTAAAACAAGAAACACTCAAAGTTAAAGGAAAATGTATAAGCTAATTACTTTTATGCACACAAAGACAACTCAATCATTGCTCCAAACCTATCTTTAAACAAATTCTTAAAATCCGGAAGAACCGTGAAAATTCCTCGGTTCCCTTTCTTTAATTATTTCGAACTCTCTATGCCATGTTTATTAATATTAACCATAATTCACTTGCGAAGGGAGTAGGACATTTATTTATCAGATCTCATTAATCATTATGAATTTGAACTCACTATGCTGTTCTGTGTCCAAACAAGGATTTGCAAAAAATATTTTTTTCAGTCCAATCAGAATCATATCTTACAACATAAAAAATCAGCATGTTAAAATCAAATTGCACAAGGAAGTAAGAGTTGGAACAATCTATTAATGGTGATTCTACATTTTGTGATAAAAAGACAACATTAAGTAGTTCCAACCTACAAACACTTGATGAGATACAAACCAGGAAACCATATGCTTATTTAACACCTTACATGACTTACAATTTCAGAATATAATAAACAAAGCAATAAAACCAAGCACCAAAGGAACTAAGGTAGATATGCACGTAAATCCATAAAACTTTTCATAAGAGAAAGTGCATAATTCAGTCTATAACTCAACTCTGTAAGAAGAGACTCTTTAAACAACAAATCATAAGGCAACTATACAAAAAAACTATTTGATAACATAAAACAGCCAAAATTGCTAGAAAGAAATGCATAACAGCCAATCAGGTCACATATCTTCTCCAGTTATTACACCTTTGAATCCTGGCAAAGCTGAAAATCTTCGTTTGCACCCAATTGTGCTTGAGGCCCTCCAGCAGAACTAGGTCGACTAGTCAGTTGAGGGAAGTCATTCATGTCAAAACGAGAATTATCACTTGAGTTTACATCATTCAACATATCCATAACATGGCTTTGTGAAAGTGGACCACCAGCATTGGGATAAGAGTTCCCTAGCATTGAAATCACCTACGGAGATCCTGAATCAAGAAGCTCTTGTCACCACAAAGAAATACTTCAATACCTATCATAAGCTCAAATGAGTATCAATCGTAAGAAAAATATTTGTGCATTCAACATGCATGAAAACAAATATAAATGATTTCATCAAGCATATTACATACAAATCTAAAACAACCATCAGTTCTTTAACAGTTTTCAACATGTGGAAGCGAACAATGTGGTTGCATAGAAGAAGGCCAACTAGTTGGACAAGCTGAACCAATGCAAACAGAAAATAAAGTCATCTTCTCTATGGCTGCACTTGCACAAAGCAAATGCAATTAGGGGTCATTGCATGAGAACATCTTTGTGGATAAGTATTGTTCAACACCATTATAATGGACATCCATAAAAATACGTACCTTGTGGAAGCACAACACTCATCAATCGATTCTGTCCCTGTACTCCTAAGCCACCATATCCATTGTTTGCACTCATCAATCGATTCTTGCCCACCTTGAGGTTGTGCATTGGCAGAATCCAGATCATGTAGCATTACATCCTTTAGGGGGAAAAAAATTCCAAATCACAAGAAACTATTACCATCAAGCCAGTGTATCAAAAACAATCTTACTGGGTGTGAGCATCTAAGTGTGTTCCTTTGCAAAACTTATCCAAATAATTTTTTTAGTGTTAAAATAACCAATGAGTCAACAACAGCACAATCATCACAATGTAATTGTTCATCATCCTCATTCTTACCATTGCTCGGTTTTGGCGCCTGGATTCTAAGAAAAACACTCTTACTCTTAACCTGTTTCTTTGAAATGCCATTATATTCATGAACCCTATCTGCTCTATCGTAATCGTACCTATCCAGTTCCAAAGTCGTTGTCTCGAGAGAAGAGTCTCGCGCCTCTTCCGAGCAAAGTTTCGATTAGATACCGGAATTCGGAGGAACAACCACACGGCAACGGCGGTTTGCTCTGCCAAAGCACTCCTTACTGAACCTGGAAGCACTGCGGCGAGGGTTAGAATTTGAAGGAGACTGCGATAGCATTGAACTACGGTGACGCGAATCATGTTCGAAAAGAACAGGAACCTGAGGAACAAAGAGTGGATTGGCGGGTAAAAAAACGGGAGGGTTGAAATTGAATGCGGTAGGGTTCACAAGAACGTGGTTGGAAACTTGACGGAGATGGTGGTGGTTATACGGCGGAGAAAGAGGAATGTACGTATTTGGGTGACGGGAATGATGAAAGTAGGGATCCATGGCGGCAGAGAGAGGAGACAGAAGGACAAACGGAGATGGAGGAAGGAGATACAGAAGATTAGGGTTCATTGTGTGGGAGCTTGATTTGGGGAAGAATTTGGGCGACGGTAGTGATGAAAGTATGGATCCATGGCGGCGGAGAGAGGAGATAGAAGGACAAACGGAGATGGGGAAGGAGATACAGAGAATTAGGTGTGTGGGAGCTTGATTTGGGAAAAAATTAAAGATTGAATTTTTAGTAAATTACATAATCACCCACTTGAGACTATAATTTAATTACTAATAGTTTAACCATAGTTAACATAGCAACCAATTAAAAGATGACATGTCACAGATGGTAAATTACATGTTATTATAGGAAGGGTAGAGTAAAATTTACCATTATTTAATTAAATGTTTCATTTTATTCGCCGACGACAATAATAATAACTTTGCAGCGACATTATGTTCTTCCAAAGATATTATAATAGTTAGCTAATCTGATTTTTGCATCAACAAAATTTGGTTGCTAAAATTAAAATTTTTTGCAGCAAAATTTTTTTTTATTATTGAGTATAATTTAACAACAAACTATTTTGATACAAAATCTAAATCGTTAACAACAAATAAAAAATGGACTCCAATTACTACTTTTGGCAACAAATTCTAATAAAACATACAACAATTATATATTTTTTGTTGCGAAAACTTTTCTATTGCAGCAAAAGTAATATTTTACAGCAAACTTTTCTCTTCAAAAAAATATTCTCTCTTGTAGTGGTAATTGGCCGGTTCGGTTTGCTCGTCTAGAACTCAATAAAAAAAGGATTTAACAAGTAACTGTCTCTCAGATCTCAGGTTCGTCTAATAAATTCAGCCAATAATAAAGCTAAATACACCAAATCAATTGGAAAAAAAAAATTAAAAAAAAAGAAACAAATTATATAAAGAAAAACATAGATCATTATATATATTCTCTCCGTTTAAAATATGTCATTTAAAACTTTATTATGTTTACATTTATCGAATTATTCATTTTCCTAAATTTAAATTAACAGATATCTTAATATATAAGAGAAAATAACTCATTTTTGCCCTTACATTTATATTGTTCATTAGAACTTTAGAAGATCCCTACGGCCCTTCCTCTCCAAGCAGCATAACTTGTGCTTCGGGGAAAGACACGCTGCTTGACCTCCAAATCTTCTCCGGAAAAGTCACACGCCTCGTCCTCATCAATCCGTCCAATCGTCATGCTACAACGGCGAAGTACTTTCCTGGTCCCTAAACGCCCAACAACACTGTGTTCATTCATATTGCCATTACCGCTGCGTTCTTGTCTCCTAAGGGAAGCAGCAGCCATGATGAGATCGTGGTCATCACTGGCGCTCGACCGGGCCGATGAAGTAACACTGAAGCTTCTAGGAAGAGGGCAGAGCTGGCCGGTAGGGCACCCCATGGCTGCGTCCACGTAGGCGAAGTGGCTGCTGGCGGAGCAATCGGTCATGCCTTGTACGTACATGTCCCTTGCCTTGATTAGCAACCTGAAGGGTGCCTTCATGAACCTCATGAGTTTTCTCTCTTTTTGGTTTCTCATCATGTGTGATGATGAGTTAGATTTTTCTCAAAATTAAAGTTGTAATATAACTTGGAGCATGTATATCCCATGCTATCTCCATGATATGTAATAATGGTTCGAAAAGGTTAGCTAGCTACCATAATGGGTTTCGTGCATCAATATTTCACTTTATATAAACAACAATAAGGACAGGTGAACCAAAAGTTTTGTTTGAATATTTAAACACAAGAAAATTAAGATGCATTTAATTTTACGTAAAATTAATAGTTAAAAATTATTAATTTTATGTGAAATTAATTGTATTTGAATTTCTACCTTTAAACATTCACATCTTAATAATTTATAAGCAATACTATCTGAATTTATTATTTTTAATTATCAGTCTGCAGTAATATTTTAAAGTATTGACTAAAAATATAGCATTAAACTGTTGGATTAAAGATATTGAACTGTTAACAAAAAAATATTAACCAATATAATTTAAAACAATTTTGCTAGCTAACCAAATATAATACTAGCCAACTATAACGTAGACCGCAACAAAAGGTTCAATAAAACAAAAAATATCCCGCAATCTTATTTAAATCGAACTTTATTTTCACTTTTTACTATTATTTACAATAAATTTGGAAAAAAAAAACAGCCGTGCATGTTTTAACAAATCAGTTTAAAATTTTTAAAAATCATTTTAAAAATTCCAAAATTCATTTTATAAAATTTAAAACTA
>NC_029785.2:26048914-26049726 GCF_000816755.2 Arachis ipaensis
CAAAACATAGGAAAAAACATCCAAAATCTAACAAAAATGAGATATTTAATTTTTTTTAAAAATTCATAATAAAAAAAACATTCGAAAACTAAGAAAAAAAACATCTAAAACTATTTAAAAAATCATCCAAAAAAAAAAATATCCAAACCACAAGAAAAAAAGAAACATGTAAAACTAGTAATAAGAAACATCCAAAAACAAGATAAAAACATCCGAAACTTAAGAAAAGAAACATCCAAAACTAGTAAAAAGAATCATTCAAAACCAAAAAAAAGAAGAAGAGCAAGAGGAGCTCCATGACGACGACGATGATGACAATGCAGGAGGAGCTCCATAGGGAGGGACCAATCGTGCCGGCGATACGTTGCACAGAGAGTTGCGCGTCGCAACAGTGTAGAATCAACGGAGAGGGAGGACGCACAAGGAGAGGCGGTTGCACGCAATGGAAGGGCAAAGAGGGAGCGACTCGCACGATGAGGATGGCGGACGGGAGACACGACGGCGACACGATGGATGGCAGGAGGCAGACGTCAAATGTGCAACGGATGGGAGGAAGAGCGAGAGAGAAAGAACAAAAATGCGTACCATAAATTATTTGTAGCTTAGAGTTATAAGACGTAGATATAAAAAGAGCACCAAACTAAATTTTTTGAATTTCAAAATCAAAACTAAGAGAATTAATTGATTTGGTTAGAACTATAGTTGCCCCCTCAATTTCAAATTACTAATAACCCTCTAACTTCTCTCGTAATTCATTTTGTATCATAGTGGAAATTAAACTATCAATAATATTTAAAAAATAATAGAAACTC
>NC_029785.2:26049738-26084719 GCF_000816755.2 Arachis ipaensis
CCATTAAAATATAATGTTAGTGTATATACCAAATATAATGTGATAGTATTTGAATTTTATTTTTATACATTGAAGAAAGTTAAATAGGTATAATTGACCAATTTACCAAATGAACTTAGTAAAAGGTTAGCGTTAATAAAAACAAGATCAACTAACAACTCTAAATTACTAATCAAAATTAGACATAAATGACTCAAGGTTATCCAATTTTTTAATCCCATGCCAAAAAAGATAAAATCTACTCCATAACTAATATAAATATTTCATCAAATACTTGTTATGCATAAAAATAAAATAATATAAATTACAAAAATTAACAAAATTTACAATTATCCACTATAAAAATTTTAACATTAACAACTCAAATAAAATAAGTAAAATATAAAACATCAAATTCATTCGTAAGAAACATCAAATTCATAAAATAAGTGAGTATGGTCTAACTGTCTATTTCTCCCTCAAGTCTTTCGCATAAAAAAAATAATCTTATATAGCTGCTGGAGGTTATTGGAGAGTCCAAAATGTGAATGTACCTGCTTCATTAATTAAGGCGTGAAACTGACCTTATTCATCTGTTTCACACACAAAACACAAAACACAAGAAATTAATAATTAGAAACAAAAAAAATATGTTTTTCACACACAACTTCATTAAAAATAACATTTGAAAAAATTCAATTAATTAAGTTAAAATTATGTTAAGTTAACGGATAAATTTTATACTTTTTAGTACGATTTGAAATGATAAAATAAAATTTATTAGTTAGCTCACTTATTTGTTTAAATAAATTGGAGATTTGAATTCTGCTTTATATATATAGTAATTTATTGACAAATAACAAATTTTTAAATAAAATTTAAATCTACAATGAATTAATTTTTATTTTATCGAATTGAAAGATAAATGATTGAATACGCATTAAAAATTTAGCGCCTCTTTCCAAATCATCCCATTAAAATGCATGAATTTTAGATCAGAAGAGTAAAAGTGTACTTTTAATTGATTTCATTAATAAAATGACAATGATATTAATTAATAAAGTTAACATTAGAACAACTAATGTTATATATTAATAAGTGATAATGAGAATAGAAGATACGTACTCACTTGAATTCTATCACTGAAAATAATAAAAATATATTTTATATTTAGAATAAATTACCCATTTAAAATTATTTGAGAGCTTTTACTCGTTTATGCTGAATGTTACAAATTTATATAAATCGGTGGACAAGAACGATTTAGTAGTGGTATAAAGTAAATTATTATTGGTGAAAGCGATTGTTTTACACTATACATACATAAATCGTCCCGGGCCAGAGTGATTTACCTTGGAGTGACAACGATTTATCGGAGTAGACGATTGGCTAAATCGTATAGAAAGATTTAATAGGTGGAGCGACTATATAAATCAATTTTACTTGCACCGATTTAGTAGATGGAGATATGGAGCGACTCGATTTACCGATCAGGATGTTTTATCATTTTGCAATCATCTTTCACTATTCTAGAGAAAATTTAAGGATTCAAAAACGAAAAAATATTCGTAATAAGTGATATAGATTGTCTCTACCGATTAAATGGCATTGTTCATGTTAAAACAAGAGACTGAGAGAGTAATTTAAAAAGTGTATTATTGAGTTGTCATGAAAAGGTACAATATATAAAGAATATTTATAGGTACTAAATGAATCAAAGTAATAAAGACATAGAATCCTATAATTAATGTACAGATATACTATATAAATATAGACGATACTAATTGATCTAAATTGATTCTAATGATTCTCTAACATCCCCCCTCAAACTCAAGTGGGAGCTAAGGATACCAACTTGAGTTTGGATAACAAAGTCCGGAAATGAGTCGGGTGATGAGCTTTCGTGAAGATATCAGCAGTCTAATTTAGTGTTCCAACAGCAATGAGACGAACAGTATCAATAAGGATATGTTGCCGAACAAAGTGACAATCAATCTCAATGTGTTTAGTGCGTTCATAAAACACATCATTATGGGCGATCTGAATAGCACTGCGGTTATCACAAAAAACATCAGTAGGGGACGACTGAGGAGCATTCAAATCTTCGAGAAGCCAACGAACCGAGATAACTTCAGCAGTGGTGTCAGCGAGGGCACGGTACTCAGCTTCTGTGCTTGAGCGAGCAGTGAACGTTTGCTTCTTAGCATGCCAAGAAATAAGAGCATCGCTAAGAAACAAACAGTAACCAGTAGTAGAACGACGATCAGTGGGATCACCAGCCCAATCAGCATCGGAGTAAGCCTGAAGAGACAAAGAGGAATTGGCAGAAAAATAAAGGCCATGAAATAGAGTGCCTTTGATGTAGCGAAGAATGCGAAGAACTGCCGCATAGTGAGTAGTACGAGGAGCTGACAAGAACTGGCTAAGTACATGAACCGGATAGGCGATGTCTGGTCGGGTGACAGTCAAGTAGACGAGACCGACAACTAACTGTCGATAGAGAGTCGGATTATCCAAAACAGTGCCTGAAGAACTGAGAATTGATGGTTTAGAAGTTATAATAAATACTCGTTGTAAGTATAGTTACTAAACCAAGCAATCAACCTTTCTTACAAACGTTTTGGTTGTCACAAGTAACAAACCCCTTAAAATTGATAACCGAGTATTTAAACCTCGGGTCGTCTTCTCAAGGAATTGCAGGGAGGTATGTTCTAATGTAAATAAAAGAGAGCAATAATAACTGAAATACCTCAAATAACATTAATTCAAGTAATCTGGAACAGTTCATAAACTAAATTGCGAAAATAAATAAAAATAAAGAACCTGGGATTGAGAGTTACTCCTAAAACTAAGAGAAGTCCTAAATCCTAAGAGAGAGAGAGGAGAGAACCTCTCTCCAAACTAAATCTAAATCATGAGAAGTGAGTTATGAGAGCCTTTTTATGAATGGATGCATTCCCCCACTTTATAGCCTCTAATCTGTGTTTTCTGGGCCGCAAACTGGGTCAAAAGGGCTTCAGAAATCTCTGGGGGCATATTCTGTAATTCTGATACGTGGCCTCTGTCACGCGTCCGCGTGGGTCACGCGGTCGCGTCATCTGGAGTTTTCCTTGTGGCACGGTCGCGTCTGTCACACGTCCGCATCGTATGCGCTATGCTCAAGTCGCGCGGCCGCGTCAGTCATGCGGCCGCGTCGCTGCTTCTTCGCTCCTGGCACGCGTTCGCGTCGTCCATGCGATCGCGTGGATGCCAGTTTCTTCAAAACTCCGTTTCGCACTTTCCTTCCATTTTTGTACGTTTTCTTTCCCATCCTTTAAGTCATTCTGCCTTAGAAAATCTGAAACTACTCAACACACTAATCACGGCATCGAATGGAAGTAAAGGTAATTAAAATAATTAATTTTAAAGCTTAGGAAACATGTTTTTCACATATATCACATAATAAGGAAGGGAAGGTAAAATCATGCAATTAATATGAATAAGTGGGTGAAGGATTGAATAAATCACTCAAACTAAGCACAAAATAACTCATGAAATATGGGTTTATCAACCTCCCCACACTTAAACAATAGCATGTCCTCATGCTAAATCCAAGGTAAAGAATAAGGTAAGGTTAAAGTGGTAGAATGTTATGCAATGCAACCTATTCTAAATGCATCTACCTAAATGAGTCATGCAATTCCAATTTATCCACTCATATATAAAGCTTACACATAGTCAATTTAATTCACATTCTCAAGGAGTCATATATATATATATATATAGCCAACCCTTAAATGATAAAGCATTTTTGTAAATGATATGGGAAATAAAAATATTGTACAAACTTGCAAAACAATTAGTAAATTAAGCACAGATATATGTTGATGAGTTATTGAACCCTCACTGGATTTTGTGTTTACCCTCTAGTCACTCAGTATTTATTGGGTTTATTCACTCTACTTTTCTTTTTATTCCTACTTTCTATAACTTTGTTCTTCATCTAACCAATCAACAATTATAGAGTACAGTCATACCAAAAATCATGAGGTCTTTAATTAAGGTTGTAATGGGGCCAAGGTAAAGGTAAGGATATATGTATAAGGCTAAGTGAGCTAATAAGTGAATCCTTAATTAGATTAAGATCTCACCTAACATACATATTTAGTAGAACAAAACTTCTTTACCAATTTTTCCATATTATCCCACTTGTTGTTACATGCTCATGTTTCAATTTTATTTTTATCCCATTTGCATTGCTTTTATTTTGCATTGAGGAATTATTTTGTATCCCCTTTTATTAAATGCTGAAAAATAAAATTTTTTAAAAATTTTTTTTAATGCACATGGTAATTGAATCACTTTGATTTCTCATGAGCATGCTTCCCAAATTTTCTGAGTTATTTTATTTCTTTCAACTTTTCTACCTTTTGTTTCTATCATCCATGTTCCCAATAAGTTTTCCACATTTTAATCTATTCATAATTTTCTATCTTAAACTAACCAAGGATTCAACTTGGGATTTTATTTTGTTTTTCTGCTTAAGGATAGTAGTGTGGCTAAATAGAATAAAAGAGATTTTAAAGGCTCAAGGGGGCTAACAAGGGTGATGTGAAAGGTATGTTATTTTGAGGTAAGTGAGCTAAAATCAAATGATGGCCTCAATCATTCTTTTGGCATGTATCTATATCCTATATTCTATATTCTATAATTGGACATATAGATTAAAGCAAAGTAAAGAACATCAGAATAAAAAGAAATGAAACACACAGGAATGAAATTATGGTTTGAATGCAACCATACAATTAAACTCAAGACTCACAGGCTGTGTGTTCTCTAACTCAAGCATCATATATCATTCATATATGTTATGCAGGTTTAGTTAAAAATTCTCATTATTCTCATAAAAAATTATTTAGGGTAGCCTTTAAAGTTTTGATGTTCCTCCTTGATGAAATATTGTCAACTTAACTATATGATGTAATGCTATATATACAAGGTTTATGGATTTAAATCTGTTATGTTCAATTTCCTAGCTTACTTCCTTTTTATATTTTTCAATTTAAACTATGCTATCTTATGCTAAAAAGGGTAAACTATACTAATTAATCCACTAATAAGTCAGAATTGCAAACTAAACTAAATAACTAAAAATATGAACTAAAAATGCAAAATGCAGAAATAGAGTAAAAATACATAAAAGCAGCAATGTATAAGTACTCAGAAAATAACAGTAAAACGAAAAATACAGAAAAATATCCAAAATAAAAGAAAAAAGAGATGTAGTGGTTCACCAAAATAGAACGCCAGAGATGGCGACCTCCCCACACTTAAAGTGAAGCATCGTCCCTGATGCTCAGACAAGCCGGGTGTGAAGGGGTGTCATCACTGGTAGGGATGGTAGCTGGAGGCTCTATAGTGGTGGTGGGCTGAGGGTCTAGCTGCTGTAGAGGCGGTGCTGACTGGATCGGGATCTCCGGATCTGCAGCCTCGATCTGGTGCGTAACCTCATGATGTGGTGCAGCCTGCTCTGTGCCTGCCTGCGGATGGGTCTCCTCCTGGGGCTCATCATCCTCCTCCTCTGATGGCTCTGATGGTGTGTCAGACTCGGAGGGGATGTCGCCACCCTGTCAGATCATCAACTTCAGATGCGAATAGCGTCGCTGGTTGCGACGCTCCAATCTCTCATATCGGCACCGGTTACGGCGCTCCATCTGATCAAGCTGTCGGAATAGGCGGTGCACGAGGCGGTATATGGGCTCAGAGGCAGGTGGAGGTGTAGTGGTGGCAGCAGGGGCAGTAGGGGCAGTCGTGGATGAAGAGGGTCCAGCAGACGGTGGGGCTGTCTCATCAGTAGTAGTGAAGGGTGGTGGTCTGTATCCCAAAGCTAGGAAGTTCCTGCTGTGAGGAATGATCTTCCTGCAGTCCGCCGCTGGTGGTCTCTCATCGGCATCCTCCCATGGCACGTCAGCTCGACGGCCTAGCTGTGTAACCAGATACGGAAAAGGGAGGGTGCCTCGGACGTAGATCCTGGCCATATAATGCCGGATAAAGCGTGGCAGATAAAGGTCCTTACCCTCCATCACACACCATAGGAGGGTGATCATAGCAGCTGGGATCTCCGTCTCATGAGTACTCTGCATCACATAGTTGCTCAAGATCTGGTGCCATAACCGAGCCTCATCATTTAAGTACGCCCTCTTGATCCCTCTAGGCATGGTGGTGTCCTGACCCATCTCCCAAGGAACCGTCGGGTCGTGAGCTATCCGTGCCTTCACAGCATCCCAATCAAACTGCATCAGGCGCATGTCCTCCTCAGCCTTTGTATAACCATCAGGCTGATCGGACTTGGTTGGGAGCCGGAGAATGTCCTCTAAGGCCTCCTTAGTGACTAGAATTTATTTTCCTCTCAGGTTTACTGCATCGAGGGTGGTGATGTAGTAGTTGCAGTAGAATTCCCGGACCCAAGATGCATTGACCTCTGTCAGTGCTCTTTCCAGAAAGAACCAGCCTCTTTGCTTGATTTGCTCAGTGGTGTACTGCTGGAGTGCTTCTGGAATCCTCAGAGTTCTCTCCAGGTATAGATTCCTAGAGTTTGCAAATGCCGGATACTTCAGCTCACAGTACCGGTTTGTAAATTTTATTGAATCATTTGCAGGGAGCAGCTGGTCAGGTTTTTCCTACTGTGTAAAGTTCTTCTCCCGCCATGAGAAATCATGCATTAGGGCAATGATGGACTGGGAGGAATCTCCTCTCTTGCGCTTGCCAGTAGCCTTGCCTTTTCCTTTCCTCTGTGAGGCAGACATCCTGAAAAATGGAAAACCAGGATATGGATAAAAATAGGGAAGCAATTAGGCAATTAAACAAAGAAAACTCAAAGCGGCAAAGGAGAATTGGAAATAGGCAAATGACTTAAGTAATGGTGTATTAAGGATTGTATAGTAGTTTAAAAGTTTGAAAGGAAGAATTTACAATCCAAAATGTATCAGAATCCAAGTTAAATAGAGAAATTGTCATAATGACATGGTCAGAAAGTTAGAGAAAAGTGAAAAATCAGAAAAGATATTTTAAAAGGTTAGTATGGTGAGAATTTGAAAAAGAAGTCAGTAAATTAAAATTGGTGAGTCAGTAAAAAGTGGGTTAAGGTAAGTGGCATAAAGCAAATATTCCAAGTAACAAGGATTCACAGGTAGGAACTATAGTGACTCATAACCAAGCAAGAAAAACAAGTAGATGCTGATTCACATAGATATAAAGAAAGAAAAATTGGGAATCAAAACATCACAAATGCAGTTTAAAAACTAGGAAATCAAAAAGGATAAGAAAGTATGCCCTGGCAATTATGAAATGGTTTGGTTAAAGTAGTGGAAAACAGAGTTCAAATTGCCAAACCGAAATATGAATGAAAATATTTTCATAGAAATTTGGGCAGCATTCCGGCTAAAATTGGATTATCCCGGAAAATAAACAGCAATCAAAGCAGTTCATATGAATGAAAAAGTCAAGCTGCACGTACATATATATAATATAAACATGAAAATTCAATGTAAAGAGCAGCAATATACAAGAAATACAGCATATGAACAAGATTACAGCAACAACAGATTTGCAAATATGATAAAACAGAAGCAAGAATAATGCAAATAAACAGACCTATACACTAACCACAGCCTAGGCTACCTAACAACCTAAAAGCCACTACAACATGCAAGACTATCTATCCTAATTATGAACAGAAACGGAAAAAATTAGAAGAACTACGAACGGATAAAAGGGATTGCGTGTTGCGGAATCTGGAAGGCTGAATAAGGAGAGTAGGCAGGAAGGTGGTTGGGTGGTGGTGATGGTGGCGTCCGGCGCGGCGGCTGGCGGCGTTGGGCACGGCGGTTGCTGCTATTAGGGGGTAGGGACTTTGGGAAGGGTAATGGGTGAAATAGGGGTTGGATAGGGGAAAGGGAGAGGGGGTGGCGCGGCTGGGTCGCGTGGGTCGCGCGATCGCATCGTTGGAAATTGTGCTAAACGCACGACTCCAGCACCGTTTCAGCGCAACTCTCTGTCTCCTTCTGGGGTGATGTGCAATCCATGCGACGCGATCGCGTCGCTTACGCGGTTGCGTGGGGTTGGTATTGTGCAAGTGACGCGATCGCATGCCAGCCTAACTTTCTGGACGTTGGATATTTACGCCGATCTCCAGGTCATGCGATCGCGTGGATGACGCGGTCGCGTGGGTAGTGTTTTTGCAATATGACGCGATCGCATGGGGCATGCGGTCGCGTCGTGCATCCCCTTTTTTTTTTGAACTGAATGCAGGATGCAATGCTTCATGTGAATGCTATGCATGATTCTAGGTTTAATAAAATAAAAAATAAAATTCAAAAACAAACAAAACGAAATAAAATTAAAATTACAAAAGGAACGATCATACCATGGTGGGTTGTCTCCCACCTAGCACTTTTAGTTAAAGTCCTTAAGTTGGACATTGGAAGGGCTTCCTATTATGGTGGCTTGTGTTTAAATTCATCCAGAAATCTCCACCAGTGCTTGGAATGCCAATAGCCTCCGGGG
The DNA here is from genome assembly GCF_000816755.2 of Arachis ipaensis. Classification (NCBI taxonomy): domain Eukaryota; kingdom Viridiplantae; phylum Streptophyta; class Magnoliopsida; order Fabales; family Fabaceae; genus Arachis; species Arachis ipaensis. Next base: position 26,058,262 of record NC_029785.2, read on the forward strand.
TCCCAAACTAGGCATGTAAAGCTTCTGAGTAGCTTCAAACAGATTTTCAGGTTCCCGGGGTGACAAATGTCAGAATAGATTCTAGGATCCCAAGCCTTGTTTTTAAATCTGCCTCCGTCTTGATCTACATGTCTCCATCCGGGCGGTTTAAAGAGTAAAATCTCACCATGGTGACCAAACGTTCTCTGTGATCCATGCAATTGAGCATGATACCAATCCGTGTACTTCGAGGTGAAGCGTGGAACCTTATTGAACCTTGTACACCAACTCTGAGTACGAGCCATTTCCCTCTTACTCTTAAAGCCGCAAAGAGCTCTAAGCTGGCCATCTGTTTCAAGCAAACCATATTCAAGTGAATAGGTAAAGTTACAGGTTAAGGATTGTACCCACTTGAAGCTTGTATTAGGTGGTAATGGCCTTTGGATAGGTGTTTCCGGTGGTTCTGTAAGTTTTACTCCCTTGTGCTCTTCTGTAAATTCATCCACTTCCTTGCAAGGTTCTACAAGTGTATCTGTGTCCTGGTCAAAGTCTTCTATGTCTTCCTCATCACTTGAGTCATAGATTGGAGGTTGAGAGAAATCTACCTCCGCATCGTCTTCATATTCACTTGGAGAAGATTCTTCGATCTCAGAGAATTCACTTGCAGATGCAAATTCATTACTAAGAGAATTTGACTTGTGACTATCATCATCAAGGGAATTTGTGTCTTGGGTTATTCCGTCTGATTCTTCATAAACAACTTGCCTTAGAGATTGTACAATATCCTCCTTAGCATCAACTGTAGTGTCTTTGACGGAGTTCTCCTCAGTTCTGGATTCCCATGGAGGTTCAACATCTCCTAGATCTTCAACCAACTCTTCTTCTTGAACAATGACAGCTTCTTCTACCTGTTCTAGTACGAATTTATTCTCTGTCTTGTCCACTGGAGTTTCTGGTATCTCCTTCATGCTACGCTCTTCATTAGACTGTTCACATGGGGCTGTGGCTGATCCTTGTGTATTTGAGCGCCTAGAAACCCATTGAATTATTGTTTGCTCCAGTTGTCGAATGGTTGTTTGAAGTTTATTTACTGTTTCCTTTAGGCAAACCTCTGCTTCTCGGGTTGTTAGACTTGGACATGATACATAGGAAAGTGGTGGTGATTGGGAGTGATTGGATTGGTACTGGGGTAAGGAAGGATCATATGGTGGCGAATGGTGAAGAGAAGCTTGTGAGTGTGGTGGTTCGAGGTTATGTTGAAAGGATGGTTTATATGCACGGGGTGGGGCTTGTTGGTAGTTACAAGGTTGTCCACCACATCTTCCAGCTGGGTATGCACGGTAGAATGGTCTTTGTCCAGGATATCTCGGAGGGTGTTGCTGCCTAAAGGGTTGATTAGATCCTCTTGGCTCCATCCATCCTTGATTGGTCTGACCTTGATGCATATTCCTACTGTAACTTCTATTTCCTTCAACAAAGTTAGAACCAAACTCAAAGCGAGAGCTTCAGATGGGAAGCAATAATCATGTAAATAAAAGAGAGCAATAATAACTAAAATACCTCAAATAACATTAATTCAAGTAATCTGGAACAGTTCATAAACTAAATTGGGAAATAAATAAAAATAAAGAACCTGGGATTGAGAGTTACTCCTAAAACTAAGAGAAGTCCTAAATCCTAAGAGAGAGAGGAGAGAACCTCTCTCCAAACTAAATCTAAATCATGAGAAGTGAGTTATGAGAGCCTTCTTATGAATGGATGCATTCCCCCACTTTATAGCCTCTAATCTGTGTTTTCTGGGCCGCAAACTGGGTCAAAAGGGCTTCAGAAATCGCTGGGGGCGTATTCTGTAAATTCTGATACGTGGCCTCTGTCACGCGTCCGCGTGGGTCACGCGGTCGCGTCATCTGGAGTTTTCCTTGTGGCGCGGTCACGTCAGTCACGCGTCTGCATCGTATGCGCTATGCTCAAGTCGCGCGGTCGCGTCAGTCATGCGGCCGCGTCACTGCTTCTTTGCTCCTGGCACGCGTTCGCGTCGTCCATGCGATCGCGTGGATGCCAGTTTCTTCAAAACTCCGTTTCGCACTTTCCTTCCATTTTTTTACGTTTCCTTTCCCATCCTTTAAGTCATTCTGCCTTAGAAAATCTGAAACTACTCAACACACTAATCATGGCATCGAATGGAAGTAAAGGTAATTAAAATAATTAATTTTAAAGCTTGGGAAACATGTTTTTCACATGCATCACATAATAAGGATGGGAAGGTAAAACCATGCAATTAATATGAATAAGTGGGTGAAGGATTGAATAAATCACTCAAACTAAGCACAAAATAACTCATGAAATATGGGTTATCAGTGCCATCCATAGGGGTAAATCGAACATTAGGCTCAAGAGGAGTAGACTCAGTGCGACTATCTGTAATCCCAGCGCGAGCAAGAAGATCTGAAGCATACTTAGCCTGAGAGAGATAGATGCCATCATCGGTGGAGATGACCTCGAGACCAAGAAAATAGCTGAGAGAACCAAGATCTTTCATCTCAAAGGTACGGTGAAGTGAGGCCTTTAGATCAGAGATACCATCAACATCATCCCCAGTAATGATCATGTCATCAACATACAAAAGTAGAAGAATAACTCCACATTCGCTTTTACGAATGAAGAGTGCATTCTCATGAGGGCTAGAAGTAAAACCAAGACTGCATATGGTAGTGCTGAACTTGTCAAACCATTCACGAGGAGCTTGCTTAAGTCCATAAAGTGCCTTGCGAAGGAGACAAACCTTATTAGAAGGACAAGGATATCCCAGAGGTGGTTTCATATAGACTTTCTTTTTCAAATCCCCATTAAGAAATGCATTCTTCACATTCATCTGACTGAGAGACCATTTTTTAAGCGCGACAATGGCAAGAAGAGCTCTAACAAACGTAAGACGAGCGACAGGGGCAAAGGTCTCTTCATAATCAATACCATACTCTTGCGTACGACCTTGAGCAACCAAGCAGGCCTTATAACGGTCAATAGAGCCATCAGAGCGAGTCTTTATCTTGTATACCCATCTACTGCCCACAACTTCCTGATCAGAAAGAGGATCAACCAGATCCCAAATGTGTGCTTTTTCAAGTGCCTGTAATTCTTCTTGCATTGATTGTTGCCAATTTGGGTTTGAGGAGGCTTCTCTGAATGTCTTAGGTTCATGTTGATGAAGAATAGTAGAAAAGCAATGGTAATCAAGAAGATGAGGAGGTGGATTCCTTACCCTAGAAGAACGAGCGAGAGGAGGAGGTATGACGGTAGGAGCAGGATCATTGTCCGGTCTGGAATCATCGGGAGATGGAGAAGGCGGAAGAACAGGAGACTGTGGAGGGTCACTCGAGATAGAATCTGTAGAATTATCACTAGAAAAAAGATCAACATTGGGGTTAGTAAACAAAGGTGATTGAGTAGTAGGAATGGACTCAAAGGATAAGAATCGAGAAAACATGTGGTGCTCCCAGAAGACAACATGACGAGATATACGAATACGTTTAGAGAGAGGATCCCAACAATGATAACCCTTGTGTTCAGTGCCATAATCAAGAAACAACACATACGAGCCCGGGGTTCAAGTTTACTATATTCATGAGGCTGAAGAAGAACAAAACATACACAACCGAAAACTCGAAGAGAACTATAATCTGGGGAGGTATGATAAAGACACTCAAAGGGAGTAACATTACCAAAAACAGAAGAAGGGAGTATATTGATAACATGAACAGCAGTAAGAACAGCTTCACCCCAAGTACGCTCAGGACACGAAGAAGAAAGGAGCATTGCACGGACAGAGTCAAGAATGTGACGGTGTTTGCGTTCAGCTCTACCATTTTGTTGAGATGTACCAGGACAAGAAAACTCAGACAAAGTACCCTGTTCTGCAAGAAAGGCTAAGAGTTTGGAATCACGGTATTCCATAGCATTATCACGTCGGAAAACTTTAATGACCTTGGAAAACTGAGTTTTAATCATAGTAGCAAAGTTGATATAGATCTGAGGTAACTCATGGCGATTAGTCATCAAATAAACCCAAGTAAAACGGGAATAATCATCAATGAAAATGACAAAGTATCGAGCTCCGCCTATAGAGGCAGTGGGAGCGGGGCCCCAAACATCAGAGTGAATGAGATCAAAAGGAGATCAAGCAAGAGATGGATTATTGTGAAAAGATAAAGCAGGTTGTTTGGCAGTTTGGCAAGAAATGCAATCAAAAGATTCATTTGGAACCTGACCTAAAACACCCTGAGAGACAAGAGGACGCAGTTTTTCTAAGGAGGTGTGGGCAAGACGCTGATGCCATAAGTGGAGGGTAGAGGGAGAAGAAGAAGCACAGAGATTTGGTACAGGAGGAATATGAAGATTCTCGAGTTCAAACAACCTTCCGACCTTACGTCCAGTCCCGATGATTTGTCCCGTCCGAGGATCCTGTACACGACAACCAGAAACAGAAAAAGTGACTTCAAAATCCAGATCAACAAGTTGACCAACAGAAATAAGATTAAAGATTAATTTGGGAATATAATAAGTATCAGGAAGATTAAGAGTTGATTGGGATATAGAACCCTTGTGTGTTGCGTGCAAGAGGGAGCCATTTGCAGTATTGACAGAAGGTCCATTTGTAGTGGTAGACATGGACGAGAAAATATTACGCAACGGAGACATGTGATTAAAGTAACCCGAGTCAAAGTACCACTTAGAATTACCTGGAGGGGTGGAAAAAGCAGCAGGGGTATTACCAGAAATAGAGAGAAGACGCTGAAGAAGAGATGCAATATCAGAAAGAGAGACAAGAGATGAGTTGAGTGGACTAGGACATGGTGGGCGAGTAGGACAGGCAGTAATTAAATGTCCCAAGAGCTTGCAGTAATGGCAGAACAGCTGTGAACAATGGTAGCTAATATGACCTTTCTGGTGGCATGTGCGACATTCAACAGAAGGACAGTCGGGGAAGAGGTGCCCAGAACGGTTACAGTTTCGACAGAATTTACCCTTTCTGTCGGTGGCAGCAAAAACATCTGGTTTTTCCATGATAGCAGTCACAAAGATCAAAGAGAGAAGAGAAAAGGGCAATTTCAGAGCAGAAAATGAGAAATCGGAGTGCAGAATCGGAAAGAGCTCACCAAAAAACCTTAGGGAGGGTCCCACTTGTTTGCCACATCAGCGCCATGTTAGCAAGACAATGACACGTGGCAGCACCTGAGAGGAGGGAGAGAGACATGCTGGCAGCGAGGTGCAAGCGCGGGTCAAACACGGGTCGGGCCAAGTCTCGTGCGGGTCAACCAAGGATGGCTTTGGGCGACACGTGGCAGCACCAGGAGCGTCGGATCTGCACCAAGATCAACGGTTGTTAAAAATTGGAGGTGAGGAAGGCTGACGTCATGACACGTGGGAGCGCGAGGAACATCCGATCGGTGCCGAGATCTAACGGCTGCTGAAGCTTCTGGAAGGAGAAATAATGGAGGTGGACAGCGAACTTCCGGCGGCGCGTGACGGCGCGTCTGGTGGCTGATGGCGGCAATGTCGGCGGCGTTGGAAAGCTGACGAAGAGAAGATCACAATGATATCGGAGGTGACGAACCAAAGCGTCGGAAATAGATCAAAAAATGCGAGCAAAGAGGCACGGGTGGAATCTGGAAGGAGGATCAACTTGGTCGTGGCAGCGTCTTTCGGCGGCGCGTGGAGGCGCGTCTGGAGGCGTATGGCAGCGGTTCTGGTTGCGTTGGAATCACGGTGACAAGACGAATAAGATGGTTACGGGGGTGACGAACCAAAGCGTCGAAAAGGGAATGAAAAAAGAGGCCAAAGAACACTGCCGGAAAGGAAAAAACAATGGGGCTATGAACTAATATTCATTGAAAAAAAAAAGACCTAAGCTCTTGATACCATATTAGAAACAAGAGACAGAGAGAGTAATCTGAAAAGTGTATTATTGAGTTGTCATGAAAAGGTACAATATACAAGGGGTATTTATAGGTGCTAAATGAATCAAAGTAATAAAGACATAGAATCCTACAACTAATGTACAGATATACTATATAAATATAGACGATACTAATTGATCTAAATTGATTCTAATGATTCTCTAACAGTTCATATTACTAGACATCTATTACTTGTATAATAAACGTGGCTCATTAAGCCACGCATCACTCTCACATTAATTTGCAATAAAAAATGAAAAAGGAGTAACCTAAACGCATTTCATTCTCGTCCTCATCTTCTTTCTCCATTCTCTATCTTTCATTTGACGCTGTCTCTCCTCTCTTTATCTCTCTTGAAAACCCTAATCCCCTCATTCCCTCCATTCTCTCCTCGATTGGCTACTCTCTCCTTCTGTCCTGGATCATTTCTCTCGGTGTTGTGATCTCGACCCTTCCCTCTCTTCTGTGTGACACTCTCTTTCTCTCTCATTTTCTCGTTTTCTCTCTCATGGTGTTGCTCTTACTCTCAAACCCAGTTCTCTGTTTTGGGTTTTCCATCCTTCTGTCCTCTCTCTCCCTTTTGAAACCTTAAATCCCCGTTTTTGCTTCGTCCTCTCCTCCATAGCCGACAAACTCATTCTGGGCCAAATAATCGCTGGCCATCCACGCGCACTTTATGGCTCTCCTTGGTTCTCAAAACCTCATTTTAGTAAGCCATATATCTCCCTCCGGAACGCCATCTTTTAAACACCATTTTCGTCAACCTCGATCTAGAAACCCTAACTCACCGAGCTGAGCGAAATCTTCGTCTCAGATCACAATCACGACGATGGCGCTATTAGGTTCAGTTGGTGAAATACCGGCGATGCTGCGCGATTAAGATCTCTGTTGTGAGGATGATGTGATCTCGAACGTCAACAGCCTTGGTGATACATGTTGGGTCGAGATCTCAACCAGCGCTCCCCTCGTGCAGGTATTCTCTCGATTTATTTCTTTTTCTGGGACTGGGTCCTTAATCTCTTTGATTTAGGATTTCCTGTGTGTTTTCGTTGTCTTTGATATGAGGTTTGGTATGTTTTCTATTTCTGGATGGCTTCAGATGTTATGGAGGTTTAATTTTAGCAAGATTAAGAAGATTGGTTTCCATATGTGCTGTCGCAGTAAAAAACCTCTGCCTTTATGATCTTTGGAAGGAATCCGACCATTCTAGTAGTTACTATAGGTGATTTGCGGCGTCGACTCTGTGCCTTGAATCTTCCACATTGCGTTGGGTAAGTCACGCCGATTTCGCATAATAGTACCAACAACATCAAGCTATATCATTTTTGTTCATTGCAAAATATAGTCTCCAAAATTAATCTTCATGTCTCTTCAAGAAATTGTTTTGGTATTATGTAGGCCGGTAATGATAATAATACAACACCAACTCTCTATCTTTTTTTATCCAAATTGTATATACATTTTTGTTTCACATGGAAATATGGCTGGGGTGTTGATTTGATTTGGGAAAAGTGGGAGAAAAGGTAATTGCAGGAAGAAGAAAGGAAACATTTGTGCTTTTAGTAAGTGCCGTGATTTGATAGGATCTAGGATCTCAAGGGTGGTTTGGAATTGTATATTGGTATTTATACCTTTTTAAAAGCAAGATATTTGCATTTCAATGTTGATATTTATGTAATTCTAGAAAATAAAAATTTATTGTATTTATATTATCAAAGTGGCAAATTCTTTCCCTTTAGAGTGATGTTACCCTTGGTTTTTACTGTTTCAGGGCTCAAACCAGCTGTTTTGGAATATATAGTCTTATTTTACTTGCAATGAAATTTGTTACGGAGGGAGGAGGAGTGGTAGAAGGAGGGACTACGAAAAAGGCTCATATTTATTAAATTCATTAAAGAAGATGAAGTTTATGTTGCTGCTAAAACCTCAGAGGTTATTTTGTCAAAGTATTTTTATTGTGGTGGTGTTGTCTATTCATTGCGTCACCTTTGCTTGCCATTTAGCTACAATTTAATGAAACTTGCTTGCTTTATGATTAGTTTGCAGGAATGGACCTTTGGTTGATGAATGGAAGTGGTCGAGGCCTAATGGAGGGCATGCAGGACTAACATCAGCATTGAAGACATAAAAGATTTAAAAAAAAAACAAGGTATACTCAAAACAAAACTAAATTTTATTTTTTTTTAAAAAAATGATTTTTTCAAAACACCTTCCCTTTTGGGTGTTAATCATAGGTCAAAATGGATTGAGTTGAATTTGTTATTTTTATGTGCATGATATGGATTGAGTTCTACTAATGTTTGGAGCAAAATTTATGTAAAATTGATGATTATGTCCAAGAACTAATTGGATTGCTACCTTTTAAATTGATGATTATGCTATCATAATTTTTTCTCAGCTAATAATTAAAATTAAGAGGTGTTTTTTTTCCCTAAATTTTAAAACAGGGAGAGAAGAAGTATGATATAGAGGTGGTGAATTTGGGTGACAAATATAAAGACTGGCAAAACAAATTACATTCTGATTTAGTACATTTTTAGGTTGGTCTGTTGGGATAGCCTTCTTTGATATTTTTCCTTGCACTTTTTGCTTTGCCTCATTATCTTTGGTGAATCGTTTGAAATTTTGTGTATTTGAATGAGTTATAGGAGAAGCTAATATTTTTGTTTAATCCTATTATTTGTTTTGAAGGAAAGGGATTTCGCTGCTGAGCAATCTGCAAGGGTGATTGATGCATACTGTATGCTTAGCAAGCCTTTGTCTACATCAATTTACATGGTAAGCATAGTCACCTGTGAAGATTCCAAAATTCCTTCATTTTTTGTGCATCTATATGACTTGAGTTATGTGAAATTTAATATGTTTATCTTTATAATTAATTCACTTTATTTAAAGATTTCTTGATCTTAGGAAAAATGTGTTCAGATTTGCAGAAATGTATATGACATAGTTCAAGTGATCAAAGTAGAAAATTCTTTCATAGAACTTTTATTATTTTGACTACTAATTATACTGTTGTTATCTTCTTTTGTGGAATTATTTATTTCAAAATCAAAATTCCATGCCTCCCTACATCTTTTTTCAGCGGGTGACAACGAGATTGATGCTTGTATTTACATGTGATGTTATACTAAGGATTGTTACTCGCTTCCGTGCCTCAACATTTTTATGTTGCTAAAGATTGGTAATGAGTTGTTTGATTACACTTAATGATGACCAGTTAATTTTTTTTGTTTTATTGAGTAATAATTTTTTCTTTTTCTTTTTTACTGTATTAAATATTTGATATCTATATTTTAAAGCAAATGTCACTCGCCCTTATAGTTTACCCAGTGTTATGCAGATTTTTCATGTTTGGTGGACAGAGTAATAGAAATTAGGTTACTATATTGAGTGTTTAGATGCAAGTGTAATGGCGTCTATTGCGTCTATTTTAATAGTTTGCTTACTTTGTAAACTATAATATTACCCTTAAAGCTAAGTTGTAGATAATGTTAATTATTTAAAAGGTTTAGTTGATACACTTGAAGATAAAAAATTTTATATTGATGATAGTTATATTATTGTATTGTGTTCGGTATATCGGGTACCGGACAGTTCGGGTAGGTATCCTGAGTGAGGGGGTGATCTCGTCTGGTCGTAGGCCACCGGGTTGGAGTAGGTGGGGTCCCAAGCGCTTCACATGGAAAAGGGGGGTGTCACCTGCAAAGACACTCCGACGCTCTAGTCAGTGAGTGTGCAGGCGAAAAAGGGGTAGAATGATGTGTGACGTACCTTGGGGAAAGGGTAGGTCATTCCCTTTATATATCGTGTCAGAGGTGGGCCCTGCTGGGACAGGCCCACCTTCTTCGAGGCCTCCCTCGCACAGCTGTGGCAAAGCTGTCAGGGACGCGTGTCCGGGTCGGCATCTGAGCGTCTCACCTCCGACCGTTCGGGTCGGGTGCTGCTCGGGTCGGTCCGGCCCGTAAACTGCTTGGGCAAGGCCGTAACAGTTCCCCCGACGCGCCAGCAACAACCGTGAGGATTGTTGGTGGCGCGTCATCTCCCTTCTCGTGTGTCGTCGTCAGGCTGGCCGTCCGTGGGGTGGACGTGCCTCTTGTATGCGTGTCTGTTCGTTGTTGGAACGACCGTTTGTCGCCTCGTTCTTCGCGCACGGCATTTAATGCTCATAATGTGCTGGAAAATCCCATATACAAAGACTATTTTGCCCCCAGGTCTTTTGCGCTTCCTGGGTGGCAGTTTTAAACAGTTTTTCTTTGATCTTTTCCCTTTACACTCTTGCTCCTACTATCTCCCTACTATCTCCTTCTTCTTAACTCAGAAAATCTCAGAGCTTCGTTCTAGCATCTCCGTGCATCTTCCCTTCTTCCTTCTCAGTTGTCGCAACCGATTCAGGTAATCTTTGATCCTTTCTCTTTTCTGCTTTATTATCGTACGTTTACTGCTTGCATTTGCTCCATTTTCTTGCTATTTTTGTTTGATCTTTGTTGCTAGATGGCTTTCTAGTGCCAAGTAAGTGCGTTAGGGGAGGGGTACCATTCCAGGGTAGGCTTTTAGGTGGCTTGCATGATAGATATAGCTTTAGCCATGCTTGATCTTAACTATTGAATAGGCTGGACATAGTTTCTGGGTTTTTCCTGGACTCTCGACCTCATAGACTAATGGAGTGGTACCCCCACTGTAGGTATGCCTCGCGTCGTTTCCCGGGCTTCTCCTTCCGCCGCGAACTATGACCCCTACGCCTGGGTGACCTCCGATGTAAAAGATTCACCGAATCAGATGGATCTGGAGGAGTTGACGGAGTTCCGACAAGCCGAGTATCTGTGCGGGGGGACAGACGAGGAGGCCAATTATGACTCCTTCGTTCCTGCCCCCCATGAGCGGCTGTATGAGATTAATTTTCACTTCCCCCGGGTTGCCGACTGGATTTGATTTTACAAAGCCATGTTCACCCAGGTTGGCATTCGCATACCGTTTTCCGACTTTCAGATGTCGCTTCTTAATCGAATATCCGTGTTGCCGTCGCAGATTCATCCGAACAGCTGGGCTTCTATCTGCTGTTTCGAGATGGTTTGTGAATATCTCGAGCTGCTGGTGTCGGTGGATGTCTTTCTCTTCTTCTTCAACCTTACTAACCCTTCCAAACAAGGAAAAGCGAGGAAAGGGTTCTTGTCTTTCCGATCTGCCCAAGGTCGGAGGATATTTGGCTTGTTCGAGGACTCCTATCATGGGTTCAAGGACAAATATTACAAAGTTCATCCCGTCAAAGGTCGCCATCCCTTTTGGTTTTTGCTAGAGGGAGAACGCCTCATCCCGACGTATTGGAGCTTCGGGGCGGGGTCTAACACCTTCATTAAGGTGACCTACAAGGGATGTCCCCTGTAAATAGGAGAATTGCCGACGTGTTGTTTGCGATTTTTGGAAAGAACCCTGTGAACCCCCACCTCCTTATGGGTGAACGGGAGGCCGCTAGGAGTTATATTTGTGAGCTGTTTTGTCTTGTACTTTTGCATCGTTTATCATTTAATTTGCTCTTACTGACTTCACGACTGACGTATTTGTTTCTCTGTTGTAGTGGAGATGTCTGCTTCGGTAACCGGGCTCGAAGGTTTAGTCAAGACCTTCTTGGAGGATAGCGACGAGGAGAAGGCTGATGAGGAGAAGGCTACCGAGGAGAAGGAGGATCGAGCTGTGCCTTCGCCTCGGGACACCGAGATGTCCAACAAGAACTCTACCGGGATGCAGGCTTCTCCTATTCTCGAGGAGACGGCTGGCATCGGGCAGTCGTCTTCTACCCATCGGGAGCAGGATGATCTGAAGCTTGTCCCTACTCCCAAGAGGCAGAAGGCATCCTCCAGTCCGGAAGGAACTCTCACCGTGATGGAGAGGAACTTCGATGCTGGGGCCTTTATTGACAGTCAGTTGATTCCCGGTACGGAGGATCACTTTCTTGGTACCGAGCTCACGGGACAAGCGAGGTGGATGTACCGCACACTTCTCCGCGGGGCGGTGATAGCTCGGAAGGCCGAGTTCGAGTTGTTGGGCATGCAGGCGTTGTGAAGAAAGCTCGATACTGCTGCCCAGGCCAACAACGATTTCAAGGCCCAAGTCGAGAAGCTTCAGGAACAGTTGTCCGCAGCGGAGAAGGGGCGCAAGGATGCCGAGGAGAAGGCCGTGTCCTTTAAGGAAAAAAATGAAGGTCTCCGACGCCACCGTATCCCGTTTGACCGAACGGGAGATGACTCTGGAGAGCCAGCTCAGCGCCGCGCAAGGTCGGGTGGTCGCTATGGAGAAGGAGCGCGACCAGGCCATTTTGTTGGCCAAAGCTGTCCAAGCCGAAGTCGGAGATCTCAAGAGGAAGCACAAGGCGACTAAAAAGCAAGGAAAGAACGCGATCTTCATGACTGAGGAGGCTCTCAAGGCTCAGCTGAAGATCGTGGTTCCAGACTTCGACACGTCGGCTATTGGGGTCTTCAAAATGATTCAGGACGGCAAGATTGTTGATATGCCTCGAAAGTGAACTCTTGTAACTTGTGCTTTTGCATGGATTTGTAAAGTACTTTGTCGCAACTGTTAAGACCTTTGTTACTCTTTAATGGTCGCCTGGTCAGCTTCTAATTATCGCCTTTATCTTGTTTGTTTAGTAGCATTTATGTTTTGTTACCGTTTTTCTGGTGTGGACTTATTGCTCGTGTCCGTTTTGCCGTTTACGTTGGTAACATGGTTGAAACCGTCTTGGTCATATTATCACGGCCGTTAGTTATGGCTATGATCTGATTGGCTCCCGGGGTGATCAGTCCCGGATTGCCGTTGAAGAACGCGATTGTGTGGGATACGTATTGGGAAATAATAGATGGAAGAATTCAGACAAGTAAAAATTGGTCGTTAGCAAAACAATATTCATGAACATGGTAGGCATTTGATAAAAGTAAATCATTGGAAATTAACATTTGATAAAAGTAAACATCTATCTAGCTCATCAGGCCGCTTGGCCGGTGTGCCCAAGCTATGAATAGAACCTCCTCAGGTTACCTGCATTCCATGTTCTCGGGATTTCTTTGCCGTCGAGTCTTTCCAGCTTGTAGGCGCCTTTGCCAAGCACTTCTTTGATTCTGTAGGGACCTTCCCAGTTTGCCGCCAGCTTTCCTTCTCCTGGGGTCGGTAGCCCGACGTCGTTGCATCGCAGGACGATGTCTCTTTCCTCAAATTCCCTTCTGAGGACCTTGGTGTTGTAGCGTAGGGCTATTCTTTGTTTCAGCGCTACCTCTGACAAGTGGGCCATCTCTCTGACCTCGTCTACTAGGTCTTTGTCCACCGCTTCTTCTACTTTTGCGAGGAGTAACCACGGGCTCGGCTCGCCGATCTCTACGGATATCACCGCCTCGACCCTGTACGTTAAGCGGAAAGGGGTTCCCCTGTGGAGCTTTGCTCAGTTGTTCAGTAGGACCAGAGAACCGAGGCGAGCTCGTCGGCCCATGCGCCTTTTTTGCTATCTAAATGCTTCTTGAGACCTAGTAAGATGATCTTATTTGCGGACTCCACTTTTCCGTTCGTTTGGGGTGTTCGACCGAGGAGAACTTCTGTTTTATCCCCAAGCCGGTGAGAAACTCTGCGAACTTCCTGTCAGTGAATTGCGTCCCATTATCCGAAATGACGATCTCCGGGATGCCGAAACGGGTTATCACCTGCCTCCACATGAACTTCCTACAATTGGATGAGGATATACTGGCCAGCGGCTCAGCCTCTATCCATTTGGTGTAGTAGTCGATGGCAACTATGAGGTACTTGACCTACCCCGGGCCAACTGGGAAGGGTCCCAAGAGGTCGACTCCCCACTGCGCGAAAGGTCGAATGGACGTCAGTAGGCTCAGCTCGGAAGCTGGCGCTCTGTGGAGGTTGGCGTTTTGTTGACACTTTGCGCATCTTTTTACGAACTCTTTGGAGTCATTCATCATTGTTGGCCAGTAGTATCCAGCTCGGATGAGCTTCCTAGCTAGGGCTTTGCCCCCGATATGGTGGCCGCAGCACCCCTCATGGACTTTTCTGAGTACGTAGTCCGTCTGGTAGGGATGCAGGCACTTCAGCAAAGGTTGGCTGAGTCCCTTTTTGAATAGCTGATCCTGTATGACCGTATATTTGGCGGCCTCCCTTCTTACCGCTTTGGCTTGCTTCTCGTCCTGAGGGAGTTTGCCGTTTTCCAAGAAGTCAGTGATGGGGTCCATCCAGGAAGGGCTTATTTTGGTCAGGTGGAGGGCAACTGCCGGCTCTTTTGTGATGCCTTGAATGAGGGAGCGGTTGCCGGTTCCAGGTTTTGTGCTTGCCAGCTTGGATAGGAGGTCTGCCCGTGTGTTCCTTTCCCTCGGAACGTGTTGGACCGTGACTTCCTCAAACTGTTTGCTCAGTTCCTTGACCCTTTCTAAGTATTTCTGCAGCAGCGAGTCTCTGGCTTGGTAGCTTCCATTTACCTGCGCGGTGACGACCTGTGAGTCGCTGCACACTTCTAACCTCGTTGCTCCGACTTCCCGAGCCAGAACCAAGCCCCCCAGGAGGGCTTCGTATTCTGCTTGGTTGTTCGATACAGGGAACTCGAACTTAACTGATTGTTTGTAGATGACTCCGGCTGGGCTTTCTAGGATGATCCTGGCGCCCCCAGACGTCTGGTTGGAGGCTCCGTCTACGTGGAGCTTCCACCGTGTGTCTGTGACTTCGGTTGGGTTCCCAGTTACTTCCACCAGGAAGTCTGCCATTGCTTGCGCCTTGATCGCATGTCGGGGTTCGTAGCTTAAGTCGTATTGGGACAATTCGATGGCCCAGGTCATCATCCTTCCCGCCAGATCAGGTTTTTAGAGCACCTGACGAATCCCTTGATCCATTTTCACGACCACCTGTCGTAGTCGGCCGGAGGAAACCAGGAGTGCCAGTGCCAGCTTCTCCAGCTTACTGTATCTAAGTTCTACCCCCTTGCAGTGCTCCACTCACAAAGTAGATTGGTTGCTGGGCCTTTCCTTCTTCCCGCACCAACAACGCTGCAAGCGCTCCTTCTGTTATGGCTAGGTACAGATAGAGTGGTTCTCCATCCTTGGGCTTTCCGAGCACCGGGGGTGCTGCTAGAATCTCTTTGAAGTGGTTGAAAGCTTCTTCGCACGCAGGGGTCCACTCAAACGCTATTCCCTTCTTCATTAGACCGAAGAAGGGTAGGGCCTTTGCTGCCGATGCACCCAGGAAATGGGACAACACGGTGAGCCTTCCCGTCAGCCGCTGAACGTCTTTGATGTAGCCCGGACTCCTCATCTGGAGTATTTCCTGGTACTTTTCAGGGTTGGCCGCCACTCCCCTCTGGGTTATCATGAACCCCAGGAACTTTCCGGCCTCCATGGCAAAGGCGCACTTAAGCGGGTTGAGCCTCATGCCGTGTCGTCGGAGGGATGCGAACACGTTCTCCAAGTCGCCTATGAGATCGTCAAGTAGGGTGGTCTTTGCGAGGATGTCATCCACGTAGACTTCCACCGTTTTGCCAATGAGGTCGCTGAATATTTTGTTCATCAGTATCTGGTACGTTGTCCCCGCATTTTTTAGGCCAAACGGCATCACCTTGTAGCAGTAGATCCCCCCTGGCGTTATGAACGCCGTTTTATCCTCGTCTGGCTGGTGCATCGGTATCTGGTTGTAGCCGGAGTAGGCATCCATGAAACTCAGATACCGGTATCCCGCAGCCGCGTCGACGAGCGCGTTAATGTTGGGGAGGAGGTAGCAATCCTTAGGGCATGCTTTATTGAGATCGGAGTAGTCCACACACATCCTCCATTTCCCATTGTACTTTTTTACCAGGACCACGTTCGATAGTCAAGTCGAATAGTCCAGCTCTTGGATGAACCCCGCTTCGAGGAGGCTGGCCGTCTGCCTGGCACTTCCTCTGCCCTTTCTTGAGACATTTTTCTCCTCCTTTGGGCCACTAGTTTGGCTTCCGGTCTGATGGCTAGGTGGTGAGACATGAGGCCAGAGTCTATACCCGGCATGTCGGCAGGTGTCCAGGCGAACAAATCGCCGTTGGTTCTGATCATTTCCATTAAAGGTTCTTTCAACTCATGGGGGAGGTTCCTATTCACGAACGTGAATTTTTCCTCCGAGTTCCCGACCCTAAACTTTTCCAGGTCTCCTTCGGGTTCGGGTCTGGGTTTGTCATCAACTCTGGCATCCAGGTCGGCGAGAAATACTCCCGATGCCTCTTTAGACTTTTTTCTTAACGAGAGACTGGCGTTGTCGCAAGCGACTGCCGTTTCCAGGTCTCCCCTCACAGACCCTACTGACCCTTCTTCAGTTATGAACTTCATTACCAACATCCTTGTGCTAATGACTCCTCCTAGGTCGTTAATTGTCTTTCTCCCTAGGATGATGTTGTAAGAGGTGGAGTCTCGTAGGATCACGAACTCGGCCATTATCGTTCTTCTCCCTTGGCCTTGTCCCAATGAGGTTGGTAGGGTGATTATGCCATTTGATTTGATGAAATGGTCGCCGAGCCCTACAACGCCGTGCTGGTGCGTCTGTAGGTCAGCGTCCCTTAGGCCTAAGGCATCGAACACATTGCGGAACATGATGTTCGAGTCTGCCCCCGTGTCTACAAGGATTCGCTTCACGAGACCGGTTCCTATTCTGGCCGTTATGACCATGGGAGGAATTTCTCCAGCTTCGTCAAACCTTCGGATAGGTATCCTGAGTGAGGGGGTGATCTCGTCTGGTCGTAGGCCACCGGACTGGAGTAGGCGGGGTCCCGAGCACTGATGAGCGGATAATTTATACGCTTTTTGGCATTATTTTTAGTATGTTTTTAGTAGAATCTAGTTACTTTTAGGGATTTTTCATTAGTTTTTAAGTTAAATTCACATTTCTGGACTTTACTATGAGTTTGTGTATTTTTCTGTGATTTCAGGTATTTTTTGGCTGAAATTGAGGGACTTGATCAAAAATCAGATTCAGAGGTAGAAGAAGGACTGCTGATGCTGTTGGATTCTGACCTCCCTGCACTCAAAGTAGATTTTCTGGAGCTACAGAACTCAAAATGGCGCGCTTCCAATTGCGTTGGAAAGTCGACATCCAGGGCTTTCCAGCAATATATAATAGTCCATACTTTGGCCGAGTTTAGATGACGCAAAAGAGCATTGAACGCCAGTTCTATGTTGTAGTCTGGAGTTAAACGCCAGAAATACGTCACGAACCAGAGTTGAACGCCAAAAATACGTTACAACTTGGCGTTCAACTCCAAGATTGAACTCTCCACGTGTAAACTTCAAGCTCAACCCAAGCACACACCAAGTGGTCCCCGGAAGTGGATTTATGCATCAATTACTTACTTCTGTATACCCTAGTAACTAGTTTAGTATAAATAGGACTTTTTACTATTGTATTAGACATCTTTGGATTATCTTTTGATCTATTGATCACGTTTGGGGGCTGGCCATTTGGCTATGCCTGAACCTTTCACTTATGTATTTTTCAACGGTAGAGTTTCTGCACTCCATAGATTAAGGTGTGGAGCTCTGCTATTCCTCATAAATTAATACAAAGTACTACTGTTTTCTATTCAATTCAACTTATTCCGCTTCTAAGATATCCATTCACGCTTTAACATGAATGTGATGATCGTGACAGTCATCATCATTTCCCATGAACACGTGCCTGACAACCACTTCCGTTCTACCTTAGATTGAATGAGTATCTCTTGGATTCCTTAATCAGAATCTTCGTGGTATAAGTTAGAACCCATGGATGTCCATTCCTGAGATCCGAAAAGTCTAAACCTTGTCTGTGGTATTCCGAGTAGGATCTGGGAAGGGATGGCTGTGACGAACTTCAAACTCGCGAGTGCTGGGCGTAGTGACAAACGCAAAAGGAGGGTGAATCCTATTCCAGTATGATCGAGAACCTCTAGATGATTAGCCATGCCGTGACAGAGCATTTGGACCTTTTTCACAAGAGAGGATGGGATGTAGCCATTGACAACGGTGATGCCCTTACAGAAAGCTTGCCATGGAAAGGGGTAAGACGGATTGGATGAAGACAGCGGAAAAGCAGAGAGTCAGAGGAACGAAAGCATCTCTATACGCTTATCTGAAATTCTCACCAATGATATACATAAGTATTTCTATCTTTATTTTCTATTTATTTATTATTATTATTCGAAAATACTATAACCATTTGATATCAGCCTGACTGAGATTTACAAGGTGACCATAGCTTGCTTCATACCAACAATCTTCGTGGGATCGACCCTTACTCACGTAAGGTTTTATTACTTGGACGACCCAGTGCACTTGCTGGTTAGTTGTGCGAAGTTGTGAAGTTATGTTTGGATCATGGTATTGTGCACCAGTTATTGGCGCCATTGCCAGGGAGAGAACGAGCAACAAATTTTACAACCTGAGTAACAATTTCGCATACCAAGTTTTTGGCGCCGTTGCTGGGGATTGTTCGAGTTTGGACAACTGACGGTTCATCGTGTTGCTCAGATTGGGTAATTTTCTTCTTATTTTATTTTCAAAAAGTTTTCAAAAAAAAATTTTTTCAAAAATATTATCTTCTTTTTCGTTTTTCCTAATTAATATTCGAAAAAAAAAATTTCAAAAAAATAAAATATATTTTTCTTCAGAATTTTTAAGAATGAATTCTAGAGTTTCATGAAGCATGTAGAAGTCTGGCTGGTTGTAAAGCCATATCCAAATTCATTTGGACTGAGGCTTCCAAACCATCATCACAAGAGTAAGATAGTTGTTCCTAATCCACCTGCTGTTGTATGCCTGATTTGTATCTTCTAAAGCTTGGCTGGCTATTAAGCCATGCCTAACCCTCAGATTGGAGCTTTAGACTAAGAGTACAAGATTCCTGGAATTCATATTAAAAATTTTGGAATCCTTATTTTTCTTTTTCACATTAATTTTCGAAAAATCCAAAAAAAATCATAAAATCATAAAAATAAAAAAAAATATTTTGTATTTCTTGTTTGAGTCTTGAGTTAATTTCAAGTTTGGTATCAATTGCATTTTTTCTAAAAATTCTTTGCATTTTTTCGAAAATTCATGCATTCATAGTGTTTTTCATGATCTTCAAGTTGTTCTTGGCCAGTCTTCTTGTTTGATCTTCATATTTTCTTGTTTTGTGTCTTTTCTTGTTTTTCATATGCATTCTTGCATTCATAGTGTCTATACATGAAAAATTTCTAAGTTTGGTGTCTTGCATGTTTTCTTTTCTTGAAAATTTTTCAAAAAAAAAATAAGTTCTTGATGTTCATCTTGACATTCAAAGTGTTCTTGGTGTTCATCTTGACATTCATGGTGTTCTTGCATGCATCACATGTTTAGATCCAAAATTTTCATGCATTGCATCATTTTCATATTTTTCTCTCTCATCATTAAAAATTCAAAAATAAAAAAAAAATATCTTTCCTTTTTTTTCTCTCATAAATTTCGAAAATTTGGATTGACTTTTTCAAAAATTTTTAAAAATTCAATTGTTTCTTATGAGTCAAATCAAATTTTCAATTTAAAAATCTTATCTTTTTCAAAATCTTTTTCAAAAATCAAATCTTTTTCATTTTTCTCATTTATTTTCGAAAATTTTAAAAATATTTTTCAAAAATCTTTTTCTTAATTTTATTTCATAATTTTCAACAATATCATCAAAAATTAATGTTTTGATTCAAAAAATTTCAAGTTTGTTACTTGCTTGTTAAGAAAGATTCAAACTTTAAGTTCTAGAATCATATCTTGTGATTACTTGTGAGTCAAGTCATTAATTTTGATTTTTAAAAATTAAATCTTTTTCAAAACTAATTTCAATCATATCTTTTCAAAAATATCTTTTTATCCTATCTTTTTCAAATATCTTTTCTAACTTCTTATCTTCTTATCTTTTCAAAATTGAATTTCAAATCTTTTTCAACTAACTAATTGACTTTTTGTTTGTTTCTTATCTTTTTAAAACTACCTAACTAACTATCCCTCTCTAATTTTCGAAAATACCTCCCTCTTTTTCAAAAATTCTTTTTAATTAATTAATTATTTTCAGTTTTTAATTTTAATTTTATTTCATTGCTAATTTTCGAAAAATTACTAACCCTTTTTCAAAAACTATTTTCGAAATTTAACTTTAAATTTTAATTTTTAATTTTCGAAAATCCTCTCACCTCTCATCTTCTTCTATTTATTTATTCATTTACTAACACTTCATCTCACCCAAATTCGAACCCCCTCTTCCATATGTGTTCGAATTTTCTCTTCTTCCCTTCTTTACATTACATTCTTTTCTTCTTCTACTCACACAGGGGAACCTCTATACTTGAGTAAAAATGATCCCTATTATTATTATTTTTCTGTTCCCTTCTCTTTCATATGAGCAGGAGCAAGGACAAGAACATTCTTGTTGAAGCAGACCCTGAACCTGAAAGGACTCTGAAGAGGAAACTAAGAGAAGCTAAAATACAACAATCCAGAGATAACCTTACAGAAATTTTCGAACAGGAAGAGGAGATGGCAGCCAAAAATAATAATAATGCAAGGAGGATGCTTGGTGATTTTACTGCACCTAATTCCAATTTACATGGAAGAAGCATCTCCATCCCTACCATTGGAGCAAACAATTTTGAGCTGAAACCTCAATTAGTTTCTCTAATGCAACAAAACTACAAGTTTCATGGACTTCCATCTGAAGATCCTTTTCAGTTCTTAACTGAATTCTTGCAGATCTGTGATACTGTTAAGACTAATGGAGTAGATCCTGAAGTCTACAGGCTCATGCTTTTCCCGTTTGCTGTAAGAGACAGAGCTAGAGTGTGGTTGGACTCTCAACCCAAAGATAGTCTGAACTCTTGGGATAAGCTGGTCACGGCTTTCTTAGCCAAGTTCTTTCCTCCTCAAAAGCTGAGTAAGCTTAGAGTGGATGTTCAAACCTTTAGACAGAAGGAAGGTCATCCACTCAGCAACAGACAGAGAACTCTGAACAAAATACCTCTAATTTAGCAAACTTAGTCTCTGGTCTATCTAAGGCCACTGTGAGTTTCATGAATGAAACAAGGTCCTCCATTAGAAATTTGGAAGCACAAGTGGGCCAGCTGAGTAAAAGAATCACTGAAACCCCTCCTAGTACTCTCCCAAGCAATACAGAAGAGAATCCAAAAGGAGAGTGTAACGTTATTGAATTGACCATCATGGCTGAACCCACAAGAGAGGAGAAGGACGTGAATCCCAAGGAGGAAGACCTCCTGGGACGTCCAGTGATCAATAGGGAGTTTCCCTCTGAAGAATAAAAGAACTCTAAGGCTCATCTAGAGACCATAGAGATTCCATTGAACCTCTTTACGCCCTTCATGAGCTCTGATGAGTATTCTTCTTCTGAAGAGAATGAGGATGTTACTGAAGAGCAAGTTTCCAAGTTCCTTGGTGCAATCATGAAGCTGAATGCCAATTTATTTGGTAAAGAGACTTGGGGAGATGAACCTCCCCTGTTCACCAATGAACTAAATACATTGGATCAACTGAGATTGCCTCAAAAGAAACAGGATCCTGGAAAGTTTCTAATACCTTGTACCATAGGCACCATGACCTTTGAGAAGGCTCTATGTGATCTTGGGTCAGGAATAAACCTCATGCCACTCTCTATAATGGAGAAACTGGGGATCTTTGAGGTACAAGCTGCTAAAATCTCATTAGAGATGGCAGACAATTCCAGAAAACAGGCTTATGGACAAGTAGAGGACATATTAGTAAAGGTTGAAGTCCTTTACATCCCTGCTGATTTCATAATCCTAGATACTGGGAAGGATGAGGATGAATCCATCATCCTTGGAAGACCCTTCCTAGCCACAGCAAGAGCTGTGATTGATGTGGACAGAGGAGAATTGATCCTTCAATTAAAAAAATTGAAGAAAAATAAAAAACAGCAGAAGAAAAATCACACCCTGGAGGAAGGACTTACTGGCGTTTAAACGCCAGTAAGGAGCATCTGGCTGGCGTTCAACGCCAGAATAGAGCATGGATCTGGCGTTGAACGCCAGAAACAAGCAGCATCCTGGCGTTCAGACGCCAGAAACAAGCATTTGGCTGGCATTCAACGCCAAAAATATGCTGCATCTGGGCGCTGAACGCCCAGAACAAGCATTAATTTGGTGTTTAAACGCCAGAATTGCATGCAAAGGCATTTTACATGCCTAATTGGTGCAGGGATGCAAATTCTTGACACCTCAGGATCTGTGGACCCCACAGGATCAACTCAGCATCTGTGGACCCCACCCATTACCCTTCCCAAAGCCCCTACCCCTAACAGCAGCAACTGCCGCCAGCCGCTGCGCCGGACGTCACCGCCAACCACCGCGCCAACCACCAGATGCCACCATCACTACCACCGAACCACCTTCCTGCCTACTCCCCTTATCCAGCCTTCCAGGTTCCACAACACACAATCCCTTTTATCCGTTCGTAGTTCTTCTTGTTTTTTCCATTTCTGTTCATAATTAGGATAGATAGTCTTGCATGTTGTAGTGGATTTTAGGTTGTTAGGTAGCCTAGGCTGTGGTTAGTAGATCTAGGTCTGTTTATTTGTACTGTTCTTGCTTCTATTTTATCATATTTGCAAATCTGCTGTTGCTGTAATCTTGTTCATATGCTGTATTTCTTGTATATTGCTGCTCTTTACATTGAATTTTCATGTTTATATTATATATATGTACCTGCAGCTTGACTTTTTCATTCATATGAACTGCTTTGATTGCTGTTTATTTTCCGGGATAATCCAATTTTAGCCGAAATGCTGCCCAAATTCTTTGTGAATTGTTTTCATTCATGTTTTGGTTTGGCAACCTGAACTCTGTTGTCCTCTACTTTAACCAAACCGTTTCATGAATGCTATGGCAGACTCTCTTATCCTCTTTGATTTTCTGGTTTATAAACTGCATTTGTGATATTCTGATTCCAGTTCTTGCTTTCTTTATATCTATTTGAATCAACATCACCCTGTTTTCCTTGTTCGGTTATGAGTTATTTCTAGTCATAATTGTGAATCCTTGTTACCTGGAATATTTGCTTTATGCCACTTACCTTAACACACTTTTTACTGACTCACCAATTTTAATTTACTGACTTCTTTTTCAAATTCTCACCATACTAACCTTTTATAATATCTTTTCTGATTTTTCACTTTCCTCTAACTTTCTAACCATGGCATTATGACAATTTCTCTATTTAACTTGGATTCTGATACATTTTGGATTGTAAATTCTTCCTTTCAAACTTTTAAACTACTATACAATCCTTAATACACCATTCCTTAACTCATTTACCTATTTCCAATTCTCCTTTGCCGCTTTGAGTTTTCTTTGTTTAATTGCCTATTTGCTTCCCTATTTTTATCCATATCCTGGTTTCCCATTTTTCAGGATGTCTGCCTCACAGAGAAAAGGGAAAGGCAAAGCTACTGGCAAGCGCAAGAGAGGAGATTCCTTCCAGTCCATCATTGACCTAATGCATGATTCCTCATGGCGGGAGAAGAACTTTACACAGCAGGAAAAAGCTGACCAGCTGCTCCCTGCAAATGATTCAATAAAATTTGCAAACCGGTACTGTGAACTGAAGTATCCGGCATTTGCAAAATCCAGGAATCTATACCTGGAGAGAACTCTGAAGATTCCAAAAGCACTCCAGCAATACACAACTGAGCAAATCAAGCAAAGAGGCTGGTTCTTTCTGGAGAGAGCACTGACAGAGGTCAATGCATCTTGGGTCAAGGAATTCTACTGTAACTACTACATCACCACCCTCGATGCAGTGAACCTGAGAGGAAAGCAGATTCTAGTCACTGAGGAGGCCATAGAGGACATTCTCTAGCTCCCAGCCAAGTCCGATCAGCCTGATGGTTATTCAATGGCTGAGGAGGACATGTGCCTGATGCAGTTTGATTGGGATGCTGTGAAGGCATGGATAGCTCTCGACCCGACTGTTCCTTGGGAGATGGGTCAGGACACCACCATGCCTAGAGGGATCAAGAGGGCGTACTTAAATGATGAGGCTCGGTTATGGCACCAGATCTTAAGCAACTGTGTGATGCCGAGTACTCATGAGATGGAGATCCCGGCTGCTATGATCACCCTCCTATGGTGTGTGATGGAGGGTAAGGACCTTTATCTGCCACGCTTTATCCGGCATTATATGGCTAGGGTCCACGTCCGAGGCACCCTCCCTTTTCCATATCTGGTTACATAGCTAGGCCGTCGAGCTGACGTGCCATGGGAGGATGCCGATGAGAGACCACCAGCGGAGGACTGCAGGAAGATCATTCCTCACAGCAGGAACTTTCTAGCTTTGGGCTCCAGACCACCACCCTTCCCTGCTACTGATGAGACAGCCCCACCGTCTGCTGGACCCTCTTCATCCACAGCTGCACCTGCTGCCCCTGCTGCCACCACTGCACCTCCACCTGCCTCTAAGCCCGTATACCGCCTCGTGCACCGCCTATTCCGACAGCTTGATCAGATGGAGCGCCGTAACTGGCGTCGGTATGAGAGATTGGAGCGTCGCAGCCAGCGACGCTATTCACATCTGAAGCTGATGATCCGACAGGGTGGTGACATCCCCTCCGAGTCCGAGACACCATCAGAGCCATCAGAGGAGGAGGAGGATGAGCCCCAAGAGGAGACCCATCAGCAGGCAGGCATAGAGCAGGCTGCGCTACATCAGGAGGTTACGCATCAGATCGAGGCTGCAGATCCGAAGATCCCGATCCAGTCAGCACCGCCTCTACAGCAGCCAGACCCTTAGCCCACCACCACTACAGAGCCTCCAGCTACCATCCCTACCAGTGATGACACCCCTTCACACCCGGCTTGACTGAGCATCAGGGACGATGCTTCATTTTAAGTGTGGGGAGGTCGCCATCTCTGGTGTTTTATTTTGGTGAACCACTACATCTCTTTTTTCTTTTATTTTGGATATTTTTCTGTATTTTCTTTTTACTGTTATTTTCTGAGTACTTATACATTGCTACTTTTGTGTGTTTTTACTCTAATTTTGCATTTTACATTTTTAGTTCATATTTTAGCTACTTAGTTTATTTTAATTATTTAGTTTAGTTGGCAATTCTGACTTATTAGTGGATTAATTAGTATAGTTTACCCTTTTTAGCATAAGATAGCATAGTTAAATTGAAAAATATAAAAAGAAAGTAAGCTAGGAAATTGAACATAACAGATTTAAATCCATAAACCTTGTATATATAGCATTACATCATATAGTTAAGTTGACAACATTTCATCAAGGAGGAACATTAAAACTTTAAAGGCTACCCTAAATAATTTTTTTATGAGAATAATGGGAATTTTTAACTAAACCTGCATAACATATATGAATGATATATGATGCTTGAGTTACAGAACACACAGCCTGTGAGTCTTGAGCTTAATTGTATGGTTGCATTCAAACCATAATTCCATTCCTGTATGTTTCGCTTCTTTTTATTCTGATGTTCTTTACTTTGCTTTAATCTATATGTCCAATTATAGAATATAGAATATAGGATATAGATACATACCAAAAGAATGATTGAGGCCATCATTTGATTTTAGCTCACTTACCCCAAAACAACCTACCTTTCACATCACCCTTGTTAGCCCCCTTGAGCCTTTAAAATCTCTTTTATTCTATTTAGCCACACTACTAGCCTTAAGCAGAAAAACAAAATAAAATCCCAAGTTGAATCCTTGGTTAGCTTAAGATAGAAAATTATGAATAGATTAAAATGTGGGAAACCTATTGGAAACATGGATGATAGAAACAAAAGGTAGAAAAGTTGAAAGAAATAAAATAACTCAGAAAATTTGGAAAGCATGCTCATGAGAAATCAAAGTGATTCAATTACCATGTGCTTTAAAAAAAAAAGTTATTTTTCAGTATTTAATAAAAGGGGATACAAAAGAATCCCCCAATGCAAAATAAAAGCAATGCACATGGGATAAAAATAAAATTGAAACATGAGCATGTAACAACATATGGGATAATATGGGAAAATTGGTAAAGAAGTTTTGTTCTACTAAATATGTATGTTAGGTGAGATCTTAGTCTAATTAAGGATTCACTTATTAGCTCACTTAGCCTTATACATATATCCTTACCTTTACCTTGGCCCCATTACAACCTTAATTAAAGACCTCGTGATTTTTGGTATGACGGTACTCTACAATTGTTGATTGGTTAGATGAAGAACAAAGTTATAGAAAGTAAGAATAAAAAGAAAAGTAGAGTGAATAAACCCAATAAACACTGAGTGACTAGAGGGCAAACACAAAATCCAGTGAGGGTTCAATAACTCATCAACATATATCTGTGCTTAATTTACTAATTGTTTTGCAAGTTTGTACAATATTTTTATTTCCCATCTCATTTGCTAAAATGCTTTATTATTTAAGGGTTGGCTATATATATATATATATATATATATATATATATATATATATATATATATATATGACTCCTTGAGAATGTGATTTATAT
>NC_029785.2:26086285-26107309 GCF_000816755.2 Arachis ipaensis
ATATATATATATATGACTCCTTGAGAATGTGAATTAATTTGACTACATGTAAGCTTTATATATGAGTGGATAAATTGGAATTGCATGACTCATTTAGGTAGATGCATTCAGAATAGGTTGCATTGCATAACATTCCACCACTTTAACCTTACCTTATTCTTTACCTTGGATTTAGCATGAGGACATGCTATTGTTTAAGTGTGGGGAGGTTGATAAACCCATATTTCATGAGTTATTTTGTGCTTAGTTTGAGTGATTTATTCAATCCTTCACCCACTTATTCATATTAATTGCATGGTTTTACTTTTCCTCCCTTATTATGTGATGTATGTGAAAAATATGCTTCCTAAGCTTTAAAATTAATTATTTTTAATTACCTTTATTTCCATTCGATGCCGTGATTAGTGTGTTGAGTAGTTTCAGATTTTCTAAGGCAGAATAACTTAAAGGATAGAAAAGGAAACGTACACAAATGGAAGGAAAGTGAGAAACGGAGTTTTGAAGAAACTGGCATCCACGCAATCGCATGGACGACGCGATCGCATGCCAGACGCGAAGAAGCAGCGACGCGGCTGCATGACTGACGCGGCCGCGCGACTTGAGCATAGCGCATACGATGCGGACGCGTGACCGACGCGACCGTGCCACAAGGAAAACTCCAGATGACGCGACCGCGTGACCCACGCGGACGCGTGACAGAGGCCACGTATCAGAATTTATAGAATACGCCCCCAGCGATTTCTGAAGCCCTTTTGGCCCAGATCCAGGTACAGAACACATAGACTAGAGGCTATAAAGTGGGGGAATGCATCCATTCAAAGGGAGCTCGCATTTTTATTACTTTCCATGATTTAGATTTAGTTTGAGAGAGGTTCTCTCCTCTCTCTCTTAGGATTAGGATTTAGGACTTCTCTTAGTTTTTTAAGAGTGACTCTCGATCCAGGTTTTATGTTTCTTTGTTTTAAGCTTCCCTTTTCACTTTTATTTATTTATTCCAGCACTTGAGTTGATTATTTACTTTTATAATTTAATTTATGAATTATTCCATGTTACAGATTATTATTTGAATTAATGATATTTGAGGTATTTGAGTTATTGATTGCTTTCTCTTTAATTTGTGTTACCATTGTTTCCAATCTGAAGATATTCTATTCCAGCAATTTACTTTTCTCTTTTTGGTCTTGGTTAAGAAATCAGTAACTCAACAGTTATCAAACTCAACATAATTGATAATCGTTATCTTGCTAATTGAACTGAACTTCAATAATCCTAACTTTTTCTTAGGAAATAAATAGGATTCGAAGGTCAAACTAATTAGTCCCTTGACTTTCCTTTACTTTAGTAGAGGTTAACTAAGTGGAATTTAGATTCAACTTTCATTATTGTTGAGAGAGATAACCAAGTTGGACTTCTAATTTCTCTTACCTTGCCAAAAGTTGCTTTACAGTATTTATTTATTTTAATTGCCATTTACTTTACTTGTCATTCAAATCACTTGCTTCTTACCTTCTAAACCCCGATTATAACCTTTATAGCCAATGATAAGAACATACTTCCTTGCAGTTTCTTAGAAGACGACCCGAGGTTTAATTACTCGGTTATCAATTTTAAAAGGGGTTTCTTACTTGTGACAACCAAAACGTTTGTACGAAGGGATTTTTGTTGGTTTAGAGACTATATCTACAACGCGACTGTTTTTATGAACTTCTTTACTGGCAAAAATCCTTAACGTCATCGACCTTCTATGAATGGATGCATTCCCCCACTTTATAACCTTTAATCTGTGCTTTCTGGACTTGGATCTGGGCCAAAAAGGGTTCTAGAAATTGCTGGGTGCGTTTTTTGCAGTTTCTGGTGCGTGGCGTCTGTCACGCGGTCGCGTCATCTAGAGTTTTCCTTATCACGCGTTCACTTGGGTCACGCGTACGCGTCATTTGTGTTCTGCTCAAGGCACGTGTCCGCGTCAGTCACGCGTTTGCGTCACTGCCTTTTCGCGCTAGGCATGTGGCCGCGTCGTCCATGCGTTCGCATCGCTGCCAGTTTCTTCAAAAACTCTATTTTGTGCTTTCCTTCCATTTTTGTATGTTTTCTTTCCATCCTTTGAATCATTCCTGCCTTAGGAGATCCGAAAGTACTTAACACACAAATCACGGTATCGAATGGTAATAAAAGGTAATTAAAATAAATATTTTTAAAGCATAGGAAACATGTTTTTCACATATATCACATAATAAGGAAGGAAAAGTAAAACCATGCAATTTCACATGAATAAGTGGGTGAAGGATTGAATAAATCACTTAAATTGAGCACAAAATATATCATAAAATATGGGTTTATCAACCTCCCCATACTTAAACAATAGCATGTCCTCATGCTAAATCCAAGATGAAGAATAAGGTAAGGTTAAAGTGGTGGAATCTCATGCAATGCATTTTATTCTAAATGCAAATTACCTAAATGAGTCATGAAATTCTAGTTATTATTCACTTGTATATAAAGCTTACATGTAGTTAAATTAATTCATATTCTCAAGGAATCATATATGCATAGCCAAACCTTAGATAATGTTAAAGCACTTTTACAATTGAGATGGGTAAAAATAATTCACAAACTTGCAAGACAATTAACAGTTAAGTAGAGATATATGGTGATGAGCTATGGAACCCTCACTGGATTTTGTGTTTACTCTCTAGTCACTCAGTGTTTATTGGGTTAATCACTCTATTCTTTTTCTATCCTTACTTTCTACAACTTTGTTCTTCATCTAACCAATCAACAATTATGGAATACAGACATACAAAAATCATGAGGTCTTTTTCAAGGTTGTAATAGGGTCAGGGTAAAGGTAAGGGTATATGTATAAGGCTAAGTCAGTTAATAAGTGAATCCTTGATTAGTCTAAGATCTCACCTAACATACATACTTCATATAGTTTTAAGGTTCCTCTACCTATTGACCCAAATTCTCCCACTTTGTATTGCAAACTTATGCATTAGATTTAATTCTGTCTCATGTGCATTGATTCTTTTTATTTTGCAATTGGGGAATTTTTGTATCCCCTTTATTTAAATACTAATATATATATATGTATGTATATATATATGGTAATTCAATTGTTTTGATTTCACCCGAGCATGCTTCCCAAATTTTGTTTTTGAAACAACTCATTCTTTTTAAATTCCTACTTTGTTTCTATCATCCCATGTTCCCATAAAATTTTCTACTCTTAAATTGTACACAATATCTATCTTAAGCTAACCAAGGATTCAACTTGGGATTTTTATTTTGTTTTTCTGCTTAAGG
This sequence comes from Arachis ipaensis, assembly GCF_000816755.2. NCBI lineage: Eukaryota > Viridiplantae > Streptophyta > Magnoliopsida > Fabales > Fabaceae > Arachis > Arachis ipaensis. The sequence goes on from NC_029785.2 coordinate 26,089,589, forward strand.
CTAGTAATGTGGTTTATAGAACAAGAGGGGATTAAAAAACTCAAGGGGGCTAACAAGGGTGATGTAAAAGGTAGGCTAATTTGGGATAAGTGAGGAAAAAGTTAAATGATGGCCTCAATCATCTCTTGGTATGTATCTATATTCTATATTGGACATATAGATTAAAACAAAGTAAAGAACATCAGAATGAAAAAGAAGGGTAAAACACACAGGAATAAAATTTATGGTTTGAATGTAACCATACAATTAAGCTCAAAACTCACAGGCTGTGTGTTCTCCAGCTCAAAAATCATATATCAGTTATACATGTCATGCAAGTAGGAATCAAGAGTTCCCATTATTCTCATTGTAAACCTTAGGGTGGCCCTTAAAATCTTAGTGTTTCTCCTTGATGAAATGTTGTTAACTAACTAACATGTAATGCTATATATACAAGGTGTGTGGATTGTTTAAATTTACTAAAGTTTCTAGTTTACTCCTTTTATTTTCAATTAAACTAAACTATTATATGCTAAAATGGTAAACTATATTAATTAATCCACATATTCTGTAACTAATAAATTTAGAATTGCAAACTAAACTAATTGTCTAAGATATAAACTAAAGTGCAAAATGCGGAAATAAAGTAGAAATACAGCAAAAGAACAATGTATAAGTACTGAAAGATAAAAATAAAAATAAAAATACAGAAAAAAAAAGATAAAAAAAAGAGTCTGTAGTGGTTCACCAAAAAGATATGCCAGGGATAGCGACCTCCCCACACTTAAAATATAGCATCGTCCTTGATGCTCACTCAAGCTGGGTGTGAAGGAGTGTCATCACCGAAAGGGTGGGTTGCTGAAGTCTCTGTGGTGGCCTAAGGGTCTGCAGAATGGATAAGTGTAGGAGGATCTGTCTGCTGCAGTGGAGGCACTGACTGTAGAGGAATCTCTGAGTCGGCGGCCTGAATCTGGTGAGGCTCCTCATGCTGTGGTGTAGCCTGCTCTGGTCCTGCCTGCTCAGCCTGGGCATCTGTCTCCTCCTCATGATTGCTCGCCTCCGCCTCATATGTATCAAAAGGGGTGTCAGGCTCGGAGGGGATGTCGCTGCTGGATCGGGTCATCAACTTAAGGTGCTCATAGCATCGCTTGTTGCGATGCTCCATACGATCCAGGCGGGCGAAGAGTCGATGCACCAAATGATAAATGGGCTCAGGAGCAGGTGGTTGTGCAGTGGATGAGGCTGGTGCAGCAGTGGAGGCAGAAGGGGCAGCTGAAGATGTGGCTGCCTCACCGGAAGCGGTGAGGAATAGAGGTCTGTAGCCTAAAGCCTGAAACTTCCTGCTGTGAGGAATGATCTTCTTGCAGTCTGCAGCAGTCGGCTTTGCATAAGCCAGCTCCCAAGGCACGTCAGCTCGACGGCCTAGCTGGGTGACCAGATAAGGGAAAGGGAGAGTGCCTCTGACATGGACCCTGGCCATGTAATACCGAATGAATCGTGGAAGATACATGTCCTTACCCTCCATCACACACCAGATGAGGGTGATCATAGTAGCAGGCAGCTCCGTCTCATGAGTGCTCGGCATAACAAAGTTGCTCAGGATCTGGTGCCAGAGCCGAGCCTCATCATTCAAATACATCAGCTTGATTCCCTTAGGCATTGCTGTGTTCTTTCCCATGACCCATGGGACAGTAGGATCAAGGGCTATCCTCTACTTGACAGCATCCCAGTCAAATCTCATAAAGCGCATGTCCTCTTCAGCCTTTTGGTAACTGTCAGGCTGATCTGATTTAAGCTGAAGGTGGAGGATGTCCTCAATGGCTTCCTCAGTGACCAAAATCTGTTTCCCTCTGAGGTGCACTGCATCCAGGGTAGTCTTGAAATAGTTGCAGTAGAACTCTCTGACCCAGGAAGCATTGACCTCTGTCAAGTTTCTCTCCAAGAAGAACTAGCCTCTCTATTTAATCTAATCGGAGGTGTACTGCTGTAGTTCTTCTGGAATCTTCAGAGTCTTTTCCAGGTACAAGTTCCTGGAGGTGGCAAACACTGGATACTTTAGCTCACAGTATCTGTTTGCAAATTTAACTGGATCATTGGCAGTGAGGAGCTGGTCAGCCTTCTCCTGCAGGGTAAAGTGCTTTTCCCGCCAGGAGTCATCATGCATAATGTCCAAGATAGACATAGAGGATTCGCCTCTTTTCCTTTTGCCGGTGGTTGCTTTGCCTTTTCCTTTGCGCTGAGGGTCAGACATCCTGAAAAGCAGAAATTCCAGGATATAATTGAAGAACAAAGTAGGAAAATAAGTAGGCAAATAGAATAAAAACAATATAAGCACAGAGTGGCAAAAGAGCAGTAGAATTATGAAATGAGTTAAGTATATGTGCATTATGGATTGTATTTGAGTTAGAAATCTGAGATGAAAAATCACAATCCAAAATGTAATATAAGTAGAATTTATGTTAATTAGGAAAAACAATAATCATGCCTTGAGTTAGAAAGTTAAAGGAAATAGTTAAAAACCAAAAAGAGAATTTTGAAAGTTAGATCGGTTAGGATTGAAAAAGAGGTGAGAAAGTGGAAATCAGTGAGTTAGGAGAAAGAAAATTAAAGTGAGTGGCATGATAAATGTTCCCTAGGTAACAAGAAATTCACAAATTTAAAGAATAATAAACTCAAATTCAAGCAAAAATTTCAGTGTATTGATGAAAATTCAGAAGGATAGAAAAGTTGCAAAACTAACATGAAATCATCAATAGTGCAAGTTATTAACTAGGGGATCAAAAGGAATAAGAATGCTAGCCCGGTTAGGCATGAATTGGTTTGGTTGTAGCCAAGTAAGGCAAAATAGTAAATTACCAAACTCAATACATGAGAACAATTTGCAGAAAAATGGGCAGCATTCCGGCTAAAATTGGATGATCCCGGAAATAAACAGCATGAAAAAGTAATTCATATAAATTAAAATAAAGCTGCAAATAGATATAGATAATATGAACATGAAAAAGTAATATAACAGAAGCAAGAAACATGGAAGAACAATATATGAACAATATGAACATCACAGTAGAATCAGAATTGCGAAATAAAGAAAATAGGTAGCAAGAATGGCGCAATTATCAGGCCTAAATCCACTAACCACATCTTAGCTACCTAACCACCTAGAATCCACTACAAACATGCATCTCTAACTAGCCTAATTCGAACATAATCTGAAAAATAAGTAAATAACTACAAGTGATAGAGAAATTGGCATTCGGCGGAACCTGGTGTGTGGAAGAACAAATTTATGGAACAGAGAGATGATGGGGGTGTGGTGGTGGTGGTGCTGACGTGGCGGTGATGGGTGGTTGGCACGGCGGTGGGTGGTTGTTCGGTGGCAGGGGGTTCGGGTAGGGTTTAATGGTGGAGGGGGTGGGTAAGAAGGGAGCGATGGAGGTGAAGCTGTGGTGGTGGTCGGTGGTGGGAGGCGGCTGTCGGAGGTTGGCCGCAGTGGGGGCAGTGGTGATAGAAGGAAAAGAGGAAGAAGAAGGATAGGGAAGGAAGAAGAGAAGGGGGTGTCGGTGGGTGGTGCGGTGGTGATCGGGGCTGGGTGGTTGGGTGCGGTGGTGGTAGTTGCAGAGGGGGGGAGTTGCAGATAAGGGAGGGAGAAGGGGAGTATGGGGGCGTGATGGAGTTAGGGTTCGCGTGACTTGGGGTTAGTGGATTCAAATCCACGCGAACGCGTGGGGCACGCGATCGCGTGGAATGGGTAAAAGATGAATGACGCGGTCGCGTGCCGCGTCGCTAAAATTTGTGCTAGACGCACACTTCCAGCATCGTTTCAATGCAACTCTATGTTTTCATTTACGGGGGCCATAATATCCATGCGACGCAGACGAGTCGCTCACGCTTTCGCATGGGATGAGTGTTTTGCAAGTGACGCGTTCGCGTCAGGGACGCGAATGCGTGGGCCGTTTTGTGCTAAACGCACACTAGCCGCACGATTCCAGCCCAGATTTCTGGGCGTTGGATTTTTACGCCAATTTCCAGATCACGCGTTCGCGTGAGTGATGCGGATGCGTGGGAGGTATTTTTCGCAACTGACGTGAACGCGTTAGCGATGTGGTCGCGTGGAATGATCTGTGCCAAAGGCACGCCTCCAGCCACGCTTTCGCGTGACTTTCTGTTCACTTTCCTTTTTTTTCTAATGCACTTGTGACGCAGACGCGTCAACGACGCTTACGCATCGCGTGCATTTTTTTATGCAATTATGCAGTATGCAATGCTAATGCAAATGCTACGAATAATATTCAGGTTCAATAAAAATAATATAATATAAAAACAGACAACACGAAATAAAAATTGAAAAAAAAGAAACGACCATACCATGGTGTGTTGTCTCCCACCTAGCACTTTTAGTTAAAGTCCTTAAGTTGGACATTGGATGAGCTTCCTGTTATGGTGGATTATGCTTAAATTCATCCAGAAATCTCCACCATTGTTTGGAATTCCAACAGCCTCCGGGGTCCCAAACTAGACATGTAAAGCTTTTGAGCAGCTTCAAACAGATTCTCAGGCTCCCGGGGTGACGAATGTCAGAATATTTTCCAGGATCCCAAACTTTGCTTTTAAATCCGCCTTCATCTTGATCTATATTCTTCCATCCGGGCAGTTTAGAAATTGTATTCTCACCAAGATGGCCAAACGTCTTCCGAGACCCATTCAATTGAACTTGGTACCAATCCGTGCACTTCGAATTGAAGCGTGGAACCTTATTGAACCTTGCACACCAGTTCTGAGTACGAGCCATTTCCCTCTTACTCTTAAAGTCGTAGAGAGCTCTAAACTGGCCATCTGTTTCAAGCAAACCATATTCAAGTGGAAAAGTAAAGATAAAGGTTAAGGATTGTACCCACTTGAAGCTTGTATTAGGTGGTAATGGCCTTGGGATAGGTGTTTCTAGTGGTTCCATAAGCTCTACTCCCTTGTATTTTTTTGTGAATTCCTCCACTTCCTTACAAAATTCTTCAACTGCAACTACGTCATGATCAAGGTCTGCTATGTCTTCCTCATCACTTAAGTCATACGTTGGAGGTTGAGAGAAATCTACCTCGACGTCATCTTCATATTCACTTAGATAAGGTTCTTCAGGCTCATAGAGTTCAGTTGCAGATGCAAGTTCATGACTAGGAGAGCTTGATTCATGATCATCACTGCTTGAGAAATCAATTTCTTGGTCTGTTCCGTCCAATTTTTCACAAGGTATATGCTCTGGAGGTTGTGCACTATCCTCCCTAGCATCAAATTCGAATGTCTTGGCAGAATTCTTCACAGTTCTCGATTCCCATGGAGGTTCAGCATCTCCTAAATCTTCAACCATTTCTTCCTCTACAGCTATCATGGCTTCCTCCATCTGTTCTAATACAAAGCCATGCTCCTCATTGTCCACCGAAGTTTCTAGGGTCTCCTTCATGCTACGCTCTTCTTTTGATTCTCCACATGCAGCCATGGGAGTACTTTGAGCGCTCAGATGTCAGGAAGCTATTATATTTACTACCTCGGTTAAGGCAGTAGTGAGTTCCAATACGCCTCTTTGCATATTCCCTTGCCCTTGAAGAAGAACACGAAGTCTGTCGTCCATAGGAGGTTGGAGTGGGTATGAGGGTTCATTGGTTGGGTAAGAGGGTTCATAATAAGAATGTGGTGATTCCTGGGAGTAATTGGATTGGGATTGTGGTGGATAAGGGTCATACGGTGGTGAATGGTGAAAAGGAACTTGTGAGTGTGGTGGTCCAAAGCTACGTTGAGAGGATGGTCTATAAGCACAGGGTGGGACTTGTTGGTAAATATAAGGGGGTCCACCATATCTATCAGCTTGGTATGCATTGTTGAGTGGTCCTTACCCATGATATCTTGGAGGGTGTTGTTGCCTAAAGGGTTGATCAGGTCCTTTTGACTCCATCCATCTTTGATTGCTTAGACCTTGATGCATATTCCTGTTATAGTTTCCACTCCTTTCAACAGATTTAGAACCAAACTCAAAGAGAGAGGGGTGAGAATTCATAGTAGCTAATAGAAATAAAAGAGAAAAACAAAAACAAATAAACAAGTAAAAGAAAAAATTTACAATAACCAATAATAAGGCACACGTTTGCAATTTTCCGGCAACGGCGCCATTTTGAAGAGAGGAAGATTGACGGTTTAGAATTCAGAATAAATTCCCGTTGCAAGTATAGTTTCTAAACCAAGCAATCATCCTTTCTTACAAACATTTTGGTTGTCACAAGTAACAAACCCCTTTTAAAATTGATAACCGAAGTGTTTAAACCTCGGGTCGTCTTCTCAAGGAATTGCAGGGAGGTGTTCTTATTATTGGTTATGAGTCTTGTAAATTTGGGGTTTTTAAGATAATGAACAGGTAATTTAAGCTAAGTGACAAGAAAAATAAATAAATAACTATAAAATAAACTCTTGGCAAGGTATGAAAATTCGGAAGTCCTAACATAGTTACTCCTATGAGAATTGAGTTTAACCCCACTTAGTTAACCTTTACAAAATCAAGGGCAAGTCAAGTGGACTAATTAGTTAGATTTCCAAGTCCTAGCCAACTCCTAAGGAAAGACTAGAGTTAGTGGAATTTCAGTCAATTAGAGGAATTAATTAACAATCACGATAAGTTTAATAACTCAAGAGCCTCTAGTTAATCAATTAAAGCCAAGAATATAAAAAAAGCTAAATGAGAATCATAAATCTGAAATACCTCAATTGCATTTAATAAAAGGAAATTAATCCAAAAATATAAAGAGTTCATAAGCCAATTTGGCAACATAAGTAATTAAACGAGAGCATTAAAGTATCTGAAAGTAAAAGAGAAATATAAAGTAAAAGAAATATTGAACCTGATGAAGAGTTGAAATCATAAATCCTTTAAGAGGAATCCTAATCCTACAAGCTAAGAGAGAGGAGAGAACCTCTCTCTCTAAAAACTACATCTAAACTATGAAAAGTGAATAATGATCAACCTCCTATGAATGGATGCATTCCCCCACTTTATAACCTCTAATCTGTGCTTTCTGGACTTGGATCTGGGCCAAAAAGGGTTCCAGAAATTGCTGGGAGCGTTTTCTGTAGTTTCTGGTGCGTGGCGTCTGTCACGCGTCCGCGTGGGTCACGCGGTCACGTCATCTGGAGTTTTCATTATCACGCATTCTATTCGGTCACGCGTACGCGTCATTTGTGTTCTGCTCAAGGCACACGTCCGCGTTAGTCACGCGTTCGCGTCACTGCCTTTTCGCGCTAGGCATGCGGCCGCGTCGTCCATGCGTTCGCATCGCTGCCAGTTTCTTCAAAAACTCCATTTTGTGCTTTCCTTCCATTTTTGTATGTTTCCTTTCCATCCTTTGAATCATTCCTACCTTAGGAGATCTGAAAGTACTTAACACACAAATCACGGCATCGAATGGTAATAAAAGGTAATTAAAATAAATATTTTTAAAGCATAGGAAACATGTTTTTCACATATATCACAAAATAAGGAAGGGAAAGTAAAACCATGCAATTTCACATGAATAAGTGGGTGAAGGATTGAATAAATCACTTAAATTGAGCACAAAATATATCATAAAATATGGGTTTATCACACACCACTGAATAGCCTCGAGAAATAGTTTCTAACGTTCCCAAAACCCGCGATTCGCTTTGCTCAAAACTCGTATATCATCTATGAAAACCCATTAATGCTCTCATATACATAATTCACTAGTATTAAGCCGGCCAAACTTAATATCAGGAATTATGCAATGCAAGACTAACAGCGTTAATCAATAGATCGTCATGTGCATAAAGCTCTAATTCTCGTCATTCGACAAGACTATTGTATGACAGACACTTAGAGTATGCAACTGAAGCATAGTTGGTCCATTCCCTAGGCTCTACAGGAAAGACCGCTCTGATACCATAATGTAACACCCTAACTACCAAAGCTCACGCTTCCGACTGCGTGACTCTGATAGCTCAGACATTACGACGACTTTTATACTATTTAATACTAAAATATGAGCCTGTTTAAAACTTTAAACCACAATACCGATCCAAAAATACTTTTGTTCGATAACGTACATCCATAGATACCATACAACTTACAAAAACTCATAAAGAGTACATATATATATATATATATATTATATATCCTCTTACAGAATATATCAAGATAAAGGCGAGGGTACAATAAATAATAATCTAAAGCAATACAGAGCATTTCAATAACAACTAAATAAACTCTTCGTGACTTCTGCGCCCATATCCTGAAAGGGGAAAAATATAGGGGGGTGAGAACATCATCCTCGAAAGGGTTCTCAGTAGAGAGTTTTTGGGAATTACTATTATAGGATACGTGAAGGTAAATCGTACCAGCGATTAATAACCGTCTTATGCCTCTTTTCAAAAAACAACGGCTTACAATAAAAGTAAAGTTTGAAATCTTTTCTGAAAGAGGAACTGTTTAATTCTCAAAAATTCAAAAGCATTTCAAAAAGGTTTATCTATGTTGAACCAAAATAGCCTTTCATATTTTTTTTTCAAACCAGAAACACAAAACCGAAACCAACCATCGGTCCATCACATTTCAACCACGGCCCTAGGCCCAAACACTCCAACCAACAACCAATCACCACAGTCCAACAGAGTCTCAGTCGCAAACACAAATAGGAAGATTCAAGCACAAACAAACAGTTATTGCAAGTAGAACAATTAGCAGTTAATCACAAGTAGTCACAAAGGCAAACCAAATACAATATGCACACCCAAACAATGTCACATAGATGTATATGATGCATGCCTGTCCTAGTGGCTGATGATATCATCTGTCGGTTATAGAGCCAACCCGACAAGTCCTGGTATCTAACCATTGGACTGTCCCTCTGTCGTGCATCCCTAACTCGAGTTATTCTCGATCATTATCATGATCATAATCATAATCCATATCCAACACCCTCACTGGTGTATATTCACGGGGCCGAGCTCATCCGGGGCTTTCACAGTGTCCGGCCACCCTTACGACATAGGGTCAACAGAGTCTCGAGTCTCCACCTGGAGCACGTGGTGGCTAGCCACTGCTTTCTTCTAGGGAACTCGTGTCTCAGATAGTGGAATTGCAAAATCACAATTATCAATATCTCAGCATATATACATTCATTCTCAGCCATGAATCAACATCCATCTCAGCCATCCAGCTTAAATTCATAATTCTTAGTTAGCCATACGGCTCATAACTCATTCGGTAATCAGCCATAATTCAATATCATACACAGCCATTCCGGCTCATAACAAAGTAGCACTTCCACCACTCAACATCATCAAATTCATAAAATCAGCATTTAAGCCATAAATCACTTTTTCTCAAAAATTAATCCTTTCTAGCCTTGGCTTTAAAATTCTCATTTCTCAAATCATCCCAGGCTCATAAGCCGCTTTTACTCAAAGTAAAGTCCTTTTTAAAACAACGCCACTCTCAGCATCCTCTTTCCAAAACTTTCAAAACCATGGAAATTAAAGGTTTATTTGGAAATATTCGAAATCCTCCATCCAACAACGGGATTTTATAACGAAAGTTCCTCGGTAGAGTCTCGAGTCTTTAGGGGAGATTAACATAACTCATTTCCTCAAATTCACTTAAAATCATTAAAACCTTGGCTTCCTGATTTGACTAATAAAATAGGATCTAAGCCAAACCGAGTCATGTAATCAATTACTTTTTTCAAAGCCATTTTCTTTACTTAAACAAAAACCAGCTTCAACTCCATGGAAAATTCTAAAGCGTTTCAACTGCTCAAAAATTGTTTTAGTCTTGCAACATTAAGAACTCAAAGAGTACTTAAAACTTTTTCCAAATTATTTTAGAATGAAACTTGTCAATAGACGTTCAGGTTCTTTCAAAGTCACTGAAAACTTCTCTAATTGAAACCCTCAAATCAATTCAAAGGCATAAACCCTTTTCACATTTAAAACAGTCTTAAAGCATAAGTTTCATCTAAATGACTTGTTCACAAGGGAAATATAATACTTTTCTTAAGAAACAAGACTAAATAACAATTTTCTTTTTAATAATTCATTTCAGAAGCATAATACCATGGTGGGTTGTCTCCCACCTAGCACTTTTAGTTAAAGTCCTTAAGTTGGACATTTGATGAGCTTCCTGTTATGGTGGCTTATGCTTAAATTCATCCAGAAATCTCCACCAATGTTTGGAATGCCAACAGCCTCCGGGGTCCCAAACTAGGCATGTAAAGCTTTTGAGCAGCTTCAAACAGATTCTTAGGATCCCGGGGTGACGAATGTTAGAATATTTTCTAGGATCCCAAACTTTGCTTTTAAATCTGTCTTTGTCTTGATCTATATTCTTCCATCCGGACGGTTTAGAAATTATATTCTCACCAAGATGGCTAAACGTCTTCCGAGACCCATTCAATTGAACTTGATACCAATCCGTGCACTTCGAATTGAAGCGTGGAACCTTATTGAATCTTGCACACCAGCTCTTAGTACGAGCCATTTCCCTCTTACTCTTAAAGCCGCAGAGAGCTCTAAGCTGGCCATCTATTTCAAGCAAACCATATTCAAGTGGAAAAGTAAAGATAAAGGTTAAGGATTGTACCCACTTGAAGCTTGTATTAGGTGGTAATGGCCTTGGGATAGGTGTTTCCAGTGGTTCTGTAAGCCCTACTCCCTTGTATTCCTCTGTAAATTCCTCCACTTCCTTACAAAATTCTTCAACTGCAACTACGTCCTGATCAAAGTCTTCTATGTCTTCCTCGTCACTCAAGTCATACGTTGGAGGTTGAGAGAAATCTACCTCGACGTCATCTTCGTATTCACTTGGATAAGGTTCTTCAGGCTCATGGAGTTCAGTTGCGGATGCAAGTTCGTGACTAGGAGAGCTTGATTCATGATCATCACTGCCCATGGAATCAACTTCTTGGTCTGTTCCGTCCAATTTTTCACAAGGTATATGCATTGGAGGTTGTGCACTATCCTTCCTGGCATCAAATTCGAACTTCTCAGCAGAATCCTTTACAGTTCTCGATTCCCATGGAGGTTCAGCATCTCCCAAATCTTCAACCACTTCTTCCTCTACAACTATCATGGCTTCCACTACTTGTTCCAATACAAAGCCATGCTCCTCATTGTCCACCGAAGTTTCTAGTGTCTCCTTCATGCTACGCTCTTCTTTAGATTCTTCACATGTAGCCATGGGAGTACTTTGAGTGCTCAGATGTCGGGAAGCTATTATATTTACTACCTCGGTTAAGGCAATAGTGAGTTCCAGTACGTCCCTTTGCATCTTCGCTTGCCCTTGAAGAAGAACACGAAGTTTTTCATCCATAGGAGGTTGGGGTGGGTATGAGGGTTCATTGGTTGGGGAGAGGGTTCAAAATAAGAATGTGGTGGTTCTTGGGAGTAATTGGATTGGGATTGTGGTGGATAAGGGTCATACGGTGGTGAATGGTGAAAAGGAACTTGTGAGTGTGGGGGTTCAAAGCTACGTTGAGAGGATGGTCTATAAGCACAGGGTAGGGCTTGTTGGTAAATACAAAGGGGTCCACCATATCTATCAGCTTGGTATGCATTGTTGAGTGGTCCTTGCCCATGATATCTTGGAGGGTGTTGTTGCCTAAAGGGTTGATCAGATCCTCTTGGCTCCATCCATCTTTGATTGCTTAGACCTTGATGCATATTCCTGTTATAGCTTCCACTCCTTTCAACAGATTTAGAACCAAACTCAAAGTGAGAGGGGTGAAAATTTATAGTAGCTAATAGAAATAAAAGGGAAAAACAAAAACAAATAAACAAGTAAAAGAAAAAAATATTTACAATAACCAATAATAAGGCACACGTTTGCAACTCCCCGGCAACGGCACCATTTTGAAGAACGAATGATTGGCGGTTTAGAATTCAGAATAAATTTCCGTTGCAAGTATAGTTTCTAAACCAAGCAATCATCCTTTCTTACAAACATTTTGGTTGTCACAAGTAACAAACCCAATAAAATTTATAAACCGAAGTATTCAAACCTCGGGTCGTCTTCTCAAGGAATTGCAGGGAGGTGTTCTTATTATTAGTTATAGAAAATAGTGTTTTTGGGTTTTGAAAGGTTTAAACAAGGAAAATAAGTTACAGGAATTAATAAATTAATATCTAATAAAACTCTTGGCAAGGTATGAAATTCGGAAGTCCTATCCTAGTTATCCTTATGAGAATTGAGTTTAATCCCACTTAGTTAACCTTTACGAACGCAAGGGAAAGTCAAGTGGACTAATTAGTTAGATCCCCAAGTCCTAGCCAACTCCTAAGGAAAGACTAGAGTTAGTGGAATTCAATTCAATTAGCAAAAATAACAATTAACAATCACGATAAGTTCGATAACTCAAGAACCTCCAGTTAATCAATTAAAGCCAAGAATATAAAAATCTAAATAAGAATCATAAATCTAAAATACCTCAATTTATATCAAATAAAGAAAATCCTAACATGAATGGTTCATAAGCCAATTTGGCAACATAAGTAATTAAATAAAAGCATTAAAGTATCTAAAAGTAAAAGAGAAATATAAAGTAAAAGGAATATTGAACCTGAGAGGAAGTTGAAATAATAAGTTGAAATAATAAGAAATCCTAATTCCTTTAAGAGGAATTCTAATCCTAAAACCTAAGAGAGAGGAGAGAACCTCTCTCTCTAAAAACTACATCTAAACTATGAAAAGTGAATAATCGAATCCCCCCTATGAATGGATGCATTCCCCCACTTTATAACCTTTAATCTGTGTTTTCTGGTCTTGGATCTGGGCCAAAAGGGCTTCAGAAGTCGCTGGGGGCGTTTTCTGCAGTTTCTGGTGCGTGGCGTCTGTCACGCGTCCGCGTGGGTAATGCGGTCGCGTCATCTGGGAGTTTTCCTTGTCATGCGTTCGCGTCGCTCCTCCTCTGCTCAACTCGTCTAGTCGTCTCTGCCATCTTCGCAAGTCGCAACTCGTCGAATCGTCTGATTCGTCTCAGCACCGCTCCTCCCTCCGCCACCTCCGGTCGACCCTCTCCTCCCGTGTCGTCCTGTCTTTGCTCCCTCCAGTCCTTGCATTCACAACCTTCGCCGCCGCTATCGTTGCCTACAACTCCGCCGTCTCCGCACACTTCTTGCTCCCGGAGTATTTCCCGGTTCTCAGGGCTTCTTCTCTGCCTTACCAGCTCACTGCACCCGCCCTGGCCCTCCTCCTCGTTTTCCGAACCGAGGCTTCATACGCAAGGTTGTTAGGTTGGTACTCAGATTTCAGATAAAAAATTATACTTTCCTGCTTCGTAATAGAATTGTTCACTCAAGTGAAAATTACTTGATTTATGATATTGTATCGTTGGATTCTGTAGCTGATTTTGTCAAGTGGGATAAGTCTTTAGTTGTTGAATTTCAAATTTTGGAAAGCAATGCTACATTGCTACTATAACCGTAAAAAACAAGGAGAGAAAAAGGATTAAAGGAAGAGATTTCAGTATTTCTGTGAAATGTTAATATCATGAACTTTTATATGATTATGGTGCACCTTAAGTGAAATGTTAATATTGAAATAAATCTTGAAATACTATAAAAATGCTTGAACTTTTATATATCAGTTGCTCACTTGCTTGCAATCCTTTAGCTGCAGGGCTTTCTTTATTAGTTGCAACCAAAACAAACTTAATTTCAATTTAAATTTTGACAATTTTCAAAACTCAACAGATTAAATAAAGTAAAAATAAAAGAAGATTATTATTATTCTCAAATGGGACAAGAATCATATTACAAAAGCCAACTGGTATTGGAGATTTGCTCAATTTCCACACGTTCTGTTTTATGTGTTCATAGACTTGTCCCTAACAATTAACAAAACTAATAAGCCACCTTTCATTGATTGGTACTGCATTCTTGGAGTAAGTATTAACATTTCTAATGATGACCCTTTTCCTTTTTGGTGCTAAAGTTTGTAGCTTTTATCTTGGTTCTTCTTTATCATGAACTTTTATATGATTATGGTCCACCTTAAGTGAAATGTTAATATTGAAATACATCTTGAAATACTATAAAAATGCTTGAACTTTTATACATCAGTTGCTCACTTGCTTGCAATCCTTTAGTTGCAGGGCTTTCTTTATTAGTTGCAACCAAAAGTCCAAAACAAACTTAAGTTCAATTTAAATTTTGACAATTTTCAAAACTCAACAGATTAAATAAAGTAAAAATAAAAGAAGATTATTATTATTATTCTCAAATGGGACAAGAATCAGATTACAAAAGCCAATTGGTATTGAAGATTTGCTCAATTTCCACACGTTTTGTTGTATGTGTTCATAGACTTGTCCCTAACAATTAACAAAACTAATAAGCCACCTTTCATTGATTGGTACTGCATTCTTGGAGTAAGTATTAACATTTCTAATGATGACCCTTTTCCTTTTTGGTGCTAAAGTTTGTAGCTTTTATCTTGGTTCTTCTTTATCATGAACTTTTATATGATTATGGTTCACCTTAAGTTAAATGCTTCTAAATTATTTTATAACCTTAACCTGAATGGTGTATCTGCATGAACTTTGATGGTAAGATATCAATATGAGCAGCAGGGATATTCCTTCTAGCACTCTGATCTCTCCTAGTATAATCAAAGCTGTTAAATTTTTAAATGTCAATCTGATCATGAAAGCACTTGATTTTGGGTTATTCAAGAATTATTATCAGCTTAAACTAAACTATAAGGTGATAGCTTTTCCTTGATTTAACCGAACTAATTGGTTGTCAACTACCACTACTTCTCCTGGCAGAAAACGAAAAGAAAAAACCACCCTTACCTAATTAATGAACCTTTTTAAAGTTTCTATTCTATTAGATGAGCGACGTTCAAATTAGTTAGTAAAATTTTTTGGGTATGTTCTATAGTAACTTCAAAATTAGCATGTTTCAATTTTTATAAAAGAGTGAGTCTCATTTCTTAACACTCGTATTTAGACAATTTATAAAATGATTCTCATACCAACACTAATACATGAATCTAGTATTAAAATTAGCATTCTGATTTGGTTTATTCTAATTTTGTAATTATGCATTTATGATATGATTTATGTTAATTTTATACCCTCATGTATTTTAATTTTATTGATATAGGTGTTTTCAAATTACTTCATGGCTAGTAATGCTAGAGAAGACACACAAAGCAACAGTGTTGCTCCAAATGATAATGAAGTTGAAGTTCAAAGTAATGCTAATCCAACTTCAGAAACTCCACAAGCAACGGATAATGTCTCAACTCCAGAAGGATCAACTCCTAATGAAGGTGACAATAAGACTCATGTTAAGAGTGCTTACTGGGAGTATTTTGATCGTTTGAAAGTTGAAGGAGAATGGAAGGCGAAATGCAAGTTTTGCAAGAATGTGCTTAGTGCAAATCCGAGGAATGGTACCAAGTCATTGCGGAACCATGTGGATCGATATTGCAAGAGAATAAAGGTGGCAAACTCTAGGCAATCATCAATTGTTGAATCATTGTCAAAACAATCACAAAAGCAAAAAGTGAATGAAGATGGTTTTGTGTTTGATCCTTCATTTACAAGAAAATGTGTTGCTGAGATGATTATTTTGCATGAGTATCCTATGAGTTGTGTGGACCACCATGGATTGAGGCGAGCTTTTGCTTCAATGCAACCAACTTTTAAAATGCCTAGTCGAAACACTATCAGAAAAGACATCTTGAAGATGTATGGGGACGAGAAGCAGAAGTTAACCCTTCAACTAGATGAAAATGATAGTAGAGTTGCAATAACTAGTGATATGTGGACTTCCAACCAAGAAAAAGGATACATGGTTGTCACAGCTCACTATATTGATACTTCGTGGAAGTTGCATATGCGCCTATTGAGGTACTTTAAATATTTTATAAACTTTTATACATTGTGTTCTTTTCATATGTTGAGCTAGGTTAATCTAAAAATGCATGCATGTTTGTTAATCTTTTCAGCTTTTGTTATGTTCCTTGTCCCCATACAAGTGAAGTTCTCACTGAAACGTTGATGAAAATATTGTTAGAATGGAACATTGATAGAAAATTGTCCACTGTTACATTGGATAACTGTTCTACTAATGATGCTATGATAGATGGACTGTTGGGGCGTTTGGATTCTTCATTCTTGATGTTGGGGGGTAAATTGTTACATATGCATTGCTGTGCTCATATATTGAATTTGATTGTGAAGGATGGCTTAAGTATTGTTAAAGAAAGTATAGAAAAGATTCGTAGTAGTGTATTGTATTGGACTGCAACACAGAAAAGGACCGAAACTTTTGTGAGTTGGTGTGCTAAAACAGCGACCTCATTTACTAGGAAATTAGTTCTTGATTGCCCAACTAGATGGAACTCAACTTATTTGATGTTAGAAACTGCTTTGTTGTATAAAGCTGTCTTTCCTAGGTTAAGGCAGAAGGAACCTCAATATAAAACTGTGCCAAGTAATGAGGAATGGGAACTTGCGAAGGAAATATGTGACAGATTGAAATTGTTTTATGATGTTACTCAACTGTTTTTTGGGTCTAAATTTCCGACTGCTAATCTTTATTTTACTTTGGTTTGTAAAATAAAAGTGTCATTGGATGAATGGGAAATTTCTACTAATCCGTTAATTGCTAATATGGCATCTAACATGAAGAAGAAATTTGATAAGTATTGGGATGAAATTCATGGCATTATGGGTGTTGCTGCTGTTTTAGACCCTAGGTACAAGATGGTTGGGGTTGAGTTTCAATTTGAAAAAATGTATCCAGATCCAACAGAATGCTCCAAGCAAGTTGATAGAATTCATCAGTTGTGTAATGAGTTGGTTAATGAATACACTCAAAAAATGAGTTCTGATGTGTCACATGTCGGTGTTGGTGTTGGTGTTGGCACAAAAGAACTTAATGAAAGTAGAAATGCAAGTTTATTTGGGGGTGATGATTACATGGTGTATCTTAAAAGAAGAAAAATGACAAGGAGTTCATATGTGAATGTTAAGTTTGATCATTATCTTGAGGAGGAAATTCATCCTCCAAATGATCCTAACTTTAATGTTTTGAAATGGTGGAAGAACAATCAGATGAAATTTAAAGTTCTTGCAAAAATAGCTAAGGATATATATGCTATTCCGGTGTCCACTATTGCCTCTGAATCTGCTTTTAGTACAAGTGGTCGTGTAATTTCTCCTCATCGCGCAAAGCTCAAACAAGACATACTTGAAGCTTTGATGTGTGGCCAAAGTTGGTTGTGGGCACCTTTGGGAAGTAAAGGTGATATATTGATTAATCTTCATTTATGTTAATTTTTTTCATAGTACCAATTAATTTGTTAATTGTTATCTCTTTTAATTTTCAGGTTTAAATCTTGATTTGCAAACTTTTAATGATGATGAAGATGTTGAAAGTGATCAAGAATAAGGGTTGAAGATCATTTTATATCTAATATTGTAATTTCTTTATTATGGTGTTAAATTTGTAGTAATCTAATAATATCTTTTTTTCTTAATTTCAAGTTATTTTAGCTAATGACATTGTATGAATTTTATGTTTGTATTTTAATTTATCTATGAATTTTAAATTTTTGTCTTAATTTATATATGAATAAGTAAAAATTAAAATATTTAATTTTTACAGGGGCGGGTCGGGGTGGGGCGGGTACCCGCAGGGGCGGGTTCGGGTTCTGTTATTTACTACCCGCGGGTAGTGACG
>NC_029785.2:26107490-26125269 GCF_000816755.2 Arachis ipaensis
TGCGTCGCTGCCTTTTCGCGCTGGGCACGCGGCCGCTTCGTCCATGCGTTCGCGTCGCTGCCCTTTTCTTCAAAACTCCATTTTTGTGCTTTCCTTTCATTTTTGTATGTTTCCTTTCCATCCTTTAAGTCATTCCTCCCCTATAAAGCCTGAAAGCACTCAACACACAAATCACGGCATCAAATGGTAATAAAGGATGATTAATTTTAATATTTCTAAAGCATAGGAAACATGTTTTTTACATATATTACATAATAAGGAAGGGAAAGTAAAACCTTGCAAATTACATGAATAAGTGGGTGAAGGATTGAATAAATCACTTAAATTGAGCACAAAATACATCATAAAATATGGGTTTATCACCCTTTTTCAAAAGTTCTGGGTCTTACAACATATGTATGTTTGGATGCCTCTTTTCGAATATTATTCTCTATAATTCGATGTCTTGACTGAGATTCTCTATTTTTTATGAAGCAATGATCTGGCACAAAGGTAATCTTCCCTCTTGTGTGGACTAACACCTGCTGCAGCCATCCACTGTACCGCGAATCTGTGCTTATTGAGGAGAATGCGCTTGGTATGTTGTTTTTAGCTTTTTTGTTTGAAAGACTATGATCTTTGTTGTTATCACTGCTAAGTAATGCTTCTTCTTGCATTTCCAGATGTGAGCAACGCTGCCCAGAGCAAGCTTTTGGACGATCTTGGTATTGTTGCTGAAGATGTGACAGTTGATTGGTTCTTGCAATTGGGCCGCATACTTTACAAGGAACTTTCTGATGGCAAATGGGGAGAACATGAATGTAAGCTAAACTTAATTAGTTTCAAGTTTTAGGTTGTGTCTGTTTTGTCTTATTATACCTGAAAATCACTTTTTAAAACTGAACAAATTTGTATATTCATATTTAAATCCTTTTTGCTTTTTCCATGATGTTTAATAGATATCATTTTATGCCTTTGGAATAATAAAATACTTTTGTTGTAAAAAGTGAGAAAACCTATAAAATTTGATATGGTTAAAATCTAACTATTGTCGTCCTCTTTTTGTATCTTGAGAAGTTGTTACCTGGTTCCTTACTATTTATTTTCATTATTTCTGTTTGTCTTTTTTTTTGTCGCAACCAAATTGAGTTTTAAATGCACTTTTGTTCCTTTTTTTATGGTGTTCTATTGAGAGTCAAAATATCCTTTGTACCTTATTTATATATAACTGTACACCAGTCATCATCGGGTTTTTATCCTATAATTATTTCGGCCTTATTTCTTCTTGGGTATTAAACTAGGTAATTTATTAGGTGCCTTCTTATTTTCTTTAAAATGTATACGAATATAGTGTTAGTTGAGTTGTAATCGTTTATTGAGCATTTATTTTATGAATGCATGTTTGTTTGCCTATTTTCTTTTTTTTTAACCGTCTCTCTTGACAGTCAAATTTATGTTTGTCCCTTATTTATAGGTTTTCTCTTTATACTTCTCTCATTTCTGTAAGAAATATTTTCTCCCAATTTATAGAGTCTAATTTCAGTTGTTTCATTCGTTAGGTTGTATTTTGAAAACTTGTGTGTTTTGTTACTATTATTTATTTTGTTCTTTTTTGGTTCGTCTCATGTTTAAATTCTTATCTGATTGGTTATTTATTTTAGAAAGGCTATTATTTTTTTAAGTTTTTATCTTTTCTAGATATTTATTTTATTTTGACTGTTGATACTATATCAGTTTTTAATTTTTTTTTAATTATGAATGGCATATTTTTTTATCTTGAAACTTATATTCCTCAATCTTAAATGATATAATTTTATGCAATTAAACAATAAAAAATTTTTGGTGGATATCTGCTATTTGTCTTTAATTCTCATGTTATTCTTTATCTTTTTTGTCACCAGTAATTGTTTATTTGAATTTGTATTGACTTAAAAAGTTAAATCGAGTGTTAGGTTATTTCTTTGCAAAACTAATGTGATTCACTTCTATAATTGTGAATTTTGGTTCTGTTAATATTTTTTTCCTTTAGTTTCTATGATGTTTAGAAAACTATTCTATAATATACAATGAGTTTGTTCATGTTTTTGCTAAGTTGCATTTTATAATATGCATGGCTTATTTTGATTTCTCACTCATCGGCACTTGCAAATTCTACTCTCTGTTTCAGCTAACTATCAGCATACCATTTCCATAGGTTTGGCTGCTATCTTCGTTCAAAGCTCCAGCTAGCCGATCAATTTCTAATTGGAATCATATCCATACTATTTCGGTCCTGCTATTGCATTGTCTTATCTTCAGTGAGGAGGAAAAGATGGGGGTGGGGATAATTAACTCTCATTGCAATAAATGTTCTAGCTGTCAGCTCTTCCTTTATTAAATTATTTTTTACTTTTTGAATTATAAATACTCATTGTTACCTTAGTTTAGCATGAGCATTACCCATGAGGTTAGAAAGAAATGTTGTTAGGAGTTAAATGGAAATGTGCACTAATCTTTGATTATTTTAGCATTGACATTGTGACACCCGAAACAATCATTTCTATGTCTTGTGAGTTTTCTAAAATGTTACCTGTTCTATATGTTTGTGTTAGCAATAATTTTAAGACACTTCTCAATTGTATCATATCATCAATAATTTCTTCTTTTGGTGCATGCATTTATCTTCTTTTATTAGTGTTGCTATTAATGCATATACTTAAAATGATGGCAAGGCTATATGTACACTACAAAATCAGTCATGATTTTCTATTCGATTGTTTGTTTGTTTTATTAGATATAGTAATTTCAAAAATATTTGGATCTTATTAGCTCTCATGTCAACTTGAGAGTGAATACGCAATTCTCTTAATACACAATTTTGACATTTATGGCACAAAATTATAAATAACAATTAACAAAAAAAAACCCTTTTAGGACATCATATATTATTAAGGTATATCAGAATGTCATCAATTTATAGATAATTGCTTGAATCCACATAGAATATAATTTTGTTATTTTAAAACACAAGGAGTTGTATTAACATTATACGCATAACAAATCATTAGTTAATAATTTGTCTTTGAGTGGGTTAATAAGTTCATTCACTTACCATATTTTTCAGGCTCTTGTAACTAAACTCAAACAATTTACTTATTATTATTTTTTTTGGGAAGTTGTTTCTGAATCTTTTCATTATCGCTTCTCATAGCTTTGTTTATATACCCCATTTCATAAAGGAACTAAATTCAATGAATATATGCAACTATAAAATAATTCATTGTCAATGTATATATGCATATACATTTGAGATGTATGTCAAACATTCTCTAAATTCATGATTTTCATTCATGATTAGTTTATTCACTGTAGAGTAAGTTTAACTATATATTTTATATTAATAACCCTATTCTCATTGTCACTGTTTATGGAAACACAATAAGTTTTTTTTTTGAATATAATGAATGGTGTATTCAGTATATTTTACCCAATTACTACTGAATCTATTTTTTCAATATATGTTTAATATGTAAACTGTAAATAGGTAACAAAATTTTGCATCATGTCATAATGAAAAGATCAGCAGCAGGCGCTAGACGATGCAATCCATGAAGTTCTCTATACTCACAAAGACTAGCAAATTTTTTATGAAGCTTATACATACAAACTTAGTCAGTGCATAATAACATAGACATTGAAAACACTATAATATAGAGTTCATGTAGAGACCAGTTGTTAGTTTTCATTGTTGGTCATATTCAAAATAGGGATTCTTACAGATGAATTTTTTAACTATATTAAAATATTAGATCTTTATTTTTTTTCACTGTTGATACTAAATCAGTTTTTAATCTTTTTATTAGTGATGTCATATTTATTAATTTTGAATCCTATTTTTCTCATTCTTAAATGATACAATTTTATGCAATTCATTAATAAAAAACTTATGTTGTAAAAAGTTGAAAAACATATAAAATTCTTTTATGTTATTGAGTATTTATTTTATCGATGCATATTTTATCGTAAACCATTTACTTTTTGGATTACTGATGCAAAGTTGTTATGTATTTTTTTACTATTCTTTATTTTGTTCTTTGTCTATTTTTATGATTTTTAAGTTCTTTTCTTCTTGGTTGTTTATGTAGCAATTCCGCCTTTTTTTTTAACTCTGTTTTGATAAAATGAGTAAAAAACTTATCCTTATTTTTATTATTCTACTTTAACCAAAAAATTAATTTTCAGAAACATGCGAATACATAGCTCCATCCGTAACCCTAAAGTTTAAGGTGAATCATTTTACTTCTTTCTTATGTCTATGTAAATAATGTTTAATTTGATATTTTTTGTGTGTGTTTTTAACATTTTTTTACTCCAATCTGTTTGAATTATTACCTTTTATTTATTTCATTTTCAACTATATGTTTTTCTAACTTTAGAAAAAATATATATGAACTAACTGTTTTTTCTTCATGTTGCGATTTGAGTATACTGATCTGAAAGTGCTGTTTTTGTCGGATCCAACGAATTATTGGAGCAGGTTGTCTTGGGAGAAGAACGTCCACCGGAGATTTGAGGTAAATAAATGTTACTCCTTGGTTATGTCTTTGTGAATCATTTTTAAGATATTATTCTTTGTGTATTTGTAATATAAATAATTACTCTAATTACTGTTTTGTTTTCTTTTTTTAGATATTTTTTTATTATACATGTATTTCTAATTTCATTTGAAAAATATATAATCATTTTATTTGCATGTATAAATTTTCTTAAATTTGAAGGATTCGATCTTGGTGACGTTTTTAAAGCACCATGTTTTTTATTATACTTTTTTGTGCACATTAACATTTTTAATTTTGATTCGTGAATATTCATTAGTATTTTTAAGTATAATTTAATCTTTCTTTTATTTATAGGTGAAATTACAAGGAATGGAATGGAGAAAGGGTATAGGAGAAAGAGAATCATCCACTGTAGTGGAGGTGATCTCTCTATTTTCTACTCAATTGTAATTTCTATTTACCAGTCATACTAATCCATGTCTTTTTCTTATACCACAAATAATATGTTGCTTTGATCACCATACTATAATATCCAATTATCATTATTTTTGGTGGCCATGTGATGGCAAATAATTGTTATTAATTCACCAGACCAACAACAGCTATAGCATCGAGTGTTCAACTACGAAGGGTTCAGAGATAACAGTGGTGGATTTGTGAATATTCCTATTGGTTCGAGACAATCACTTCAACAGTGACAACAAATTCAAGTAGCATGGAACACACAAAATGGTTAAGGCCGAAAAAGAATATAAGAAACAATAATTGAACTTTTGTGATTATGACTTACTTAGTCCCAATTCAATTCAACAATAATTTATAGTAAAAAGTTTAAGTGTAAAAATTTTTGCTGTTAATATTTTAATTCCAAATTATCTTTGGGTTGATACGGGACTTAATGAGCCATAACCTTATAACTTCTATTATTGTTTCTTATATTCCTTTTTCCACCTTCACTATTCTGCATGTTCTATAGTATTTGAGTTTGCTGTTTCTGGTGAAATGATTGTTTTGGGCCAACACGAATGTTCGTGGATCCACTAAGTTACATCTGAATCCTTCATTGTTGAAAACTTGATCCTGTAGCTGCTGCTATTTCGGTGAATAAATAACAAAGATTTATTAGTTCTTGATCATCATATGTATTGATAGTTTGATATTAGAGTGTGGTAATCAAAGTAAAATGTTATTCATTGTACCAAGGAAGGTTATAGATTGGTACAGTGGGTAAGTAGAGCATACAGTTAGGTAGAAGAGAGAAACTCGTGATGGTTAATTTTGGCAACATTTGTTTTCCGCCCGTGCGTTGCACATATTCCAATCAAGAATAAAAGAGGAAGCAAAAAAGAAAAAAAAATAAAAGATAAACCAAAAACCAATGTTCTCTATAGTGTGCTCTCTGTCATTTAAATTAGGATTTTAATTAAAAGGTAGTGGTTGAGAGATTTGAAAATTGGGCAAAAGAAGCTTTACACTTATCGTTCTTTTTCTTTCTTTCATCTCGAAAATTAACATGTTTGATGAGAGATTCCAAGCATCGATTTTTTTTTCTCTCTCTTTTTATTCAATCGGCATTTAAACAAAATCAAAGGTCATATAGTATGTTTTTCAAATCCTTAAATCTTTCATCTTTTTGTGCATTTGGTCCTCTCTTTTTGATAGCATTAAAAAATGACAACTTACATTTTTATAAAATAAATTTTTTATCCAACATATAAATTATTTTATTGCGATAAATCAACGAATTTTTTTATATACATAAATTATATTCGTTATGGTTTTTATTAATGTTTATCTTCTGAATTGTGTTGTTTATATTTTTAAGTTGTATTTGTTGTTGCATAATTTATGAAGTTAAACAAGATACAATGTTCTGTGAGACAGGATCTCTATATTTTTAAAAAGTTAATGTTTCGAAAAGCAAAGATACTTATGCAAACTATGAAAAGTTAGAAAAAAAACTTATGTATTTTGAGTAGTGATAGAGTAAATAAATCTGTTACATTTAATTAAAAATTAAATAATAAAAATATTTTTTTAAAAAAAAGTGATCATCTATGAAGACTCAAAAAAAAAATTTCGAAACAAAAAACAAATTTTCAGCCCATGTATTGCACAAATCTTCTCCTAGTATAAATAAAGATATTGTATAACATTCTTTCATATTCAAAATCCAAATTAATTAAGAATAAAAATGACAAGACGAAGAAAAGAGGAATCAAAAGAAAAATTATACTTTTTGCAATGTCTCTGCTCAGTTTACTTTATCTTACATCCTACATACCCAATTCTTCATTTCTAATCAAAAGAGCGAAATTTAAAGCCATATATGACATTTTATTGGTCTAAACCACAATCATGCACATTAAGGATCTTTATATATGTCATATCCAAGGTAGTGAACTCGTAGTTTTTATGTTGACTCGGAAGGCCAATGTAAAATCGTAATTCGTAAAATCGTAAGACGAAACGTAAACATGACTCGTAAATTTTATAAGTTTCAAATAAACCAAATCAGTAAAATCACACATAATTCACAAATCATAATCAGTCACAACTCTTTACAACTCAAGTTCATACAATAACACTAAATTAAATCCAAATAACAAATAAAACATCCAAATTGTTAGATGACATTCTTAATTCTAAATATATATCCTAATAACATATTAGATTCAGAACCTAAGCGGATAAGCCCACAACAACAACAAAAATTGTTTTCTTAATTTAGAACAAAACAAAATAGAACAAATTAAAAAAAATATTACAGAGCAGAACATATGTATGCTATATCATATACGCTTAATGGCTATAATATATGCTAGCAAACCAGATTAATAACTAAGTAAAGAAAATTGAAAAAATTAATAGAATTCGTTTAAATTAAACACAACAAAGCTAACACAAACACAACAAAAAAATGAGGAGGATGAGGCTAATAGTGAAGCAGTCAGCGACATCCAGCAATCCGAAAAGAAGAGGAGAGTTGCAGCAGCAAGACCAAACCACCCATGGTGCTTGAGTGATGGTGAAAGGGCAGCAGCGCAACCAAGCTACACCTATGCTGCTTTAGCAATGACAAAAGGAGAAGAGATGGTTGAAAGAAGAGAACGAGAAACATAGAGAATTGACACATCAACCACCACCATTAGTACCCATACTTTGATTTCGGAATTGAGAAGAAGAGAAAGGCTTCAGATGCAGAACAGGAGAGAGAGGGGAGAGGGGAACCTAGGGTTCCAATCCTTATTAAACACTAATTGGGGCTTGAGCTTGGGCTTGGGTTGGGTTGGGTGTTTACTGGGCTGTGCAAAACTGAAGTTATGGACCAATTTTCTTCATGAGACGTGGGTCGTCGGAAAACTCTCGCTTCCAACGAGTCTGCGATTTTCCTCGGCGATTCTGCACGGTTGCAACTCCACCAACACGGATAGCAGAAACGCGACGGAAAGATGGACCAGAAACGTAAAATCGTGCGTTTTTACGAGTAAAAACGCGATTTTGTCTACCTTGGTAATATCTATATTTTCTTGTTTATTAATTAGGATATACACATTCTCTCGGGAAAAAGAAATTTCATTGGAGAAAAAAGCGACAACATTGCAAAGGAAGGGCAAAATATCCTCCAAAAATCAAACCATAGAAACTGAATACGACAAGTGTCAAGGACCAACTATCTTGAAATCTTAAGTTATTGGGCACGAGCCATTGAGTCAATAGTGATTTTATATCTCTACCTTCTAGCACTCTCCTTCAGACTAGAACATTTTGTGTGTATTTAGATTACAGTTTATAAATAGGAGTTTATATAAAATTGATTTTGTAAATTTAATTTTGATAAAAAAATAAGTTTGTGTTAAAATGATTTATGTTTGACAATTTTTATATTAAAATAGATTATAATAAAATAAATATTGTTTGGATTACACTATTCAAAATCACTTCTAAATAAAAAATTAATAAAATAAACATCGACTTAAATAATTTTTTTATATTATTCTATCATTTTAATTTAGATATTTAAATAGATCTTGTTAAATTATAAAAAAAGTAACAAAATTAATCATATAAATAATAGAGGACAAAATTGGTAGATAGAAAATAAATTTCAATCTAACGTGAAAATATAAACGAAAAAGCTATAATTTTTAGCTTTGGCTAAACTTGGATTGGAGAGCAGAATCACGTTTACGTTCAAAAGAAGAAAAAATTACCAAACTAAAAAGTGAAGCTTTCAAGAAAACTAAACCTATGTTTGATACTTCAAACGCTAAGCCAAACACAACCTTTGTCATTGAAACATGGGCGTGTGGGCCCATTTTACCTTCTACTTAAATTCGACTTAATTATGGTACAAAGAGATGATAAGGAGAGTATTCCTAATGAAGACTTTGACCCCATATCAAGAACCTATGTCCTAGAAACCTTAGGCAAATAGAGAAGGATTAAGCATAGCCCTATATATAAGACCCAGAACTTTTGAAAAAGGGCTATCATGAGCTAATTTCAAATTTAATATTTTTGTAGCTTTAATTTCAGAAATTTCTTTATTAAAGATAATTAAAGCAAATTTTGATTAATTGAATTTGAAATAAATTAAGATTATTATCCAATTTTATAATTATTGAATTATTTTCTATATTTAAATTATAAAGTTGATAATTATGAAATAATAAGAATTTTATATGATTTAGATTAAATAATTAATATTTTAAATATTAATACTGTTGTTTTGGAAAATGAAGAAATTAAGTATATTATTTCTAATTTTTGGATTTGAACATTTTATTGAAAATAATTTATGAGATTGATGAACAAATAGTATTTTTATACATTATTATTGTTGGATTAAAAATTATTTCTAATTATTATATTATCCCTATTTTTATTTGAAATGACCAAATTACCCTAAAACCTAATTTCTACCCTAATTTTCAACACACACACAGACCCTCACCCTCCAGCCGCACACCCCACACCCCACTAACAAGCACACACATGGTTTCCTTGTTCCATGAAAGAAACAAACAGAAGCAGAAAGGGAGAGGGAGACTTAGTTGCGGCAGAGGAGAGGAGGAGGGAAGCTCACCGCGTTGCCGTCGCCCTCACCGGGTCGCGCTGCCGCTGCAGTCCATGCATCTTCGTCATCGCCAGGGGAAAGCCAGCGCCACCAATGTCACATCGCCGAGCCTCCTCGCCGTTGCCACTGAAGCCGTCCTCGCCGATTTGTCTGCCGCCATTGGAGGCGCGAGCCATGGATGCCTTGGAGGGAGAGGACGCAATGCTGGTGGAGCCGCACCCAGCCCCTGTTGCGCCACGTCGCACTCAGAAGGATAACCGGGGGAGAGCGGCGCCGAAGGGAAAGATAGGCCGAACATGGGGCCTCCGTTATCATCCTCGCCGCTGAATACCTCGCCGCCGTCCAACGCGAAGCCAACTGCTGTCGTCGCATCTCCCAGTCATCCCTGCCGCCGCCGTGCCACCGGGAAGGAGGTCGTCGAGTCACACACACACATAGAGAGAGAGAGAGAGAGAGAGAGAGAAAACACGGGAGCAGAGGAGAGAGAGGGGAGACCTGCGCCATTTCTGGCCGCTTCTGCTGCCGAAAAAACACTGCCGCCGCCTCTGTCGCCAAAAATAGCTGCTGAGTCCTCTGTGTTGGTAAGCTCTAACCCTGCTTCAACTTCTTTATCCGTTAAGTTCTCCATTTCCATGAGAGTTATTGCTAAGGCTGGTTGTGCTAGGAGTTTATCGCGAGTTGCCGTCATTCTGGTCACCGGCTATGGCGTTGGTGTTGCCGGAACCGCCACTGGTGCTGCCGCTACTTGGTTCCCTCGAGTACGGTAAGCGTTTCTATTTTGAAGAGTTCTTTAATCGCTACTCTGTTATCATATGCTGAAGTTTTGCGGCATTAATTGCTATAAGATTGAGTTTCGGTTGTTGTATGTCACGATTAGAATTGTTGTGGTTACTGCAAAAGTGCCTTGGAGCTGAGGTTGCGGTTGTCGGTGGTTTCGGGTTGAGAGAGAAGGTTCCTGTGACGCGTTTGGGTTATGGTTTTGCGTATTGAGGTAGGGGCTTTTCTAAAAAGCTATTTTATATCTGGAATTGTTATAAATGGATACTGGTGTGAGAATTATATACTTTTAGTGATCGTACTAGTTTTATGTATTGTTTGGCTACTTTGGATGAATATGATTATATGTTTTGATTAGATTATTGTTTGGATTTGATAAATGAATTGTTGCTGAACTGTTTCTTTAAAGTTTTGGAAATGAGTTTAATCGGTTGATAATGATTTGATTTTGAAATGGTTTCCTGGAGATATGAAAATGAGGTGACTGTTGGATTTAACTTGCTTTTGAACTGATTTTGGATTTTGGACCGTTGAAAAGGATTGTGGAATGGTTTAGTTGGGACCCGAACCGGGTGGAAAAGTCCAAGTTTTAGGGAAGGTGCTGCCGAAATTTTTGTAAAAATCCTAGACTTTGTTTGAAAAGTTATTTAGAAAGGTTTGGATTTGAGAAATTGTATTATTTGATTTATTAAGAAAATATTTATGTTTTCAAGCTTAATTTATTTAAGTAAACTATATGTCTTGAGTTCGATTTATTTAGAAATGAATTATTTTACCATTTGAATCACTGAAGGAAAGTATTATGTTCTAATATTGATTTTAATATAAAAAGGACTTTTGCTTTTGGTTAGACTTAAAGATTTCGTTCAGAGGAGCTTTTAGTGATTTTAAAGAAAATTGGACTTTGACTGAATAATTACGTTTGTGACATTTGGGAAGAAGTCAGAGAATTGGTTTTAAGGAGGAACCTGAAAGTGGTTTTAATTTAAATGAATCGGTTCCGTTTCAAGTGAATTGACTTTGGATTGGGTTGGGACTTGTGACTTTATATGATCTGGTTTTATAATAAACTCTGTTTTTATTTGCTTAAACCAAGGATCTATGATTTTAAGAATTTCAATGAATTTTCAAGAAACTGAGATAGGTTGTCCTTCCCTAAAGTCTTGAGACTCGGCTGAGAAATTTTATTATCAAATTCTATATTAGGATGAATGATTTTGAATCCTTCAAAGGACATTTTAATTTAGCCTGGTTTTGGAATTTTAGAAATATGATGCTGAGGGTGACTTTGTTTTAGAAAAGAGAAACTTACATTTGAGGAAAAGTGGCTATGAGCCTGAAAAAATTTGTGAAATGGGGATTTTAAAGCCAAGGCTGGAAGGAATTGATTTTCAATTTCAAAGTAAATTGAATTGAAAAAAAGTGATTTATGGCTTGAATGATGATTTTGTGAGTTTGATGATGTTGGATGGTGGAAGTGCTTTTATGTTATGAGCCGGAATGGCTGTATATGATCATGAATTATGGCTAATTGTGAAATATATTATGAGCCAGAATGGCTGTATGATAATGAATTATGGCTGATTGTGGAATATGTTATGAGTCGGATGGCTGAGTATGAATATGAATGATTTTGAGCTGATAAAGTGATTGTTGCACTTCCAATTATCTGAGATACGAGTTTCCTTGGGTGAAAGCAGTGGCTAGCCACCATGTGCTCCATGTTGAGACTCGATACTCTGCTGACCCTATGTCGTAAGTGTGGCCGGACACTATGAAAGTTCCGAATGAGTTCGCAAGGGTGTTGGATGTGAATTATGATTATTATTGTGAATAACTCGAGTTGGGGATGTACGACAGAGGGACAGTCCAATGGTTAGCTACTAGGACTTGTCGGGTTGGCTTTATAACCGACAGATGATATCATCAGCCACTAGGATAGGCATTCATCATATGCATCTATGTGACACTGTTTAAGTGTGCATATTGTACTTGGTTTGGCTTTGTGTTTACTTGTGATTATCTGCTAATTGTTCTACTTGCAGTAACTATTTGTTTGTGCTTGAACTTTCCTATTTTTGTCTGCGACTGAGACTCTGTTGGACTGTGGTGATTGGTTGTTGTTTGGGTTGTTTGGGCCTAAAGCCGTGGTTGATCATGAGGTGGGCCGAAGGCCATGTCTGGTTGATGTTTCTGATTTGGAAAAGTATGAAAAACTAACCTGATTCAGTGTAGATGAACTTTTTGAAAGGCTTTTGAATTTATAAGAAAGTAATAGTTTCTTCTTTCAGAAAAGATTTTAGATATTTTTTTATAGTAGACCTTTGCTTTTGAAAAGATACATAAGGCTGTTATTAATCACTATAACGATTTTATCTCGCGTATCCTATTATAGTAATTCTGCAACCCTATAGTGAGAACCCTTTCAAGGATGATGTTCTCACTCCCCTACAGGTCTTTTCTCTTTTCAGGTTACGGACGACGAAGTTTGGAAGAGCTTATTTCTTTTCTGTTAGACGATAATTCTGTATTGCTTCAGTATTTATGTTTCCCTCGCCTTTAACTTTGCAAGTTTTGTAAGAGGGATAGGATTTTGATAAGAGATGCTTGTAAAATTATTAATATATACATATATATACATGTATTCTTTGTGAGTTTTATAAGTTATATTGTATGTATGGATGTATGTTATCTAACAAAAAGTATTCTTGGGGTGGTTATACGGTTTAAAGTTTTAAACAGGCTCATATTTCAGTATTAAATATTATAAGAGTCGTCGTAATACCCGATCTATCAGAGCGGCACAGTCGGAAGCGTAACATTTTAATAGTTAGGGTGTTACACTATATCTCTAAGGTACAATAAAGAAGTTGATCGGTTCCAAGGTAAAATTACAAACCTGTTCAAAAAATCGAAAAAACCTTCTTTCAAGAATCTTGTTTCAGTGGAACCTTGACAACTTTCTATTGACAAGTAGCCACCACCTTTTGAACACCCATCATTGAAAAAATAATGAAATATACATTATGTATCTACGAATATACCGAAGAGTAAAAGGTATGACCATTGTAATGGTAAATAGAAAGGTTTTTCATGGCAAGGCATCAATGCAGACACTACAAAAAATTATCGGAATAGCGACCGATTTAGCGACCGATTCTGGTGGTCGCTAAAATCTTAGTCGCTAATTGGAAAATAGCGACCAACTTCGGTCGCTAACCATTAGCGACCGATTTTTGAACAAGGCCAAACCTTCACCAAAGAGTAGTATTGGTCACTAAATCGGTCGCTAACATAATCGGTCGCTAAATGGTGACCAAATTTCCTGTCGCTAAATCAGGCGCTAAATGACGACCAACTTTTCGGTCGCTAAATCGGTCTCCATGAAATAGGTCGCCAATACCTAATTTGAAAATCTAAAATCGGTCGCTAAATTGGTCGCTAATTCCTGAACAAAAAATCTAAATCGGTCACTAAATCGGTTGTTGTTCCTAATTTTATAATTATACATTTTTACTAATTTTACATTTACTACTATTAAAACTTAATTTTTATAAATAATTATATTTTCACAAAATATAAAAAGAATCAAGCATAGATTAATTTTCCAAATAAATACAAAAACATTCACAATGTCTACATAGAAATATAGAATTTAAAATATTGAAAATTCCTAAATACATCAAATTTATGATCCACAATCTAAGCTAAAACACAGTAAAAATAATTCATGAACAACATAACTATGCTCTATTCAGTATCTACTTAGACCAAGCAATTGTATCTATCTCAGCTTGTATACCCTGGTATAACTCGAGCCTCTTTCAAGGGCACCACGTCAAAAATTGGTATACTTTTTTGCTTTCCTCCCTCATTTTATCTAATAATGAATCAACAGCTGCAAGAAGAAAATATTCAGAATAAAGTTGATACAGTTCAGCTGCAAATTAACAACAAATTCAGCACACAATATTTTCACACATGGAAAATCTTAACTAGCATGAAAATCTCTCAGAAAAGGAAATAAATTCTTCTAACCCTTTTGTTAATTCACTAGATAAACCCAAGAGAGAAAGAATTAGTACTTTTCAGTTCTATAAATACCAATCTGCATTTTCAGTATATCATCTTTCTGAAACTCACTTAACCAAGCATAGGACAATATTCAAATGCAAATAAATTCATAAGCATACAAAGAACTATTATTAAACAATAAGAAAAAATACAATAGGGAGAATAAGTTTTTACTTCTTGAGTCCAAGTTACAATGTGACCCTTCTTCTTGAATAATATTCTTGCAAATATTTTATCTTACAATGGCCACTGCAACACTCTGTTAATTGCACTCTTCATCTTCCTCTTTCCTATGTCATGTATCTTCTATATGTGGTAGAGTTTCATGCAGAGCACCTCAGCCCCGGTTCATCTTTTAGTTTTAGCATCTTCACCTAACAAACAATATTCCAGATTAAGAATTCTGGTGTCATAGCTTGCCTCAGATTTTATTCATGCTTCTTGTTTGCTTCAGTTGGTGATTTGTTAATTCTCGCTTATTTTTTATAATATTGATAAGCATATTGAGTGTGAGAGTTTTACACTTCAGTGAATTCATACTTTCCATACTAATATATAGTGATTGGACTTAAATCAAAAGTGTGCTAAGAAACACTAATCCTATGGATAAATATATTCAATCACAGTTACCCTTGACCTTAATTTTTCTTTTTCACTTTCATACAGTGCAGAAATTGCATATGAAGCTGCAAATGATGCTCCTCAATTAGCCTGCCACTGTGAAGCCTGGGTGAAGGCCACTTCACTAGGTATTGCTCCAATAAGAAATAGGTAAAATAATAAAAAGCAAAAGGAGAAAATAAAATTAAGTGCATGCCATTCTCTTGATGATCAATTACCTATTAGGTTAAACAATATAACAATATATATTAACATAATAGTAAAACTAATATTCTAAATACTATTAAAACCATGAAAAGTATATTAAATATTTGAAAAAACGATATAAAAATAAACTGAAAGCCAATAGAAAGCCAGTGGTTCAACTAATAAATAGATAATGGAAGGTTAAAAAACTTTCCCAAAAAGTTATACAACTTGGTAATATTTTCAAGTGACTGAGTTTCATAGAGATACTAGACAAAAAAATCTAGGCTATTAATTCCAGTGAAATGACGAACAAACATTAACTTGTTACATAATTATAAGCATGCCTTCAAGAGAGAGCAGAGCAAAGAAGCATAAAAAGGATAGAATTAAAAACCAGAAGAGTCCTAATAAAAAGTTGCACTAGGACCATAAAATTATAAGCATGCCTTCAAGGTTTCTCCTAGCAGAACCACAAAAAAGAGAGAGCAGAACAAAGAAGCAACGGTCCCAAGGAGCAAGAGAGTAGAATAATATTACAGCTAGGATTTACCTCCAATTGTTCAATTTGTTCCCAAGGAGTTTAAATTCAGGTCACAAAGCTTCAAGCTCATCTATTACAGCTAGCAATCTCTGTTATTAAAAAATGACATGCAAGACAGAAAATCACTAAATACCAAATACATAAAGTACTAAATTAAAACAGAGCTGATATGTGAGGAAAGAATAGAAAACAGAGAAAAAGCTTCAAGATTCTACTATGTGCAAAGAGAGATCTCAATCTTCTATTCTTGCCACTAACTAAACTAACTTCTAGATAAATATGGAGCTAACTAACAAAGAGATATATTACAAATTTAAGCTTCATAATAACTCGTTATGTTCAAGGTCTTTTTGCAGAAGAAAAAAGAACTAGAAGCTAACCTTTACCTCGTTAGTTGCATCTTCCCTTTTAGATGCACTGCTTTCAGCAACTTCACAGCTCTCATATTTTTCTTTGTTTTCATGTTCTTCGTCCTGGTTATTTAACCAAAGCATGGTGTCACTTAGACGAATAAATCAACAATCTTATATCAACATGGAAAAACACAAAAATAAACAATTGAGATGAGCAGGAAAAACACAAGCAAGCTGCTCGATTGTCTCTATACTAAATATTAGATGTATTCATTATTCAAATTTAATTTCCAAAATATAGTTAGCATACTGAGAAGTTCACACATATCTACTTTTCACCATCTATTATGTAAAAATTATCCTTTTTATATACCTGAAGAAGGATTGATTCATTCAGGTCTTCCACTGAGTCAACTTCACTATCTAAGTTTGTTTCAGCCTCTGCTCCACCTTCAATGAACTGCACATAAATTTGAAGAGCATTGATGAACAATCAAAAGCATGACAAATTGACACTCATGCGTATAAATAAAATAGGAAAAGCCAATCCACCAGTATGGAAGCAATTTCACAAATGAAAAATAAAGAGGGAAAACATCTTGCATTTTTTAAAGAAAATGCTTCCATAATTTTTCCTTCCTATATAGAACAAGAAAATCATTATACCCTCTGAATATCTTCTTTATCCTTTTTAATAAAGCCACTAGCAGCAAGTTCCTTGTCTAAAAAACTATCACTTCTTTCTATTTCAAAAAAATAGGGCCTTCCATCTTCATCTTTCCCTTCATCAGAATCATCATTGTCATCAATGCTTTCTTGGAAAGAAAGATTGAACCTGAAATGGAGAAGTGGAACTAAATTGTGAAAAAAAGCCTGATTGAACAACAAAGATTAGATCCAAAATATTTATCTTCAGCAAACCAAGTTTGTGTTTGATGTATTATCAGGTTAGGAGATGAAGTACAAAAAGGGCAACGAAATGAGTTCACTCTTATGGACAAACCACATTAGCAAAAGCAGTGATACCCTTCTTACTCCTGGCTTCAACATCAGCACCTTTCTTCACTAAAACCTCTGCCACATCAGCACAAAAGCTTCTCTATGAATTTTTCATGTATTTGTCGATGATATTAGCATACCCTTCTTCATCCTCTGCATTCAAATCAATCTCTTTCTCTAAAAGCATGTGCACTGCGTTGATCCTCCCTTCCTCCAAAAGCACATTGGCCATATTCAATTGCAAAACTTCAATCCTAAAAAAATAAAAAATTACTCCTTTTACATAAACATCTCTGGACAAGGATATGCATAAAATACCTTGATCTTCTAACACCATAACTAACAGCAATTGAATAACTGATTTAATATTTTTTATACATTATATTAATTTTAATGGATAAAAAAATTAAAGTACTTTTCCTGACTAATTAAAATAATTGCCACATAGCACATTTTTAGTTTATTCTATAAGTCAATCATTAATATTATATCTACATTAAACTGTTCTAATATATTACATTATGATTATTTTTCATGACCAATAAAATGATAAATCTTTGAAATAAAAAATTCCTTATTATTATTATTATTATTATTATTATTATTATTATTATTATTATTATTATTA
>NC_029785.2:26125475-26158892 GCF_000816755.2 Arachis ipaensis
CCCATCTCAAATTGAAACTTTATAGAATGAAACAAAAATTAAAAAAGAAAAAAGGAATCACATATAATTTTTTACGAGGGGTTGAATTGTTGATTGTATTGCTTATTGCTTATGTTATAAAATATATTAATCCTAAAATTTTCTTTTTTTCTTTTCTTTGCTGTGATCTCATCATCTCCTGAACTTGAATCTCAATCATGGCTGTAAAACTTGGGGGTAGAGCTTATCTCTCTTCCTTTGTTGATGCTGTTTTGAATAAGCTGTCTTCACTCATTTTAAAGAACTCAAAAATCCCTCTTATTCTCAATCAATCCATCACTGGTTACTCATTTTAAAGAACCTCTCATCCCTCCATAATGAGAGAGAGTACCATGAAAATGACTGATAACATATAAAATTTTCAACAAAGACATTCATAAATAAAAGATACAATCAAGAATGGCGATTATTATAAATTCAGAGATGAAGTTTAAGAAAATGTGAAAGTACTGTGCAAAATCAGTTGCTAATTCGGTGGCTATTAGTGATTGATTTTGTGAGTCACTAAAATCAGTTGCTAACTTAACAATTAGCAACCGATTTAGCAACCAGTTATTTAGCGACCGAATTAGCGACCAAACAATTATTCACCCTATTTCATTATCAGTTGCAAAATCGGTCGCTATAATAAAAAATAGCAATCGATTTTGTGACCAACAGTTCCAAAGACGTTACTTTCTATTTTGGTTGCTAATTCGATCGCTAAATTAAAAAATAGCAACCGATTTTAGTGACCAGCTTTATTCTGGTTATATTAAAACTTTATCAGTCGCTAATTTGGTTGCTATTAGTGACCAATTTAGCGACCAATATTTTTTTGGTCCTAGAAATTCTATATCGGTCACTATTAGCAACTAATTTTTTCGGTCGCTATTCTAATACTTTCTTGTAGTGAGATAACTAGGAAGGGAACAAATAAACTCTGCCTATGCTACACTTGCGGTACATAGTCGGTCCCAAGCCCAGATAAAGAAGGAGGGTTGTGTTAGGCCTTTGATAGCCAACATAAAAAATTAGTCGAATCTTCATGACATGGATCAAAGATGTTATTACGCTAAAGCTAGGTCGTTATCCAGAAGCAACACACTGTATGGCTCGTGGCCAGTGTCAAATGAGCAAGAGTTGTTGCATCGGTGCCCCGGTGTAGTGTTAAATGAGCAAGGGTTCCTACATTCTCATGAATGGACGAGGGTAAATAAGCTAGTTCACAAAGAAAAAGGTTTTAGGAGGATCTAGAGAGTTTGGTCCAAGACATACCTTCGGGAGATAAGATTTTCTTAGAACGAGATTTAAATGGCCATGTTGGAAGAGAAGTGACTAGGTATGAAAATATTGACAAAGGCCATGGTTTCGGGGTAGTCAATACCGAGGATAAAACTATTTTAGACTTTCCTCAACTCTTGACATTTTCATTGCAAATACATGCTTTAAAAAGAGAGATGAACATCTTATAACCTATAGGAGTGGCATGACAAGCTCTCAAATTGGGTTCTTTTTGTTGAGGAGAGTCGATCGAAAATTTTGCATTAATTGTAAAATTATTCTGGGAGAGAACTTAACAACACAACATAGGATGCTCGTGATGGATTTTTGCTTTAAGCAAAAGTTGAGAAAAAGATATCATACGAAGAACTCAAGGACGAGGTGGCGGCAGATGAAAGGTGAAGAACAAAGAAGCTTCCTAAGATGGGTAGGAGAAGAGGCAAAGTGGGAATGAAATGGAAGCGCGGAGGAAATGTGGAAGGAGATGGCAAAAGTTATTAGAAGAACAACAAAAGAAAGTTTTGGTGAATTTAGAGGGATAGGACCAAGAGACAAGGAGTCTTGGTGGTGGAATGTGAGTGTACAAGAAAAGATAAAGGCAAAAAAGGAGTTATTTAAAAAGTGGTATTTGTGCCACAAAGTAGATAATTGAAAAAATATAAAGCGGCTAAGAAAGAGACAAAAGTAGCCATAAGTAAAGTAAGAAGCATATAAAGGTCTCTACCAGTCTTTAGGCACGAAGGAAGGAGAAAAAGGTATATAGAATCTCAAAGAGTTGTGAAAGAAGAATGAGAGAGTTGGATCAGGTTAAGTGCATAAAGGATAAAGACGGAGAGATTTTAGCTCAAGATGAGAAGATCAATGAAAGGTGGAAGAGCTACTTCTACGAGTTATTTAATAAAGGATAGAAGACTCTTCCGAGCTTTAATCGATTATGCACGAGAGAAGAAGATCAAAACTTTGACAACTATCGAAGGATTCAAGACTTTGAGATAAAAAGAGCTCTAAAATGGATGAAAAATAGGAGGGAATAAGACTCGATAATATTCTAATTGAAGTTTGAAAGGGCCTTGGAGAGAAGGACATCAATTGATCAACCAAGCTTTTTAATGAGATTTTAAGGTCAAAAAAGATGCCAGATGAGTGAAGAAATAGCACCTTGGTACCTATCTACAAGAATAAGGGGATATACAGAGTTGCGAAAACTATAGAGGGATCAAACTCATGAGCCATACTATGAAGTTATGAAAAAGGGTGATAGAACGGAGACTGAGACAAGAGACACAAGTACCAGAGAACCTATTTGGTTTTATGTCAGGCAAATCCACTACTGGAGCTACATACTTGTTAAGAAGGATGATGGAGAGGTATCGTAGTAATAAAAGTTATCTACATATGGTGTTTATTGATTTGGAAAAAGCGTATGATAGAGTGCCAAAGGAGGTCTTGTGGAAGGTTTTGGAAAGGAAGAAAGTAAGGATCACATATATTTGTGCAATTAAAAATATGTATGATGGGACTACAACTAGTGTGAAGACTCAAGGTGGTGTAACAAAGGAATTTTCTATTGGTATAGGAATACACCAGAGATGATCCGTAAGTCCATACCTTTTCACATTAGTCTTGGAAGTACTTGATGAAGAATTAATGTTGTTCTAGAATTTCTCAATAGAATTTTGTTACAAGAATAGTCTAAACCAACAGTTAACTCTCAATCAAAATTTAAAAGATTGTCACAATTCAAATCAATAAAAATCGGGAATTTTAATTTCTGAGTCGTTCTCCCACAAAATTGCAGTGAGGTGTCCATATCATTGGCTCTAGGAAATTGGGGGTTTGATAGCAACAAACAAGAAATGTAAATAGCAGGAAATTAAATGAGCAAACAATATCTAATTATCAAAGGTAATTAAACTAAGACAATTAAGAAAATTAACTACGAAAGGTCTTGGCAAGGTTTGATGGTTAAGGATCATTATCCTTGTCACTAACCACAACATGATAATTATAAAGAGCAAACCCACTTTGTCATCCCCAACATCGGAAGAAAGTCAAATGGCCTTAACTAATCTTAATCCATAAATCCTAGCCAACTCACTAATTGACTTAGTGAAAGACTAGCGTCAATGGAAATAAGATTAATTAAATCTCTAAATTATCAATCAACTTGGACATTAGTTACTCAAGGTTACCCAATCCATCAATCACAAGTCAAGAATGCAAAAATCTACTTCACAACTAAAGAAAATATTTCATCAAACATCTAGAATGAAATAAAAGCAAACATCATAAAATGCAATAATTAATAAAACCTATAACTAACCAAGGCAAGAGATCAATGATAGCACTAAGGAAAACATCAAAGGACATGAAAACATAAAATTGCATTAAAAGAAAATTAAAATTAACAAGAGAGTTCATGAACTAAAATAGACAAATAAAGGAATCAACAAGAGAAACTAAGCGAATTAAGACAATAGAACAAAAAAATGTACAGAGGACTATTCAAGAACAAAAATTAAAATCTACATCTAAGAGAATTTAACCTAAAAACTATCCTAAATCCTAGAGATAAGAGAGAGCTTCTCTCTCTAGAACTCTATCCTAAAACATAATGTAAAACTATTCTATGACTACTTCCTACTTGCCCCTTGATCTTCCTTGAGAATTACATCAAATACTTCATAAATGAGTTGGATTATGGCCAAGAAAGGTCTGTCGTGACCCATGTGTTCACTTAAGTAAAATCACATACTGACAGTCATGCGTACGCATGATGCATGTGTATGCACAAATTGACAAAATTCCAGGTTGATGGTTTTCAGTGCATAAGAGAAGGGGGGTTGAATCTTAGCCCCTTTTCACTTCTGAACACTTGCTGGTCTTTGTAATACTTTCTGGAGACTTTTTGATTTTTGTCTCGTCCCCAGCCATGAGACTTTTCTTATTGTCTCGTCACTTGGCACGAGATATTTTTCGGTTTTATCTCCTGTGCAGCATAAACAGAAATGGAGTAGAAGAGAGATAAAATTACACCCAGATATATCCTGGTTCAGCTGCTAAGTGCAGTGTAGCCTACATCCAGTCTCCATCACAAAGATGATGGAATTTCACTATAATCATTCTTGATTACAAGCACCAATTCTCCCTAGGAACTACCCTTCCTATCTGGGACAAGTCCAGAATTCTAAACCCAATCCTGAACTTGACTTGGTCACTGCCAAGCTTTCAACTGTAAAGTGCTAACCCAACTTACAAGGAGATTCCCACAGAATCATGAAACACAACGTAGATGAACAAAGGAACTCTAAGGACATCTATGTCTTTTTCTTTTAATTTTGCACTCTCTACCTTTTTTCGCTCTATGGCTTTTTCATACAAACCTCACTGTTTGCCTTTTTCCATGAGACTCAAGACATGACAAAATTAAACAGAAAAATACAAAACATAATACATTGAAGGAGAAGAAAATCTGTTAGCTCAGGTAGCTCTGAGAACCCTGTGCCTTGCACTCTCACACTTTCTCCTTACTCCAAACCATGGCTGTTTTCTCTTTTTATAGAAGAGGGAAGCCTCCACCTTTGAAGCTAAAAAACCAAGCCAACTTCTTCTTCTCCATGAACAAAACCGGTTCGGCCAGAGAGAGAGAAGAGATAACCCATGCAAAACCCAACATGCAATTACCTCTAGTCCTTCCTTGGTCATCACTCTTCATCAATCCGAGCGCTCCATCCTTGGCTTGCTCTCCAAGATGGATTTCTGGCCCTTGATGCTTCATGATGATGATGGCTTCTTCTGCTCCACTTTTGCTTCCTCCCTCACGTAACTACCCTAGCTACCTTCTGTGATGAGTGAACCCAAAAGCAGTGACAAGCCATCCCTCCAAGGATCTTCTCCTTGCTGGCAGAATCTCCTTCAACCATTTTTGGTATGAAGAAGCCAAAATCTCATCACAAAATCTTAATACAAGTGATAAGAATCTCAGCCACAGCATACTTTATGTTTTCTTTTTCGTGCCATCATTTTGATGGTCTTGTAGATATTACTTCTTCTTCCTTTTGATAGCTAGACTTAGCTTCCATAGTTTCTTCTGTGATATGACCGAAGAAGAAGAAAAATGAGAGAGTAGTTAGAGTAGAAAGAGAAGCAATTAATTTAGTTTGAATAAAATAATGAAAGGTGAGTTGCTTTTTGCTTCCCTCTTTGCTGAGAAGCGTGCCTTCATTAAGGCTAGCCATCTAATCAATCATAATTTCTCTCTCATAGTTCCCACGCATTTATTAACTTCTCTTTAAAGAGATTTGAATTCCATCACATGGTATGAGTGGAATCCGTTGGAAGTGTGCAGCATAATTAAAGGAATGAGTTTTATTTGTTAAATGGATAAAGCAATATTGTGCCCCATCTCCTTTTGATTTCGGACCAAGCAAGTTGGTCATATACCAATAATAGATTTGGGCTTGCACATTTAAATCTGGCCTAACATTATAACGATTCAGCTTCTCATCATATATTCTTGTATCAATGCTGATGGATTTAACCAATTGGGCTTAAGTAACAATTTCTGGCCCAAATATGATTTCAGCCAACATCATCACAATGTCTTAATACCAAGGCTGAATATTTTTGATACAATTGGGCTTGATATATTTTTCTTTTCTTTTCGGCCCAATTTATACCTGCACAGCAAAATTAATTAATTAACATATATGAATCAAAATTAGATTAATAATTTTGCTGTTAATAATGTTTGATCATCACTTAATTAAAAATAGAGTTTTCCAAACTCATCAATCTCCCCCTTGATGACAAACATTATTAAAATTAAAATGGAAAGAAATCAAAGAATTAGAGTATAGAGTACTCCCTTTGAAGATTTGTATTTCTCCCCCTTTCAAATTGTCACAAGGCTCCCCCTTAATATATGCTATTTTACCAAGGGAAGCTTTATACCTGTAACAATTTTATCAAGCCTAAGACAACAATGTTATTCAACATATTCAATATAAGATGTTGAATGGCTTGATTTATGAGCAGAATTGGATGATAATCAAAACTCATTTATTATCAATAATTTGATTTTCTGCTCAAACACACCCAAAACAATTTGATGCAAATAAAAATTGATGTTTCCTGAAGTTTCTTTTCAAGCTATTTTGAAAATATTTTCCAATTAATAAATCAGAACAAATTAATCATAGCAAGGAAAATATTTCTAATCAAGTATGATTATCTCAAACCATAGCAACTATCAAACTTCATATATCACAATTTAAAGGAACTGCCAAAAATATTCCTTAATCCAAAACACAGCAATCATATTTACCAAGATAAAACAAATGCATCACACGCATCAAGCAAATCACCACAACAAGTAATTAAAACAAGGGTGATCATAAATCCACAAAGGATTTCATCCCCTGTTTTCCCTATTTGTCTTAATTTCAATTTTTTAGCCAATTCTCCCCCTTTTGTCATCAATAGAGTTTTGCAAAATAAATGAAAACAACATACAAAAGGCAAAATATTTGTTTTTCACCAAAACACAATGGTCCAGTCAGCACACATGCATTTGAGCAAATGACAATCAAAGTTCAACTCGAAATTAATCGAATAACACAAAGTGCTCAAAACAGAGCCAGATCAGAGTATAAAATAGATCAAAACAGGTCTGCAAAACAGTGCAACAAATCAATGAAACATAACAGTTTCAATTTTCAATTCAGCCTTTTTTTCTCTTTTCCTCCCCCTTTTGTCATCAAGGAGGGACCCTGCAAAAAATGAGGAAAAAGCAATGCAGTCCATAATAATTCAAGACAAGTGAAAATAGTTCCTAGAATCAAGGGATGAGGAAAGGATAAAGATTTGATTTGACAACTTCCAAAAAAAATGAGGAACGGGTCAGAGTGAGATCAAAGAGATTTGGTGGGGCCCAAAATAATTAACTTCAGTTCAGTCTTCCCCTGTATCATGACCCGTTCAACACATCCTGAAATTTGTCTCCTGCTTTTCTACGAGACAAAACCAAACAGAATAAAAAAGTTCACAAATTTTCAACAGAACTTAATTCTATCATTCCCAAACTATTTCTTAAGGTGCAGAATCTGTCTTCACATAAAGGCTTAGTGAAAATATCCGCAAGTTGATCTTCGGATTTTACAAATTGAATATCAATAGTTCCCTTTTGCACATGTTCTCTAATGAAATGATATTTAATTTCAATGTGCTTTGTTCTTGAGTGCAAAACAGAATTTTTTGAAATATTTATGGCACTCATATTGTCACAAAATAAGGGTATACTATTGATCTTTAATTTGTAATCCTCTAATTGTGTTTTTAACCATATTAATTGTGAACAACAAGCGGAGGCAGAGATATATTCAGCTTCAGCTGTGGATAGGGCCACAGTTGCTTGTTTTTTGCTTGACCACATGTTGAGTGATCTCCCAAGGAAGCAACACATGCCTGATGTGCTTCTTCTATCCACTCTATCTCCCGCATAATCTGCATCACAAAACCCTACTGCATAAAAATCATCAGATTTTGGATACCACAAGCCATAATCACTAGTTCCCTTAATGTATCTAATGATGCGTTTAACGGCTGAAAGATGGGATTCCTTTGGGTGAGATTGAAACCTTGAGCATACACCCACACTTTGAACAATGTCCGGTCTAGAGGATGTAAGATACATGAGTGATCCTATCATACCTCTATACCTTGTTTCATCCACATCTTTTCCATCATCATCCTTTTCAAGTTTAGTGTTTGGATGCATTGGAGTTCCCATAGGTTTGGAATTTTCTAGGCCAAATTTTTTGATTAACTCTTTAGCATATGTTCCTTGGTGAATAAAAGTACCACTAGGAGTTTGTTTACTTTGGAGACCAAGAAAGAAAGTTAGCTCTCCTATTAAACTCATCTCAAACTCACTAGTCATGAGTTTTCCAAACTCTTCACACAAGGACTCATTGGCCGATCCAAACACAATGTCATCCACATAAACTTGAACTAGAAGAATATCATCATTAGATG
Organism: Arachis ipaensis; assembly: GCF_000816755.2. NCBI lineage: Eukaryota > Viridiplantae > Streptophyta > Magnoliopsida > Fabales > Fabaceae > Arachis > Arachis ipaensis. The sequence goes on from NC_029785.2 coordinate 26,133,813, forward strand.
CTTTAATGAATAACGTTGTGTCCGTGGTACCCCTTTGAAATTGATTTTCTAATAGGAAGGCACCTAAGCCTTTCATACCAAGCCCTTGGAGCTTGCCTAAGGCCATAAAGAGCCTTTGAAAGTTTGAAAACATGATTTGGAAAATACTTATGTTCAAAAACGGGGGGTTGTGCCACATACACTTCTCTATCAATAAAGCCATTAAGAAAAGCACATTTAACATCCATTTGAAACATTTTGAAACCCTTATGGGCAGCATAGGCAAGAAGGAACCTAATTGCTTCCATTCTTGCTACCGGAGCAAAAGATTCATCAAAATCTATACCCTCTTCTTGATCGTAACCTTGGGCCACTAATCTAGCCTTGTTACGAACAACTTGTCCATCCTCACCAAGTTTATTTTTAAACACCTACTTAGTACCCGTAACTTTCTTACCATCCGGATGAGGTACTAGTGTCCAAACCTCATTCTTGTCGAATTGAGCAAGCTCTTCTTGCATGGCTTTCACCCATGATGGATCTTCAAGAGCTTGTTTGACATTGTTGGGCTCCATTTGTGACAAGAGTACAAAATTTCTTGGTTCGGATTGCCTTTTGGTTGAGGATCTTGTTGTTACACCTTGAGAGGGATCTCCATAATGATAAAGTCATGAGGATAACCCCTCATGGACTTCCATTCTCTAGGCTTCCTTTGTGGTGTTGAGCTTTGATGAGCTTCTGTGGGTCTCACTGTTTCAGTTTCTCTTGCTGGCTCAGGAGACAAAATGGAAATGTCTCCTCCATTCTGACAAGACAAAACTGGACTGGCAGATTCTTCATTTTGGGCAGACTTGGGATTTTCTTTGCTTGTTCCAGCTTCTTCACAATCTGAATCATTATCTATCACAGTATTGGGAATTAAATTAGAATCACAAAAAGTAACATGTATGGATTCCTCTATAGTTCTATGATCTTTGAGGTAAATTCTATAGGCTTTGCTAGTAGTGGAATATCCAACAAACATGCCCTCATATGATTTTGGATCAAATTTGCCAAGATTTTCTTTGTTATTAAGCACAAAACACTTGCATCCAAAAACATGAAAATACTTAATATTTGGAGGGGTTCCTTTCCATAGCTCATAAGGAGTTTTCTTTAACCCTTTTCTAATAATGGTCCTATTCAAAATATAACATGCTGTATTTACAGCTTCAACCCATAGAAACTTTGGAACCTCATTCTCACATAACATAGCTCTAGTAATCTCTTGAAGGCTTCTATTCCTTCTTTCAACAACCCCATTTTGTTGAGGGGTTCTAGGGCATGAAAAATTATGAGTAATTCCAAAGTCATCACATAATTTTTCAAAGTCTTGGTTTTCAAATTCTTTTCCGTGATCACTTCTCAAATGGGCCACTTTTAAATCTTTTTCATTTTGAATTTTCTTGCAAAGAGTTGAGAAAGTATGAAAAGCATAATTTTTATGAGCAAAAAAAAGTACCCAACCAAATCTAGAGTAATCATCTACCACTACCAAACCATAGTGTTTACCTCCTAGACTTTGAGCTCTTGTTGGACCAAAAAGATCAATGTGTAACATCTCTAATGGCCTTTTGGTTGAAATTCCATCTTTTGGTTTAAACGAGGATTTAACTTGTTTGCCTAATTGACAAGCATCACAAGTAAGATCCTTATCAAATTTGATTTTAGGAAATCCTCTAACCAGATTTTTCTTTACTAGCTTAGAAATTTGGTATATGCTAGCATGACCCAACTTTCTATGCCATAGCCATTTTTCAGATTCAATAGAGGTAAAACATGTTACATTTTGTTCTTTCAAGTCCTCAAGAGTTAATCCATACACATTGTTGCATCTTTTAGCTTCAAATAAAATATTCCCAGTTTTTTCACAAACAACCAAACACACAAATTTTCTAAAAACAACTTCAAAACCTAAATCACACAATTGGCTTACACTAAGTAAGTTATGTTTCAAACCATTTACAAGAAGAACGTCATTTATACAAGATGAAAAGCTTTTACCAACTTTACCAACGGCCACTATCTTTCCTTTACCATCATCACCGAAAGTGACAAGTCCTCCATCATATTCATTAAGCTTTATGAAGAAGGTTGTCTTTCCGGTCATGTGCCTAGAGCATCCGTTGTCCATGTACCACATATTTTTCTTCCTCTTGGATGCTAGGCATACCTGATCTATGTGATCTGCCATGAGACATGGTTGTGACTTGGTCTCGAATTCCTCCTCATCATCATCTGAGTCATTTTCTAAATCTTTCCATGAAGCCATCAGTCCCTTCTTCCTTCCTGTTTTTGGCTTCTCCTCCTTCTTTAACTTGGGACAATCAGATTTGAAATGCCCCATTTCCTTGCAGTTGTAACAAGTTAATTTGCTAAGGTCTTTCTTCATTTTTCTTGAGCTGCTGCCTTTGCCTTTGAGCTTTACCATTTTCCTGAATTTTTTGGCAAACAACACAAACTCATTTTCAGAAGAGTTATCACTGGATTCATCATCTAGAGGGTTAGTCACAGAAGAAAAAGCAATTCCTTTCTTTTTTGAATCTTTTTTCAAATAATTATTTTCGAAAGCAAAAAGGTTTCCTCTCAAATCATCACATGTCATGGAATCTAAGCTACTGCTCTTAGAAATAATTAAAGCTTTTGTTTCCCACTCTTTTGTGAGACATCTCAACACTCTTCTCACAAGCACAGAATCAGAATACGTAATTCCCAGAGCATCTAAGCCAACAATGATAATGTTGAATCGTTCAAACAGTTCATCAATGGACTCTCCTTCCTTCATTGCAAATATTTCATATTCTCTGTTCAACATATCTGTCCGAGTCTTCTTTACAATGGTGGTTCCTTCATGGGTGATTTGCACCCACGAACGTGTGCCTGACAACCACCTCCGTTCTATATCTGATTGAATGAGTGTCTCTTAGATTCTTTAATCAGAATCTCCGTGGTATAAGCTAGAACTGATGGCGGCATTCATGAGAATCGTGTGATTCACAATTTGTGCTACCAACCTTCCAGGATGATCTTCCAGAGTCTGTAATCTACTGCTTGCACAAAGATTTTCATTCTCTCTTTCCAATAGGTATAGTTTTTCCCATTGAAAAGAGGCGGTCTGTTGCTTGACTGTCCTTCTGTAAGGTTGTAGGACACCAGATTAGAGCCACTGCTTTCTGCCATCTGGATCTTTTCTCTAAGCTGCAAAGCTTGATCTCTTTGAGACCAAGATGTGATACCAATTGATGGTTTTCAGTGGCTAAGAGAAGGGGGGTTGAATCTTAGCCCATTTTTCACTTCTCAACACTTGCTGGTCTTTGTAATACTTTCTGGAGACTTTTTTATTTTTGTCTCGTCCCTAGCCACGAGACTTTTCTTTTTGTCTCGTCACTTGGCACGAGATATTTTTCGGTTTTATCTCCTGTGAAGCAAAAATAGAAATGGAGTAAAAGAGAGAAAATTACACCCAGATATATCCTGGTTCAGCTGCTAAGTGCAGTGCAACCTACATCCAGTCTCCATCACAAAGATGATGGAATGTCACTATAATCATTCTTGATTACAAGCACCAATTCTCCCTAGGAACTACCCTTCCTATTTGGGACAAGTCCAGAATTCTAAACCCAATCCTGAACTTGACTTGGTCACTGCCAAGCTTTCAACTGTAAAGTGCTAACCCAACTTATAAGGGGATTCCCACAGAATCATGAAACACAACATAGATGAACAAAGGAACTCTAAGGACATCTATGTATTTTTCTTTTAATTTTTCACTCTCTACCTTTTTTCGCTCTATGGCTTTTTCATACAAACCTCACCGTTTGCCTTTTTCCATGAGACTCAAGACATGACAAAATTAAACAGAAAAATACAAAACATAATACATTGAAGGAGAAGAAAATCTGTTAGCTCAGGTAGCTCTGAGAACCATGTGCCTTGCACTCTCACACTTTCTCCTTACTCCAAACCGTGGCTGTTCTCTCTTTTTATAGAAGAGGGAAGCCTCCACCTTTGAAGCTAAAAAATCAAGCCAACTTCTTCTTCTCCATGAACAAAACCGGTTCGGCCAGAGAGAGAGAAGAGATAACCCATGCAAAACCCAACATGCAATTACCTCTAGTCCTTCCTTGGTCATTACTCTTCATCAATCCGAGCGCTCCATCCTTGGCTTGCTCTCCAAGATGGATTTCTGGCCCTTGATGCTTCATGATGATGATGGTTTCTTTTGCTCCACTTTTGCTTCCTCCCTCACGTAGCCACCCTAGCTACCTTCTGTGATGAGTGAACCCAAAAGCAGTGACAAGCCATCTCTCCAAGGATTTTCTCCTTGCTGGCCAAATCTCTTTCAACCATTTTTGGTATGAAAAAGCCAAGATCTCATCACAAAATCTTACTACAAGTGATAAGAATCTCAGCCACAGCATACTTTATGTTTTCTTTTTCGTGCCATCATTTTGATGGTCTTGTAGATTACTTCTTCTACCTTTTGATAGCTAGACTTAGCTTTCATAGTTTCTTCTGTGATATGACCGAAGAAGAAGAAAAATGAGAGAGTAGTTAGAGTAGAAAGAGAAGCAATTAATTTAGTTTGAATAAAATAATGAAAGGTGAGTTACTTTTTGCTTCCCTCTTTGCTGAGTAGCGTGCCTTCATTAAGGCTAGCCATCTAATCAATCATAATTTCTTTCTCATAGTTCCCATGCATTTATTAACTTCACTTTAAAGAGATTTGAATTCCATCACATGGTAACAGTGGAATCCGTTGGAAGTGTGCAGCATAATTAAAGGAATGGGTTTTATTTGTTAAATGGCTAAAGCAATATTGTGCCCCATCTCCTTTTGATTTCGGACCAAGTAAGTTGGTCATATACCAACAATAGATTTGGGCTTGCACATTTAAATCTGGCCCAACATTATAATGATTCAGCTTCTCATCATATATTCTTGTATCAATGCTGATGGATTTAACCAATTGGGCTTAAGTAACAATTTCTGGCCCAAATATGATTTCAGCCAACATCATCACAATGTCTTAATACCAAGGCTGAATATTTTTTATACAATTGGGCTTGATATATTTTTCTTTTTTTTCGGCCCAATTTATACCTGCACAGCAAAATTAATTAATTAACATATATCAATCAAAACTAGATTAATAATTTTGCTATTAATAATGTTTGATCATCACTTAATTAAAAATAGAGTTTTCCAAACTCATCATAGGTCATCCGTACACACAAATGTACAGATTTTCAAAACTTCATTTCTTCATGAATTCTCCACTTTTACATGCTTTTTCTTCATTTCTTCAAGTCATCCTTCTCTTCTAAGCCTGAAATCACTCAACAAACATATCAAGGCATCGAATGAAAAAGAAGTGAATTAAATTTAGCAATTTAAGGGCCTAAAAAGCATGTTTTTAATCATTAAGCATAATTAGGAGAAAATTCACAAAATCATGCTATTTCAATGAATAAATGCAAGATAAGTTGATAAAATCTATCTATTTTAACCCAAAATTTACCATAAAATAGTGGTTTATCAGTACTCACAGAGCATATCTAAGAGCATGTGCCATGGTACATGCTTTTTGCCGATGATATTGTCCCTATGCGATAGTCAAGAAAAGACCTAAATAAGAATTTGGATTTATAGAGAGAAGCTCTAGAAGTGTATGGTCTGCGCATAAGGTGGAGCAAGATAGAATATATGGAATGTAAGTTCAGCCACCGAAGGAAAAACCCTAATACAGATGTGAAGATTAGAGAAAACATCCTACAAAAAGTTAAAAGTTTTAAGTTTCTTGGGTGCATCATATATGATAATGGAGAGATTGAATAGGATGTAAATAATAGGATCCAAGCAGGTTGGTCAAAATGACGGAGTGCGTCTGGTTTTATATGTGACAAAAAAGTGCCTTTAAAACTGAAAGGTAAATTCTATTGCACTGCTATCAAACCGGCTATGCTTTATAGTACAGAGTATTGGGCAGCCAAAGAACATAAGTTATGTGTGGCAGAGATGAAGATGTTGAGATAGATGAGTGGTCATACGTGATTGGATAGAATATGGAATGAAGATAGAGAGAGAGAGTTGGAGTAACACGAGAGAGAGAGAGAGAGAGAGAGAGAGAGAGAGAGAGAGAGTTGGAGTAGCACCTATTATGGAAAAGATGGTAGAATCGCATGTTAGGTGGTTTAGATATGTGAAAAGAATACCAACAGAGCACCCAATTAAGAGGGTGGATGAGATCAAAGATGGACAAGGGGTGAAAGCCAGAGGAAGACTTAGGAAGACCATCTATGAGGTGGTTAAACGAGATCTACATGTAAACAATTTTTTTGTAGATATGATACATGATAGAGCTCAATGGATCGTTTGTTCCATGTAGCCGACCCCCCTAGTGGGACAAGGATTTGTTGTTGTTGTTGTTGTTGTTGTTGTATGGAAGAGTAAATTTCAAACCTTTGATCAGATAATCTAAAAGTCAATTGCTTCCATAGTGAGTAATATTTCATCTCCATTTTTTGAATTACAAGTGATATTGATTTAATATTTAAAGAGATACAAATATAACAAACCATGCAGCACTCTTTCTAGTACGAGATGAAGTCTTCACAATATCTCCATTGGCAAGAACAACCTGAAAACACAATCAGCAGAATAAATATATCATCGCATTAATGCATTAGAGACCAAAACTGAGATTAAAACAAACTTTGAGTCTGATCACATTATCACACATAGTTCCATATCTGCAAATTAGTAAGAATAACATGTCACGCCTAATAGCATAGAAGAACTTTAAGGTTTTTTTAGAAAAAATATTGCATATTAATTCCATACATTTTGGGCAATAATTACATCAAAATCAAGTCTAATAATCATTAATGATTAATGAACCAATATGGCTCAAGCAAAAATGCTTAGAGCCAAGTATTAGACCTTATTTGAAAAAGTATACTTAGATATCAAATTTTCTAAACAAAATGAATTATCAGGGTATATTCAACTAACCTGGATCAAGTGGAAAAAATAAACCATAAAATTCCAAATACTCAATAAGTTCCATCCATCCAATTCCAAGCTCAATAATGACATCTATGTCATCAACATGTAATGCCTTTACTCTCTGTATATTGAACAGTAGTTAGTGTAATTATGACACCAAAAGTATATGTTCAATTTGTACATATATGAACACATGGACCATAGTCTGTACGTTTAAATATGTTGTAGTGAATGATGAGTCTAAGTAGTGGTACTTGCATAGATAAACCGAATTATTAAAATGATACTGCAGTAGAAATTATATTAACAATCATGAAATACAAAAATGCATAAGAGAAGCAACTTAAGTGATGAAAGCAAAGAGGAAGAATATGATATCCTCGGAGAATAGTTTGTGGAGAGAACTGAAATGGGAGGAAAGATAAGAAAAACTATACATTAAATATGCCATCCAATCTTATAAGGGGATCATAAACTTTTGATAAATTCTAGAACATATGAAGTCAAGTATATTCATCAATTCATGAGTAGAGAGGTACCTATATATTTAATAATCATAATGTTCCCACTTGAAATTTGAAACAGTTATGAATGGATATTCAGGTACCATAATAGAACATGTACATACTTTCATTAATGACATGTCAATACAAACCCCTCCGTAAGGCGATAGGATATGACCCTCAATTGATGTAGTTCTACCATAAGGTACAATAAGAAACCTGCAAAAATAAGTAAACCATGATTAACAATTTCTTAGTACTATAATATTATTAACATTTATGCACCTAATACTTTTTTTTCAAAAAGCAGATAGTATAAGAAATCAATCTTCCCTACTCAAAGTGTGTTGGAAGAACTTAAACCTTATAATTGTTACATGATTTTACAATCTTGGAAACTTCATCTTCAAATATGCATATAAGTGCATAATGCAAGAGAACAATTATATGTATGCCTTGAATTTTGCCACACACATACACACACATCCCCTATGCTCATCCACATCCTTTCTAGATAATGTGGAAATGTATTTTTTACGTATGTTTCAGTCAAAACAATAGATAAAATAGATGCATACTTTGAAATCAAGAGTAAAAAGGAGCACACTTACAACTTCACTAGTTTGTTTATTGATAGCTCTCCAAACACTCCCAAACATTCCATCACTAATTTTCTTAATTAACTTGTATTTGTATTCAGCCCCGGCCCAAAGCCAATAACTGTGGCAAGAAAAATAATGACAACACCAAACAAATTCAGCATAATGACAAAATATACATAACAGAGTGAAACCCATAATAGTATTTTGAATTACAACAACAATCAATAACAAATTATTCAATTTTGTGACAACTCACAAAATGAATTTAAAAAATCAGCTAGAACAACAAACCTTCTCCAATGCATGGTAGAAATCCTCCACAGGGGTTATTAGCGATTTTCAGCAACATGGGAGGGTTTACAAGAGAAGGAAGACGAAAGGTTAGGGGTTTGCAGTGACGGAAGAGAGTAGCGGCAGAGGGAGCATCGATGGAGGATTTGCAAGAGAGAGAGAGAGAGAGAGAGAGAGATAGAGAGAGAGAGAGAGAGAGAGCATCGAGGAGGGAGGCCTTGCCAGAGACAATCACTGCCAAAGGAGGGTTAGGGTTTACAGCATTCAAGCACAAACAAAGGGAGCAGTGGCAGAGCAAGCATTGACGGAGGGTTTGCGAGGGACAGTGAGCGCCGAGAGAGGCCTTGCTAGAGAGAGCCACCGTCGAAGGAGGGTTAGGGGTTTAGGGTGGGAGCACTGGAAGAGGGAGTGCCAACGGAGGCATTGCGACAGAGGAGAGAGGGTGAGTGTCGGTGATAAGCTCTTTGTTAGAGTTCTTCGAAGATTTTCAGGGCATTGTTTTGAAGCAGAAAGTATTTTGAAGAAAAGAAAGAGTAGTGTTAGTTGTGTATGCAATGTAACTCTCAGTTTCGAAGAAAGAGGGGTCGGAAACCTTTGATAAATCCCATTTTAAGGTTTATCTTGTGTTGAATTTAGGAGATTCTATCAACCTTTTCTCACCTTTATTCAATGAAATAGCATGGTTTTGTGATTCTCCCTTGATTTGCGCTTAAATGTGAAAACATGCTTTTAGACCTTTAATTTGATGATTTTTATTCACCTTTGATTCCACTAGTTGCCTTGATTTGTTTGTTAAGTGATTTCAGGTTGAAAAGGCTAGGAATGGATCAAAGGAGTGAAGAGGAAAGCATGCAAAGTGGAGAACACATGGAAAAGCCAAAAATTTGAGAGGCATCATCCATGCGCACGCGCACTGGACGCGCACGCGTGGATCACAAAACTTCAAGGGATGCGCACGCATGATGTACGCGTACGCGTCGATGGCCGCACGTGATTTTTAAATTGAAAACTTGCCCAGCGAATTCTGAGAAGATGTGGGGCCCAGTTTGCAACCAACTTTGGCGCCAAAGTGCTTTAAAGGACCAAGGATTGAAGGAAATTAACATCTTTTGCTCATTCACATACATTAGGATTAGTTTAGAAGTTGTTTTAGAGAGAGAAGCTTTTACTTCTCTCTAGGATTAGGATTAGGATTAGGTTTAGGTCAATAATCTTAGATCTAGGTTTTAATTCATGCTTTCATCTTCTTCTACATCTCAATTCTTTGTTCTTACATTCATCATTCTTCTATTCTTTTGTTGTAATTTCCTTTATGTTGTTTCTATGCTTTGTTGTAGATCTACTCTTGTTCCTTCTATTTTCTCTCAATTCAATTTGAGGTAATTCATAATAATTGTGTTCCTTTTGATTGTTGTTGTTAATTCTTTGTAATAATTGTTGTTAGATTCTATTCTTGTTGTCAATTTACTATGTTTTCTTTTTATGCCTTCGAAGTGTTTGATGAAATGCTTGGTTAGATTTTAGTATAGATTTTTTCCCTCTTGGCCTAGGTGGAGTAATTAGTGACTCTTGAGTTATCTAATCCCTTTGTTGATTGATAATTAGAAGTTGCTAATTGATTTGAATGCCACTAAAGCTAGTCTTTCATCTAGATTTGGCTAGGACTTGTGGACTCAAGTTAATCCATCCACTTGACTTTCCTCCATGGTTAGAGGTTAACTAAGTGGGAGCAAGGGACAATTCTCATCACAATTGAGGAGGATAACTAGGATAGGACTTCTAGTTCTCATACCTTGTCAAGAGCTTTGTTAGTTGTTAGTTTATTTTCATTGCCATTTACATTTCATGTCTCTTATCTCAAAAACCCCAAAACATACCTCATAACCAATAACAAGACACTTTATCGCAATTCCTAGGGAGAACGACCCGAGGTTTGAATACTTCGGTTATTAATTTTAGGGGTTTGAATCTTGTGACAAACAAATTTTTGTATGAAAGGATTTTTATTGGTTTAGAAACTATACTTGCAACGAGAATTCATTTGTGAAATTCTAGACCACACAAAAATTCATTTATCAAAATGTCGCGGTTTCCAGGAAATTACAATGTTGTTGTGTTATTGGTTATTGTATATATGTGAATATTGTGAATAGATTCATTTTTGGATTGCTTGTTAGTTTTTGCTAAGTTTTAGGACTTTGTTTCATTCTTTCTTATTAGCTTTTGTTTCTTATTTTCTCTCTTCACTATGAATTATCACTTTGGCTATGAGTTTGGTTCTAACTATGTTGTAGAAAATGAGGACTACCATGAGGATGTGTATCATGGATGGGACAACCAAAGGTGGGAGGAGCCATATGCATATGATCAATCTTCATGGCAACAACCTCCACCAATAGACTATGAACAAGAGCCATTTTATGATGCACACCAATCAAATGGCTATGGTGAATCTCCTTGTGACTTTCAAGAACCACCACCATATACCTACGAGTCATATCCTCAACATGAACCTCAACCACACTCACAAGCCTCTTTTCACCAAACACCTCCATATGACCCTAACCCATATATACCATACCAACCACCTTTTGAACCATATGAGCCATACATAGAACCACCATTCCAATATCAATACTCCTAAGAACCACCTCAATATACACTTCCATACCCTTACCAAGAAGAACCACCTTCCTATTATGAACCCTTTCTCCAAGACAATGAACCCTCTTATCCACCCCAATCCTCAATGGATGAAATCCTTGGCCTTATACTTCAAGGGCAAGGAGAAATGCAAAGGGAGACACTAGAATTTGTGACTACCTTGACCAAGGTAGTATTAGCATGAAGGAGAGATTGGAAACTCCGGTGGAGAAGGAGGAATGTTATGTTGTGTTAGAACAATTGGAGGAGCCTATTGATGAGCGGATAATTTATATGCTTTTTGGCATTATTTTTAGTATGCTTTTAGTATATTTTAGTTAGTTTTTATTATGTTTTTATTAGTTTTTAAATAAAAATCACATTTCTGGACTTTACTATGAGTTTGTGTGTTTTTCTGTGATTTCAGGTATTTTCTGGCTGAAATTGAGGGACCTGAGCAAAAATCTGATTCAGAGGCTGAAAAAGGACTGCAGATGCTGTTGGATTCTGACCTCCCTACACTCGAAGTGAATTTTCTGGAGCTACAAAAGCCCAATTGGCGTGCTCTCAATTGCATTGAAAAGTAGACATCCTGGACTTTCCAGCAATATATAATAGTTCATACTTTGCCCGAGATTTTATGGCCCAAACAGGCGTTCCAAGTCAGCTCAAGAATTCTGGCGTTTAACGCCAAAACTGGCACAAAAGCTGGAGTTAAACGCGCAAACTGGCACAAAAGCTGGCGTTTAACTCCAAGAAAATTCTCTACACATGGAAGCTTCAATGCTCAGCCCAAGCACACACCAAGTGGGTCCGGAAGAAGATTTCTGCATTAATTACTTATTTTTGTAAACCCTAGGCTACTAGTTCTCTATAAATAGGACCTTTTGCTATTGTATTTTCATACTTTTGATAGACTTTGGAGACTTTGGATAGACCTTTTCACGTTTTGGAGGCTGGCCATTTGGCCATGCCTAGACCTTTTGTTCTTATGTATTTTCAACGGTGGAGTTTCTACACACCATAGATTAAGGTGTGGAGCTCTGCTGTTCTTCATGAATTAATACAAAGTACTATTGTTTTTCTATTCAACTCAAGTCTATTTCTTCTCCAAGATATTCATTCTCACCCAAGAACATGATGAATGTGATGATTATGTGACACTCATCACCATTCTCACCTATGAACGCGTGACTGACAACCATTTCCGTTCTACATGCAAACAAGATTGAATGTGTATCTTTTGGGTTTCTAATCTAAGATTAGAACCTTCGTGGTATAGGCTAGAATTATTGGCGGCCATTCCTGAGATCCGGAACGTCTAAACCTTGTCTGTGGTATTCTGAGTAGGATCTGGGAAGGGATGACTGTGACGAGCTTCAAACTCGCGATTGTTAGGCGTGTGACAGACACAAAAGGATCAATGGATCCTATTCCAACATGATCGAGAACCGACAGATGATTAGCCGTGCGGTGACAGCGTGCGTAGAACATTTTCACTAAGAGGATGGGAAGTAGCCATTGACAACGGTGATGCCCAACATAAAGCTTGCCATGGAAAGGAGTATGAATGATTGGAAGAGGGCAATAGGAAAGCAGAGGTTCAGGAGGAACAAAGCATCTTCATACGCTTATCTGAAATTCCTACCAATGAATTACATAAGTATCTTTATCTTTATCTTATTTTATGTTTTATTCATCTTTTAATTATCAATCCTCCATAACCATTTGGATCTGCCTGACTGAGATTTACAAGATGACCATAGCTTGCTTCAAGCCGACAGTCTCCGTGGGATCGACCCTTACTCACGTAAGGTTTATTACTTGGACGACCCAGTGCACTTGCTGGTTAGTTGTGCGGAATTGTGACAAAGTGTGATTCACGTTTGAGAGCTCCAAGTCCTTTGGCGCCATTGTTGATGATCACAATTTTGTGCACCACCTATGATCATTGAAGAAGAGGAAGAAGTGGTTGAAGACTTAGGAGATGCAAAACCTCCTTGGGAACCCTGAGTTGAAGAGAACCTCTCCAAGAAGATTGAATTTGATGTTGAGGAGGAGATTGCACAACCTTCAAAACAATTTTTGAATGAATACTTGGAGGGAATGAAGCAAGAATTGAGTTCCCTTAGTGATGAAGATCATGCATCCAATCCTCTTGGTGGTGAATCCTTTGAACTTGAAGAACCTTCTCCCAATGAGATAGAAGGCAATGTGGAGGTAGATTTTTCTCAACCTCCCATTTATGATTTGAGTAATGGAGAAGAGTTAGATAAAAATGATGAACAAAGAATTGAAAGTGAAGAAGTTTGTGAAGAGGTGGAGGTTGACAAGGAAGACCACAAGGGAGTAGAGCTTGTAAGGATATTGGAGACACCTCTCCCCAAGCCATCACCATCAATTCTCTCATTCAAGTGGGTCAACCTCTTATCTCTAAGCTTCATTATTCCACTTGAATATGGTTTGCTTAAGACGGATGGTCAACTTAGAAATATTTGTGGCTTTAAGAGCAAGAGGGAGATGGTTAGTGGTTGGCATTGTGAATCAAGGCTCAATTATGGTTAGACGCTCAAAGCTTAATTGCAAGGGTTGGTGTAGGACTAGATTGCTTGGGTCTAGGATGATGTTTGGTCACTTCATTGAGAATTCATCATGCCTACCACCCACATGGATTAATGATAGTCAACTTCATGATGGGTGTGAAAATAAAGTGTGGGATCCCGGATCGCACAAGGAGAATCAATTTTGGGAGCCCCAAGCTTGTGAAGAACTCCATCAACACTTGGTGCAACAAATAAGGAATCTTGGGACACATGGAGAACCAAGCATTGGTGGGAGTTCCAAGAAGAGTTTAAGCACAAGCCACCTTAAGAGAAGCTCCCCATAAGTCCAACTTAAGGATAATAAACAAAAGTGCTAGGTGGGAGACACCCCACCATGGTAAATTTTTTTCATTTTTTTCTTTTGTAAATATTGGTAAAATTAGTTTAACTTCATGTTTTGATTAGTTTGTTGAGTTTATTTGGTAGTGTAGTATGTTGAATAAGGTTTCATGGTGTTTTGGTAGCTGTTTGGAGGTTTGGAAGGCTTGGTTTGGTGCAAAAATATGAAAATTTTTTAGAAAAACAGAGCACCATCCACGTGTACGCGTACCTGACGCGTACGCGTGCATCAAGCATTTTCGACCATCCACGCGCACGCGTCATGCACGCGTACGTGTGGATTAAAATGTTCCACCTCCCAGCCAAAAACCCAATAGTTGCGCGTACACATTGCGAACATTGAGCGTGGGGCACAAGGGCATGCACGCGTACGTGTATAGCACACGTACGTGTATAGCACACGTACGCGTGGATGGGTTGACATGAAACCCATACTCCCACCCGAGAGTTACGCGATTGTGGCGCGAGCATTATGCTTCTCGCGGAAGCTCCAACCCACGCGTAAGCGTGAAGGACGCGCGCGCGTCCCCTCTCTGGTTTGCCATGCACGTGTACGCGTGACTTATGCGTACGCATCGCGTCCATTGCACCATCATCCACGCGCGCGCGCCATGCATGCGTACACGTGGATGCCCTTCCTTCACTCCACTCATTTTCTTCTCCTCTTTCCATTTCTTTCCTTCTTGTTTCTTCTTCCCTTCTCCTACCCCTCATCCAATACTTCCAAACACCATCTATGACCAATTCTTTTAGTTAGTTAGTTAATTATTTAGTTGGTTTAATTTTCATTTCAATCTCTTGTTTTTCATTATAAGTGTTGGATTAGTAATATTGTTTGTTGTTTAATTACTGCTGAGTACTAAAAAGGATGTTATCTTAACATCATTATGTTTATAATCTTTGTTGGATTCCTTGATTGAGGTTATATTGTGCTACTTGGTTTTGAGTTCTTCATGCTTACCTTTTGAGAATACCAAGTGATGATAATTGCCTTCGAGCTTGTAAATCTTCTTGAATTGCATGATTTGGCCACTATGTAATTGGAATCCTTTTCCTCAATTAGGCAATTTCTTGATGGTTGATGTTGTGCATTTATCTTAATGCATTGTGCTTCATGATTATATTCATCCATATGTTTATGGCTTGAATACTTTCATGCTTCTTCATTGCTTGTTCGGTTGTTTCACCCACATGTTTAAAGCATCCAAAGCGCATTAGAATAAATGAAGTGCATGTTCCTCTTTTGTATAATTGTGGTATAGCTCTCTATGTTGGTAGTGTGTTCTAAATCGTGCGCAACTTAGAATGCACACTTACTTTTATTAATTTCACACTAATTCACTCACTCAATTCTAGTGACTTACCTCATTCCAACAATGTATACTTCCTTGCTTTTGCATTTACCTTCCTTACTATCCTGTTTTATATTTTCAGGATGAGTCATTATAAGCTAAAACGGAAGTAGAAACAGAACACGCAGCACCGGTTGAACCACCAGCTGAATGTGGCAACTCGGGAAGTCACCGTACCCCCTTGCTCGTCTTTGGATGCACCGAGGACGGTGCAAACTTTTAAGTGTGGGGAGGTCGTCCAACCGTTCGGCGTTTTTGGGTGACAAATTTCTAATCTCGACACTTTTGCATTTCATTTTTAGGTCTTTTAGGAGTTTTAGTTTCATTTTCTTATTTTTGCATATAGATATAGAATAAGCTGAGTCAAAATAATGAGATTTTTCAAGATTTTTACCTATAGGGGATCTCAATTGATTTGAGTGAAAACTTTTCATAAAACTTGCTTGAATTATATATATATTGTGGAACATGTTTTGAGCTAAGAACACAAGCTTGTGAGTTTTGAGCCTAATGGTGTGGTTACATCTTATAACCACTTATTTTTCCTTCTTGTGTGCATTATTCTCTTTCTATGATTGTGATCCTTGATTTGTTTAATTCTATATGTCCATTATCCCTTGTATTCATGCATTTATATGATTGAGGCCATTATTTCATTTAGCTCACTTACCCAAATAGCCTTACCTTCTGTCTTCTATTGTTAGCCAATTTGAGCCTACAATTAACCCACTTGTTCTTAATTTAGCACATTACAAGCCTTAAAATGGAAAACAACAAAAGTCCTCAATTTGGATCTTTGAATAGCTTAGGCTAGTGTGTGTAACATTCAAGTGTGGGAAAACTTGGGACATTGGTTGAATAAAAGGGTAGTTTTGTATTTTTGTTGTAAATATTGGGAATTGGGTACATGCTCATGTGTAATGAATGTTAGACCTTATGCACTGATGTTCTTGTATATAGAAAAAAATGAGAAAAAAAACAAAAGAAGAAAGAAAAAATAATATGGAAAAGATAAAAAAATAGAAAAAGAGAGAAAGAAAAAAGAAAGAAATAAAAAGGGGACAAAATGCACCAAAGCTCAATAATAACCAATGCATATGAGTTGTGAAATAAAAAGAAAATGCATGAGTATGTGAAAAAGTGAGAAATGGGTAGTTAGGTCAGCTTTGAAATTGTATAGGATGTCATAGGTTAGGTGAGAAATTTAAGTTTATCAAAGATTCAAATCTCAAGTCCACTTGACCAAATATGCATCCTACCTTGACCCTAGCCCCATTACAACCTATGAAAAGACCTCATGATATTTGTATACATGCATGGAATAAATGTTGATTGTTAGAAGAAAAACAAATCTTAGAAAGCATGATTAGGGGAGAATTGAGTGAATCAACCCTAAACACTTGAGCGAATAGAGTGCAAACACTTCTGGTGAGGGTTTGATGCTCAATTACATGTTTTCACCTACAATCATCTCTTCCTGCAAGTTTAT
This sequence comes from Arachis ipaensis, assembly GCF_000816755.2. Classification (NCBI taxonomy): domain Eukaryota; kingdom Viridiplantae; phylum Streptophyta; class Magnoliopsida; order Fabales; family Fabaceae; genus Arachis; species Arachis ipaensis. The sequence continues at coordinate 26,150,661 of NC_029785.2, forward strand.
AAAAATGTTTAATAACTCAATTCAATTGTGGATTAGATTTGCTATTGCCTTAGCACTTGTGATTATATTGATTTTCTTTCAAATTGATTTACTTTGACCAAGAAATTGCATTCATGTAGATAGTTACATATAGTTTAGGTTGCATTTAGTTAATTTACATTGAATAAATATTGATACCCTTTGTTCTCTCTTGGTTTAAGCATGAGGACATGCTTAGTTTAAGTGTGGGGAGGTTGATAAACCCCATTTTTAGGGTTTATCTTGTGTTGAATTTAGGAGATTCTATCAACCTTTTCTCACATTTATTCAATGAAATAGCATGGTTTTATGATTCTCCCTTGATTTGCGCTTAAATGTGAAAACATGCTTTTAGACCTTTAATTTGATGATTTTTATTCACCTTTGATTCTACTAGATGCCTTGATTTGTTTGTTAAGTGATTTCAGGTTGAAAAGGCTAGGAATGGATCAAAGGAGTGAAGAGGAAAGTATGCAAAGTGGAGAACACATGGAAAAGCCAAAGATTTGAGAGGCATCATCCACGCGCACGCGCACTGGACGCGCACGCATGGATCGCAAAACTTCAAGGGGCGCGCACGCGTGATGTACGCATACGCGTCGATGGCCGCACATGATTTTTAAATTGAAAACATGTCCAGCGAATTCTGAGAAGCTGTGGGGCCCAGTTTGCAACCAACTTTAGCGTCAAAGTGCTTTAAAGGACCAAGGATTGAAGGGAATTAACATCTTTTGCTCATTCACACATATTAGGATTACTTTAGAAGTTGTCCTAGAGAGAGAAGCTCTCACTTCTCTCTAGGATTAGGATTAGGATTAGGTTTAGGTCAATAATCTTAGATCTAGGTGTTAATTCATGCTTTCATCTTCTTCTACCTCTCAATTCTTTGTTGTTACATTCATCATTCTTTTATTCTTTTGTTGTAATTTCCTTTGTGTTGTTTCTATGCTTTGTTGTAGATCTACTCTTGTTCCTTCTATTTTCTTTCAATTCAATTTGAGGTAATTCATAATAATTGTGTTCCTTTTGATTGTTGTTGTTAATTCTTTGTAATAATTGTTGTTAGATTCTATTCTTGTTGTCAATTTACTACGTTTTCCTTTTATGCCTTCTAAGTGTTTAATGAAATGCTTGGTTGGATTTTAGTATAGATTTTTCCCCTCTTAGCCTAGGTGGAGTAATTAGTGACTCTTGAGTTATCTAATCCCTTTGTTGATTGATAATTAGAAGTTGCTAATTGATTTGAATGCCACTAAAGCTAGTCTTTCATCTAGATTTGGCTAGGACTTATGGACTCAAGTTAATCCATCCACTTGACTCTCCTCCATGGTTAGAGGTTAACTAAGTGGGAGCAAGGGACAATTCTCATCACAATTGAGGAGGATAACTAGGATAGGACTTCTAGTTCTCATACCTTGTCAAGAGCTTTGTTAGTTGTTAGTTTATTTTCATTGTCATTTACATTTCATGCCTCTTATCTCAAAAACCCCAAAACATACCTCATAACCAATAACAAGACACTTTATCGCAATTCCTAGGGAGAACGACCCGAGGTTTGAATACTTCGGTTATTAATTTTAGGGGTTTGTTACTTGTGACAAACAAATTTTTGTATGAAAGGATTATTGTTGGTTTAGAAACTATACTTGCAACAAGAATTCATTTGTGAAATTCTAGACCACACAAAAATGCATTCATCAACCTTTTATTTGGAGCTTTGTGACCACGCTTTTGAAGCATGTCAAAAGAGTTAGAAGAAATGGGCACGCTTCAAGAACGTTATTATAACAAAACTATGTCGCTACACTTCAAAAGTGTGCCTGTTTCTCTCCATGGCCACGCTTTTGAAGCGTGGCAAACAAAGCGTAGCCAAATCTCTAATCAATTGTCACCCTCATAAAAATGTGGCCAATGACCCCTTTCACCACGCTTTTGAAGCGTGACAAGAAAAAACGTGGCCAAATCTTTAATCAATGATCACTCTCATAAAAGAGTGGCCATTAACCTTTTTTGGCCACGCTTTTAAAGCATCGTAAGAGAAACGTGTGGCGATAGACCTTTTTCCTCATAGTGCGTGTCAATGCTTTGAATTTCAATTGTAAGTATTCTAACAAAAGATACATGTATATTGCACCTTGTGATGTTTGTCATACTTTATTGTGAAAGATTGCCAAGTTGGATTAGATTTTTTCCGAGAAGAACCCTTTTGGAATTCTTGGATAGCATTGTCTTGTGGATGTTGATCACTTTGTGATTGTTCTATCTTTAACATATAGCCAACAACAACACAAATTACAAATAGAAATTATTTCATAAAATTTAACTCAGCAAAAAATTCAACCATCATTAAAATTATTTCAGAAAATTTAACATAACACTACCATCCATCAAAATTTAACAAAGCAGTGAAGCATCATCAACAAAATTATTCTAGAATCACTGAAATCAACCATTAACATTTATTCTAGTTACATAAAAAATATAAAAACAAAAATCTCAACAGTAGCAACAACAATATTCTTCTTCCCAAGTTCAGAATAAAAAAAAATCAACACCATAGAACCATCAACAACTTTGAATAAGAAAATCAGCAACCAATAACTCAAAAATCATAATCAATAAAATTAACAAAACTTAACAATGTAATAAAGCACCATAGCACCATTAACAACTCAAAAAAATCAACAACCAGCAACTCAGAAATTAGAATCAATAAAATTAACAAAATAAGAAAAAATAAATTAATTAGAGAGATATTATAGTTAGAGAGAAAGAGAAAGAGCTAGCTCGAAGAGGGATGTTGAGCTCGGAGCCTTGGAGAGAGAGACACACACACACACACACACACCAAAGGATCCAATAGAGACCAGGATGGAGCAGCCCTTTGCGACAGCGATGCCAATAGCTTTGAGCAGGTCTTCATGCGACGTCGAGGAGAAGTGAGCAAATCTTCCACGGACAACGACAATACCCTCCACCACAGGAGAATAGTTCGACGATGAGTTTGAATTTGGATGGTTGTTGGGCTGGTGCTGTCGAACAAAGGGTTAGGGTTGGATTTTTTAGCTTGAGAGAGAGGGAACATTTCTTGTTTTTTTTTTTTAAATCAAAATAATGCTATCATGGGGACAGGGCAATTTGAAAAAACAAAACCCAAACTGTTGACCCTCTAAAAATTGGGCAAGTTTTGATGGTTCACCGGTTAACTACCAGTTCGACCAATTCCTTCACTTGTTTTTTTGCCAAGCGATTCTCCATGTCAATTGAATTGGCCTGAGGACCAATTTCCGATAAACCCAATTAAACTGGCTAGTCCGATTTGGATTTCAGAAGCATGGTTTTAATTTTGAACTATCTTAAAGTAATATTTTTAAATTCTTAATTTATTATGGTTTTAAAGCACGATAAAATCTCTATCTTTAGAAAAATATTTATTCCCATTTAATTTCTATTGGGTTAACGGCGATCTTTTTTAAAATTACAATGAAAATATAAGTACACTTGGTGTAAGACCCGGTTAATTAGCGGCTAATTAACCCATAAATGAGAATTTATTCTAGAAAGTCAAAAATGTTATTTTTATGGCTCAATATGATAGAGGAAATTGAGACGAGAATTTCGGTACCAATTTCATAGAAATCGGACCAAGATTGGACCGAACAGGCCAAACCGGGCCAACCGGACCCAAAGTGGGCCCTTGGCCCAACATAACTAAACCAAAACCCTAGTTTTCAGCATTCTCTCTCCTCATTAAACACACACACACGCTGAAATGGAGTGAGGGACGAGAAGAACACTCTCTCAAGTTCTATCTCTCACTTGATCTTCAAACCACCATAACTTTTGATCTAGAGCTCTGATTGCCGCTCCGTTTGCGGCCATGTGTTCACCGCGGAGAGCTCTACAAAACCCATACAATCAATCTTGAGGTAAGCCACGTTTTGCTCTTCGAATTTCCAGCCTTGATTTCGAGTTTCATGAGCAAAAATGTTGAGATTTTGGGCTCTTTGATGTTATAGGACCCAACTCTCTTGAAGGAGAAGGTTAATCTTATCTCTTTAAACCTTGGGTGTGGTAAGATCCTCAACCCTAGTGTGATTTGTTGTTCTATGATGTTTGGGTATTGACATGTTGTGTATGGGTATGGTGATTGTGGCTTAGGTTGTGTATATGTGAATATTGGAGCTTGATTGGTGATTTTGGAAAGCTCGGAAGAGGATTTTGTGTGATAAAATCTGTTCTTGGAGGTGTTGAGACCTTGAGAGCTTGTGGACAAGTGGTTTGGAAGTGCTCTGGTTGAGCGTGGAAAATCGGCTAAGGTATGGTTTCGGTTTTCCGTATCTAATACGTAATGTAGTAGGAAATACTTAGGCTAGAGGCCCTAAGATAGGCATTGAATTGATGATGTTGTTGAATGATTGAGATATATGATGTGATCATATATGTGATTATGAATATTGTTGCCTTGATTGTGTGATATGTGAGAAATGCATGTTGTGATATATGCTTGATGGATGATTGAGGTTGAATTGATGGGTGGTACCATGTTGATGGTGAGTATGATGATGATTATGTATAATGATGGTTGATTGGAAATGGAATTATTGGAAATTGGGATGAGGAAGGATGTATGACATGATATTGTGTTTGTCCTTTAGCCATTTGATTGAGAAGTGTTAAAATGGTTGGATGTGGTTTTGGAAATTTTGATAAAGTGTCAATGTGTGAGTTGAGGATGGCTTGTTGTTGATTTTGGTACATTTTGAATGATTTCAAAGAAAAGAGTTGAAATTGGCATGTTTTGATTGATTTTGAAAAGAGTTGAAAGTGGCTTGTTTTGAAAATGGCACTTTGTGGTTTTGTATGAAAACATAATTTTTGGGCATACTTTGACGGGACATAACCTGGACTACGGATCTCTGATTTGTGCCAAATCTATTTAGAAATGAAATTGGATCCGGGATGTCCATGCTGTTCGAAGAACGGGTGAAAAATGATTTAAAATGAGAGAGTTATGACCGTCGGAAGATTGGGGGTTGAATCTGTGAATTCTGCAGCTTTTAACTTAGAAAATTTTTAGCAGAATAACCCTCCGCGCGTAGGCGCACTTGGCGCGTGCGCGCCATTCTTCCAGGAAGCACCATCCACGCGTGCGCGTGGTTTGCACGGGCGCGTCGATGCGCTGCGCCATATGCCCAGCCATTTTCTAGAGAGTTGTGCCAGAATTGTGCCAGTTTTGTGCCTGGGCGCAAGAGCACCCACGCGCACGCGTGGCTGACGCTTGAGACTCGAAGCTCTTTTGACTCTATGTCGTCAGGGTGGCCGGGCACTGTGAAAGCCCCGGATGAGCTCACCCCCATAAATATTCACCAGTGAGGGTGATGGATATGGATCATGTTTATGATCAAGTTTATAATGAGTATAACTCGAGTTGGGGAGACACGACAGAGGGACAGTCCAACGGTTAGCTACCAGGACTTGTCGGGTTGGCTCTATAATCGACAGATGATATCATTAGCCATTAGGGACAGGCATTCATCATATGCATACTATGTGAATTGATTGAGATTGCCTATTTGACTGCATATTACTTGCTATTTGTCTAAATGCCTTACTTGTTCTATTTGTATATCTCTTGTCTGATATAATTGTGTTTGCTATATTATACTTCTGCTGGTGGTTGGGAGGTCTGAAGGAATTGGAAAGGGAAGTATTAGTTAGACTGAAGGATCTTTAGTCAGTTGCCACTTACGGTTTAGTTTGTTTATAAGCTTTGATTTTATATGGAGGAAGTTCTAGGATTGCCTTCGGCTTTCCTCTATTATTATGTATTTTATATGTGGAAGCTGTTACCATGCTGGGGACCTCTGGTTCTCACCCATGCGGATTTTGTGGTTTTCAGATGCAGGACGCGAGGCTTCTCGTTGAGGCATGCTGGAGACTTCTGGATTAGCGAAGATCTTTGTTCTCGGGACTCTGTTTCGGTTTATATATCTTGTTTAGATACTTTTATCTCCATTAAATAATACAAATTGTGATGACTCCTCTTATAGGAGGTTTTGGAGAATAGGTTTCTGTACTTGTGTCCCTTTGGGTTTTCCTTGGGGTTTTCCTTATTTTATTATATGTATATATTGCTATGCTCGGACCGGTTATCTTCGTAGCCGGATCTTGAGTCTTGATATTCCCGTTTTTGACACTCTTTATATATATGATCTTGCGTTAGCTTATCCTTTGCTCGTTACGTTATCGATCGGAGTGTTGCGCGTTCGAGTTACAGTTTTTGTTTACCCCTTTTTCTACAAAGGCTCCTAGTTATAATCAATTATTCATACTATTATACGTACTAAATTTTTGTTTTAGAGGTCGTAATACCTTGCCATCTCTGAATTATGACTTAAGCATAAGACTATGTATGGTAGGGTGTTACACTTGCAACTTTTAAAAATATGAAGAAAAGTACTTGTTTAATGTGTAACACATATACTACCACAGTTATGTACATGTGTAGTATCTCATATATCAAAATGTTGTATCGCTTGGTAACCAACTCAATGTGGTTACATTTTTGTATCAAATGCAATATTAAAGAATAATGATATACTATTTTTTATTAATTGCCATTAATAACTATAACTATTTTTTCCAAAGGTATTTAATTTTTATTAAAGAAAGGAAAATGTTATAGTCTCAAAATAAAATGTTAAAATGGTCCTTACTCGAACATCAACACAAGAAACAAAGGAAAAACCCAAAAGGACTAAGTACAACAATGGGGAAAGAAAAGAACGAAGCTTCACATTGCTTTAGTAAAAAATCTCTTCCGTTAGTGATGATGTTGAGGTCATGACTTCTTGTGGGAAAATCTCAAATTCCTTGAAGATTTTCTTGTTCTTAGCGTTCTAGCTTTTCCAAAGGATGGAGGTGGCAAAGCTGATCATCCTTTTTCCTTAGTCGCCCCGATGGAGCTACTCCAACAAATCGAGCCACCAATCGAAGGAGCTTCCAGATTTGTGAGCTGCTAGACTGTTCTTGGCTAAGAACAATTAATCAGACAGTGAGCTATGGTTTTTGGTTCATGATTGCATCACAAACATGTTTCAGAGATTGTGGGGATCCTTGACTGAAGCTTTTCTCTAACCGGTAAGCCATCATGCATTGTTTTTCACATAAAGACCTTAATTTTTGCTAGGCATTTCAAACTCCAAATTTTCTTCCACATGTGTTTATTTTTTAAATAGGCAGGTAGGACATCTATGGGAGGGTGATGAAATTGGAAGCTTCTTGAATATCCTGACTTAACAGAGTAAGTCCCATTTCATTCTTTGCCCCAAATAATTTTATCACCTTCTTGTCTGATTTCTATTTGAATAAATGCCTGGTTGTGTTTGGATTGAATATGTTTTGAATTAATTGTGAATTTCATTCTCCATTGTTTGTCATGAGCTGATTCATTCACACTAGAGTAGAGTTTAGATCATGTACCTAGTTTCTCAGAATTATAGGATGATTTCTAATCCAATTCTCTCCAAAATCTTCACTGTAAAGTTTCTTCCAATCTGCCAAAGCCCCTTCTCTAGAACCTTTCTCCCATCTAATAAGCTTCTCTAAGCCCGTGAAGGGTTATAACCAATATCAGTGATGAGCGGATAATTTATACGCTTTTTGGCATTGTTTTTAGTATGTTTTTAGTAGGATCTAGTTACTTTTAGGGATGTTTTTATTAGTTTTTATGTTAAATTCACATTTCTGGACTTTACTATGAGTTTGTGTGTTTTTCTGTGATTTCAGGTATTTTCTGGCTAAAATTGAGGGACTTGAGCAAAAATCAGATTCAGAGGTTGAAGAAGGACTGCTGATGCTGTTGGATTCTGACCTCCCTACACTCAAAGTGGATTTTCTAGAGCTACAGAACTCCAAATGGAGCGCTCTCAATGGCGTTGGAAAGTAGACATCCAGGGCTTTCCAGAAATATATAATAGTCCATACTTTGGCCGAGTTGAGACAACGCAAAAGGGCGTTGAACGCCAGTTCTACGCTGTAGTCTGGAGTTAAACGCCAGAAACACGTCACGAACCAGAGTTGAACGCCAAAAACACGTTACAACTTGGTGTTCAACTCCAAAAGAAGCCTCTACACGTGTAAACTTCAAGCTCAGCCCAAGCACACACCAAGTGGGCCCCGGAAGTGGATTTATGCATCAATTACTTACTT
>NC_029785.2:26158946-26163714 GCF_000816755.2 Arachis ipaensis
AGTGTCTTCATGGTATAAGTTAGAACCCGTGGATGGCCATTCTTGAGATCCGGAAAGTCTAAACCTTGTCTATGGTATTCCGAGTAGGATCGGGGAAGGGATGGATGTGACGAACTTCAAATTCGCGAGTGCTGGGCGTAGTGACAGACGCAAAAGGAGGGTGAACCCTGTTCCAGTATGATCGAGAACCTCCAGATGATTAGCCGTGCCGTGACAGAGCATTTGGACCTTTTTCACAAAGAGGATGGGATGTAGCCATTGACAACGGTGATGCCTTACATAAAGCTTGCCATGGAAAGGAGTAGGAAGGATTGGATGAAGACAGCAGGAAAGCAGAGGTTCAGAGGAACGAAAGCATCTCTATACACTTATCTGAAATTCTCACCAATGAATTACATAAGTATTTCTATCTTTATTTTCTGTTTATTTATTATTATTATTCGAAAACTCCATAACCATTTGATATCCGCCTGACTGAGATTTACAAGGTGACCATAGCTTGCTTCAAGCCGACAATCTCCGTGGGATCGACCCTTACTCACGTAAGGTTTTATTACTTGGACGACCCAGTGCACTTGCTGGTTAGTTGTATCGAAGTTGTGACAAATTATGAATTAAGATTAGAGCACCAAGTTTTTGGAGCCATTACAAGGGATCACAATTTCGTGCACCAAGTTTTTGGCGCCGTTGCCGGGGATTGTTCGAGTTTGGACAACTGACGGTTCATCGTGTTGCTCAGATTGGGTAGTTTTCTTCTTATTTTATTTTCAAAAAATTTTCAAAAATTTTTCAAAAATATTTTCTTCTTTTTCATTTTTCCCAATTAATTTTTGAAAAAAAATATATTTTCAAAAACAAATAAAAATATATTTTTCTTCAAAATTTTTAAGAATGAATTCTAGTGTTTCATGAAGCATGTAGAAGTCTAGCTGGCTGTAGAGCCACATCTAAATTCATTTGGACTGAGGCTCCCAAGTCATCATTACAAGAGCAAGCTAGTTGTTGCTAATCAAATTTGTTATTGTATGACTGATTTGTATCTTCTAAAGCTTGGCTGGCTATTAAGCCATGTCTAACCCTCAGATTGGAGCTTTAGACTAAGAGTGCAAGATTCCTGGAATTCATATTAAAAATTTTGGAATCTTTATTTTTCTTTTTCACATTAATTTTCGAAAAAAATAAAAAAAATATAAAATCATAAAAATAAAAAATATTTTGTGTTTCTTGTTTGAGTCTTGAGTCAATTTTTAAGTTTGGTATCAATTGCATTTTTTTCTAAAATTTTTTTATGCATTTTTCGAAAATTCATGCATTCATAGTGTTCTTCATGATCTTCAAGTTGTTCTTGGCCAGTCTTCTTGTTTGATCTTCATATTTTCTTGTTTTGTGTCTTTTCTTGTTTTTCATATGCATTTTCAATTTGTTAGTGTCTGAAGTTTGCAAATTTCTAAGTTTGGTGTCTTGTATGTTTTCTTTGCATAAAAAATTTTTCAAAAATATGTTCTTGATGTTCATCATGATCTTCAAAGTGTTCTTGGTGTTCATCTTGACATTCATAGCATTCTTGTATGCATTCATTGTTTTGATCTAAAAATTCTCATGCATTGAGTCTTTTTCATGTTTTTCTCCTTCTTCATTAAAAATTTAAAAATCAAAAAAAATATCTTTCCCTTTTTCACTCATAAATTTTCGAAAATTTGAGTTGACTTTTTCAAAACTTTTTAAAATTTAGTTGTTTCTTATGAGTTAAATCAAATTTTCAATTTAAAAATCTTATCTATTTCAAAATCTTTTTTAAAAATCAAATCTTTTTCATTTTTCCTATTTATTTTCGAAAATCTTAAAAATATTTTTCAAAAATCTTTTTCTTAATTTTATACCATATTTTCAAAAATATCATCAACAATTAATGTTTTGATTCAAAAATTTCAAGTTTGTTACTTACTTGTTAAGAAAGATTCAAACTTTAAGTTCTAGAATCATATCTTATGATTTCTTGTGAATCAAGTCATTAATTGTGATTTTAAAAAAATCAAATATTTTTCAAAACTAATTTCAATAATCTCTTTTCAAAAATATCTTTTTATCTTATCTTTTTCAAAATCATATCTTTTTAATCCTACCTTTTCATGTCATATCTTTTTCAAATATCTTTTCTAACTTCTTATCTTCTTATCTTTTAAAAATTGATTTTCAAAATTTGTTTCAACTAACTAATTAAATTTTTGTTTGTTTCTTATCTCTTTCAAAACTACCTAACTAACTATCCCTCTCTAATTTTCGAAAATGCCTCCCTCTTTTTCAAGAATTATTTTTAATTAATTAATTGTTTCAATTTTTAATTCTAACTTTATTTCTTATCTAATTTTCGAAAATAACTAACCCCGTTTCAAAAGTTATTTTCGAAAACTTCTTCCTCTCATCTCCTTCTATTTATTTAATTACTTACTAACACTTCTCTTCATCCCATATCTCTGCTTTCCTCACCCTTGTGTTTGGATTCTCCTCCCTTCTCTTTCCTTACATTACATTCTTTTCTTCTTCCACTCACACAAAGGAATCTCTATACTGTGACATAGAGGATTCCATATTTTCTTTGTTATTCCCTTCTTTGTCATATGAGCAGGAGCAAGGACAAAAACATTCTTGTTGAAGCAGATCCTAAACCTGAAAGGACTCTGAAGAGAAAACTAAGAGAAGCTAAAATACAACAATCCAGAGACAACCTTACAGGAATTTTCGAACAGGAAGAGGAGATGGCAGCCGAAAATAATAATAATGCAAGGAGGATGCTTGGTGACTTTACTGCACCTAATTCCAATTTACATGTAAGAAGCATCTCCATCCCTACCATTGGAGCAAACAATTTTGAGCTTAAACCTCAATTAGTTTCTCTGATGCAACAAAACTGCAAGTTTCATGGACTTCCATCTGAAGATCCCTTCCAGTTCTTAACTGAATTCTTGCAAATATGTGACACTATTAAGACTAATGGAGTAGATCTTGAAGTCTACAGGCATATGCTTTTTCCGTTTGCTGTAAGAGACAGAGCTAGAATATGGTTGGACTCTCAACCTAAGGATAGCCTGAACTCTTGGGATAATGATGAGTAATTTTGGAGGAAAAATTAATTTCTCCCAAAACACACAATTCTAACCGGCAAGTGCACCGGGTCGCATCAAGTAATAAAAACTCACGGGAGTGAGGTCGATCCCACAGGGATTGAAGGATTGAGCAATTTTAGTTTAGTGGTTGATTTAGTCAAGCGAATCAAGATTTGGTTGAGAGATTTGTGATTTGCACTATGCTATGCAGACAGATAATCAGGGAAACTAAACCACTCTCAATCATAGTAGTGTTTGATGTAAGATAATCACTTAACAATACAACCTTTTGGAGTTCGCTTGCTTTCCTTCTTCTCATCATCATCATTGCTGGCCTTTAGGTTCATCTTTTGTTTCTTTGATTGATGATTCTTAATCCTTCCAAAAGCTTGTATGGACCTCTGCAATGATATTGAAAGTTGCTTGTTCCCCAAGTACTTGGAAACAATGGTTAGTCTGGCTGATTTATTTATGGGCTTTTGAACTTACTTTGGTGTGAGAACACCAAACTTAGTACCTTGCCAATGGTTTTCATGCATCAAATTAACCATGTGTGATAATTTTTTTCTTTTCTTTCTTTTTCAAAAGTGACAAAACTGAAAACTAAAGAATAGCAAAATAGTTAACTAGTTTATCTAGCTGCTTGAAGCTAGCATTATGCAGAAGGTGAGAATATGTTTTAAATGAGATTTTGGTGGAACACCAAACTTAGAATCCTTCATTCTCCCTTATATTGTTTTGGTGTGCAACACCAAACTTAGCTTCTTGCAATATAGATAAAACTAATTAACCTTTTTATTAAAATATCTATGAAAAGAAAACTACCTCAGGTTGGGTTGCCTCCCAACAAGCGCTCTTTTATTGTCACTAGCTTGACATCTTGCTCTTTGATTATGGAGGCTGGAAATCATAATGCCTCAGTTTTTCTCCTCTTGCTGTAGGATTCTTTTCCTCCATGACCTGCACAATCACAAACAATCCCAATGAAAATTGGATATTCTCATGCCAGAATGTAGTCAGAGGATTAGTTGACACAAAGTATCAAACAGTTGATGGACTTGGGAGATTAGTGCAGAAATTGCTTCTCTTGTGTAAGCAAGAGCATTGCATAGAGTCAAAAATTTCCAGGAAAACTTCACTTTGTGGCTAAAGCGAAGTTTCAGTTATCTCAGGCAAAAATTCAAACAGTTAGTGGGTTAATTGAAAATTAAAGAAAAAGTGCTTGATCTAGATCACCACCTCACTTAATCATTGTCAATCTATTCAATCCCCGGCAACGGCGCCAAAAACTTGATGAGTAATTTTGGAGGAAAAATGAATTTCTCCCAGAACACACAATTCTAACCGGCAAGTGCACCGGGTCGCATCAAGTAATAAAAACTCACGGGAGTGAGGTCGATCCCACAGGGATTGAAGGATTGAGCAATTTTAGTTTAGTGGTTGATTTAGTCAAGCGAATCAAGATTTGGTTGAGAGATTTGTGATTTGCAGAATTTAAATTGCATAGAAAGTAAAGGGAATGGGTAATTGACATGAAATTAAAGAGGACGAGAATTGAATTGCTGAATCTTAAAGTGCAAGTAACATAAATTGCGGAAACTTAGATTGCAAGAAATGTAAATTGCAGAATCTTAAAGTGCAAGAAATATAAATGACTTGAAATG
>NC_029785.2:26163732-26164317 GCF_000816755.2 Arachis ipaensis
TTCTATCCTATTTATACACTTTCTTCAAATGATCTTCAAGCCTTGAGTTGGGCCTTTGCTCTTGGTGGAATTGGGTTGAAAGAGGCCTTGGTTGATTGCTCTTGAAGTTTGGAGAAGAACCAAAACGAACCAATTGAACCGGGTTTAAGTTTTGCAAAAGTTGGACCAAAAGTTTGAGCAAAAGTTAGGGGTCTAACTTTTGCTCCAACTTTTCATATCAGCTAACACCACTTTGTTGATACCAACGTTGGTGCCAAAGTTAGGGGTCTAACTTTGGCCCTAACGTTGGCCTTACCTTGTGTACTTGTGGCGCCAACGTTAGCCACCAAGTTAGGGGGCTAACGTTGGCGCAAACTTTTGCTCCTCCTTGTGATTTTCATGTGCCAACGTTAGCCACCAAGTTAGGGGGCTAACGTTGGCGCAAACTTTTGGTGCCCAGGGAGGTTTTCTTCATGCCAACGTTAGCCTCAAAGTTAGGGGCTAACATTGGCACAAACTTTTGGTGCCCAGGGAGTGTTTTTCTCATGCCAACGTTAGCCTCAAAGTTAGGGGGCTAACGTTGGCGCAAACTTTTGGTGCCCAGGG
>NC_029785.2:26164643-26182785 GCF_000816755.2 Arachis ipaensis
AATGGACCATCCTGGATATATTCTATGATGGTCTGTCTGAATTAGCTAAGATGTCATTGGATACTTTTACAGGTGGATCCATTCACCTAAAGAAAACGCCTGCAGAAGCTCAAGAACTTATTGACATGGTTGCTAATAACCAGTTCATGTACACTTCTGAGAGGAATCCTGTGAGTAATGGGATACCTCAGAAGAAGGGAGTTCATGAAATTGATACTCTGAATGCCATATTGGCTCAGAATAAAATATTGACTCAGCAAGTCAATATGATTTCTCAAAGTCTGAATGGAATGCAAGCTGCATCCAACAGTACTCAAGAGGCATCTTCTGAAGAAGAAGCTTATGATCCTGAGAACCCTGCAATAGCAGAGATAAATTACATGGGTGAACCCTATGGGAACACCTATAACCCCTCATGGAGAAATCACCCAAATCTCTCATGGAAGGATCAACAAAAGCCTCAACAAGGCTTTAATAATAGTGGAAGAAACAGGTTTAGCAATAGCAAGCCTTTTCCATCATCCACTCAGCAACAGACAGAGAACTCTGAACAAAATACCTCTAATTTAGCAAACTTAGTCTCTGATCTATCTAAGGCCACTCTGAGTTTCATGAATGAAACAAGGTCCTCCATTAGAAATTTGGAGGCACAAGTAGGCCAGCTGAGTAAGAAGATCACTAAAACCCCTCCTAGTACTCTCCCAAGCAATACAGAAGAGAATCCAAAGAGAGATTGTAAGGCCATTGATATAAACATCATGGCCGAATCCAAGGAGGAAGGGGAGGACGTGAATCCCAAGGAGGAAGACCTCCTGGAACGTCCAGTGATCAATAAGGAGTTTCCCTTTGAGGAACCAAAGGAATCTGAGGCTCATTTAGAGACCATAGAGATTCCATTGAACCTCCTTATGCCCTTCATGAGCTCTGATGAGTATTCCTCTTCTGAAGAGAATGAGGATGTTACTGGAGAGCAAGTTGCCAAGTTCCTTGGTGCAATCATGAAGCTGAATGCCAATTTATTTGGTAATGAGACTTGGGGAGATGAACCTCCCCTGTTCACCAATGAACTAAATGCATTGGATCAACTGAGATTGCCTCAGAAGAAACAGGATCCTGGAAAGTTCCTAATGCTCTGTACCATAGGCACCATGACCTTTGAGAAGGCTCTATGTGACCTTGGGTCAGGAATAAACCTCATGCCACTCTCTGTAATGGAGAAACTTGGAATCTTTGAGGTGCAAGCTGCCAAATTCTCATTAGAGATGGCAGACAAATCCATGAAATAGGCTTATAGACAAGTAGAGGACGTGTTAGTAAAGGTTGAAGGCCTTTACATCCCTGCTGATTTCATAATCCTAGATACTGGGAAGGATGAGGATGAATCCATCATCCTTGGAAGACCCTTCCTAGCCACAGCAAGAGCTGTGATTGATGTTGACAGAGGTGAACTAGTCCTTCAATTGAATGAGGACTCCCTTGTATTTAAAACTCAATGTTATCCTTCTGTAAACATGGAAAAGAGGCACGATAAGCTTCTCTCAGTACAGAGTCAACTAAAGCCCCCACAGTCAAACTCTAAGTTTGGTGTTGGGAGGCCTCAGCCAAACTCTAAGTTTGGTGTTGGAAAGTCTCAACAATGCTCTGAACATCTGTGAGGCTCCATGAGAGCTCACTGTCAAGCTATTGACATTAAAGAAGCGCTTGTTGGGAGGCAACCCAATTTTTATTTATCTAATTTTATTTTTATTTTTATTGTTCTTTCATGTTTTATTAGGTTCATGATCATGTGGAGTCACAAAATAAATCAAAAAAAATAAAAATAGAATAAAAAACAGCAGAAGAAAAATCACACCCTGGAGGCGTTTAGGAGCATCTGGCTGGCGTTCAACGCCAGAACAGAGCATGGAGCTGGCGTTCAACGCCAGAAATATGCTGCATATGGGCGTTGAACGCCCAGAACAAGCATCACTTCGGCGTTTAAACGCCAGAAATGCATGCAAAGGCATTTTACATGCCTAATTGGTGCAGGGATGTAAATCCTTGACACCTCAGGATCTGTGGATCCCACAGGATCCCCACATACCTCCACTCACCTTACCTCCTCATAATCCTATATCACCATTTCCCAAGAACCCTTCACCAATCACCTCCAATTCCCCTCCAAAACCATCATACACCCACCTACACCCACCCACTCAAAATTCAAACCATCACTCCCTCCTTTTCACACATCATAACCACCTTAAACCCCCAGTGGCCGAACCCTTCCCACACCTCCATCTCCTCCATGTCTTCTTCTTCTCATCCTTCCTTTCTTCTTTTACTCGAGAACGAGCAAACATTCTAAGTTTGGTGTGGAAAAAGCATTGCTTTTTTGTTTTTCCATAACCATTGATGGAACCTAAGGCCAGAGAAACCTCTAGAAAGAGGAAAGGAAAGACAAAAGCTTCTATCAAGGGTCTATAGCTCAGTGGTAGAACATTTGACTGTAAATCAAGAGATCCCTGAGATACCTCAGGGGATACATTTTCCTCCACACAATTATTGGGAGCAACTAAGAGTGGAACACCAAGAGCACTCCATCATCCTCCATGAAATTAGAGAAGATCAAAGAGCAATGAGGGAGGAGCAACAAAGACAAGGAAGAGACATAGAAGAGCTCAAGGACATCATTGGTTCCTCAAGAAGAAAACGCCACCATCACTAAGGTGGACTCATTCCTTGTTCTTAAATTTTCTGTTTTTCGTTTCTTATGTTAAATGTTTATCTATGTTTGTGTCTTTATTACATGATCATTATTGTCTAAGTGTCTATGCATTAAAGTAGTGAATATGAATCCATCACCTCT
Organism: Arachis ipaensis; assembly: GCF_000816755.2. Lineage (NCBI taxonomy): Eukaryota > Viridiplantae > Streptophyta > Magnoliopsida > Fabales > Fabaceae > Arachis > Arachis ipaensis. The sequence goes on from NC_029785.2 coordinate 26,167,492, forward strand.
CTTAAATGAAAAATGTTTTTAATTCAAAAGAACAAGAAGTACATGAGTTTCAAATTTATCCTTGAACTTAGTTTAATTATATTGATGTGGTGACAATACTTTTTGTTTTCTGAATGAATGCTTGAACAGTGCATATGTCTTTTGAATTTGATGTTTAAGAATGTTAAATATGTTGGCTCTTGAAAGAATGATGACAAGGAGACATATTATTTGATAATCTGAAAAATCATAAAAATGATTCTTGAAGCAAGAAAAAGCAGTGAATACAAAAGCTTGCAGAAAAAAAAAAGAGAGAAAAAAATAGTGAAAAAAAAGAGAGGGAGAAAGAAAAAGAAAAAGCAAGCAGAAAAAGCCAAAAGCTCTTAAAACCAAAAGGCAAGAGCAAAAAGCCAATAGCCCTTAAAACCAAAAGGCAAGGGTAATAAAAAGGATCCCAAGGCTTTGAGCATCTGTGGATAGGAGGGCCTAAAGGAATAAAATCCTGGCCTAAGCGGCTAAACCAAGCTGTCCCTAACCATGTGCTTGTGGCGTGAAGGTGTCAAGTGAAAACTTGAGACTGAGCAGTTAAAGTCAAGGTCCAAAGCAAAAAGAAGAGTGTGCTTAAGAACCCTGGACACCTCTAATTGGGGACTTTAGCAAAGCTGAGTCACAATCTGAAAAAGTTCACCCAATTATGTGTCTGTGGCATTTATGTATCCGGTGGTAATACTGGAAAACAAAGTGCTTAGGGCCACGGCCAAGACTCATAAAGTAGCTGTGTTCAAGAATCAACATACTGAACTAGGAGAATCAATAACACCATCTGAACTCTAAGTTCCTGTAGATGCCAATCATTCTGAACCTCAATGGATAAAGTGAGATGCCAAAACTATTCTAGAGGCAAAAAGCTACAAGTCCCGCTCATCTGATTGGAGCTATGTTTCATTGATATTTTGAAATTTATAGTATATTCTCTTCTTTTTATCCTATTTGATTTTCAGTTGCTTGGGGACAAGCAACAATTTAAGTTTGGTGTTGTGATGAGCGGATAATTTATACGCTTTTTGGCATTGTTTTTAGTATGTTTTTAGTAGGATCTAGTTACTTTTAGGGATGTTTTTATTAGTTTTTATGTTAAATTCACATTTCTGGACTTTACTATGAGTTTGTGTGTTTTTCTGTGATTTCAGATATTTTATGGCTGAAATTGAGGGACTTGAGCAAAAATCAGATTCAGAGGTTGAAGAAGGACTGCTGATGCTGTTGGATTCTAACCTCCCTGCACTCAAAGTAGATTTTCTAGAGCTACAGAACTTCAAATGGTGCGCTCTCAACGGCGTTGGAAAGTAGACATCTAGGGCTTTCCAGAAATATATAATAGTCTATACTTTGGCCGAGTTTAGAAGACGCAAAAGGGCGTTGAACGCTAGTTCTACGCTGTAGTCTGGAGTTAAACGCCAGAAACACGTCACGAACCAGAGTTGAACGCCAAAAACACGTTACAACTTGGCGTTCAACTCCAAAAGAAGCCTCTGCACGTGTAAACTTCAAGCTCAGCCCAAGCACACACCAAGTGGGCCCCGGAAGTGGATTTATGCATCAATTACTTGCTTCTGTAAACCCTAGCGGATATCTAATACAGGGGACCGAGTGCGAGTTATTAGTGTCTTCGTGGTATAAGTTAGAACCCGTGGATGGCCATTCCTGAGATCCGGAAAGTCTAAACCTTGTCTGTGGTATTCCGAGTAGGATCGGGGAAGGGATGGCTGTGACGAACTTCAAACTCGCGAGTGCTGGGCGTAGTGACAGACGCAAAAGGAGGGTGAACCCTGTTCTAGTATGATCGAGAACCTCCAGATGATTAGCCGTGCTGTGACAGAGCATTTGGACCTTTTTCACAGAGAGAATGGGATGTAGCCATTGACAACGGTGAGGCCTTACATAAAGCTTGCCATGGAAAGGAGTAGGAAGGATTGGATGAAGACAGCAGGAAAGCAGAGGTTCAGAGGAACGAAAGCATCTCTATACACTTATCTGAAATTCTCACCAATGAATTACATAAGTATTTCTATCTTTATTTTCTGTTTATTTATTATTATTATTCAAAAACTCCATAACCATTTGATATCCGCCTGACTGAGATTTACAAGGTGACCATAGCTTGCTTCAAGCCGACAATCTCCGTGGGATCGACCCTTACTCACGTAAGGTTTTATTACTTGGACGACCCAGTGCACTTGCTGGTTAGTTGTATCGAAGTTGTGACAAATTATGAATTAAGATTAGAGCACCAAGTTTTTGGAGCCATTACCAGGGATCACAATTTCGTGCACCAATCATCTTTCAGAAAAGAAGAGATCTTGAAGTACTTGCTTCTATAGACTTTATAAACTAGTGAGTGAGTCTTAGTAATCAATCTCCAACCTTGTGTTTCAAGCATGGTTAGGTTGAATGTTTTCAAGTCTTTGAAACTTATCCCTCTTTAGTTTCCATTAGATCTATTGCATTTGTCATTCTCCTTTTTTTTTTCTCCCACCAAAATTGCATTCATTGCCTTTGGATATCCTCTATGAGCGTATCCAACAATTTAAAGCAACCTAGAGTATATAGGAATCGCTGAACCAATTGACTTGATAAAACTTCTCTTCCACTTGTCGAGAGTAAACTACAGTTCTAGTGTTGGAGTTTTTTAGTCACCTTATCCTGTATGTAGTTGAAGTTTTCTAGTCACCTTATCCTGTATATAGTTGAACGTTACCTTCTTCGATCTGTGAATAATCAAAGGCAACCATAAATACTTGTCCTAAAAGCTAATACGAGAAACACTTAGGATAGTAGAAAGACGTATCAGATTTTTTGAGGTGTACTAGACTGAAGAAAACTAATGATTTATTAAAACTGACCTCCTGTCCACTAATCTCACCAGAGATTCTCATGATCTTTATCACCTTCCTACATTCGTGGTTAGTAAATTTGAAAAATAAAATAGAATCATTTGCAAAGAAAAGGTGGCTTATAGTAGGGCATTTACTGTTCAATTTAAGACCTGTAATATCAATACTTTGTTCTCTTCTGTGGAGCAGGTGGGATAGCCCCTCTGCACAAATAATTAAGGAAAAGTAGGGAGAAAGAGGATTCCCTTGTCGGAGACCTCTTGCAGGCTTAAAGAATCCCTAAGATTGTCCATCTATTTTAACAGAATAGAAAACAGTAGTAGTGCACTCTTCTAACTAGCCAATCCATCTATCACAGAATCCTAATTGTCTCATCATCTACCATAAATAGCTCCATTCGACTCTATCATATGTCTTACTCATGTCAAGTTTTAGTGCAAGATCATAGTCACAATATCTCTTATTCTTTAAAAATGCATAAATTCATGAGCAACAAGCACATTGTCACTAAACAATCTTCCTCTAATAAAAATACTTTGATTATCACTTATCATAGCATTCATCACAAATTGTATTCTATGGACTAGCACCTTAGAAATTATCATATGAAAAACTATACTCGAGTTTATGGGTCTAACCAGAGTCATATTAGAAGCACCATCTACCCTGGGGAATAAGCAGATGTGGGTGTGGTTGAAAGCCTTTAGAATTATACCTCCATTAAAGAAACTCTTCATACCCTTGATTTTGTCTTCTTTCACTATGCTTTAGAAGAATTGAAAAATTTAGCAGTAAATCCATCCTTCTTGAGAGATGACAAAGAGTTGATGGAATAAATTACTCTTTTAATCTCCTTCTCATCAACTAGCCTTGTAAGAATTCGATTAATACTCTAGAGACCTTTCAAGGTATTGAATCAATTTCTACCTGTGGATCCCTTGGATTGGAAGAACTAAATAAGTTCTAAAAGTATTGTTGATCTATTTCTCCAATTCCTTTAGCATCTAACCGAACTTCCTTATACAAGCCCAAAGTGGGTTCGAAATTTATCTCAAAATAAGATTGGCATTGTAAGTATAGTTCCAAACCCAAGAATTGACTAATATCAAATTCAAATCTATAAATATCACAATCAATACAAAAATAACCGAGAGTATTAAACTCTTGGGTCATTCTCCCTAGGAGTTGCAATTGAAATGTCATATTATTGGCTATGAGAGAGAAATGGGGGTTGGATGATAGCAATTGGCAAGAAATTAGAGTGCAAGAAGGTAACTTAGCATGCAAGAAATTAAATGGAGGCAAGGAAAGGCAATAGAAATGGAAATTGAAAGCTAAAAAGGAACTCTTGGCAAGAAGTGGGTACTTAAGGATTCCTATCCTAGTTGTGGACTACAAACATGGTAATTGTGTGTGAATTAATCCCAATTAGTTAACCCTACATCGAGGATAAGTCAACTAGGCATAATTAATCTCAATCCCTAAGTCCTAAGTCAACACTAGTGGGTCACTTAGAGTCAAGGGAAACTAAATTAATTATCAACCCTCACACAATGTGGAATGGACATCCACCACTCAAGTTCACCCAAACACCTAAATTCCCAATCAAGAGTGTGAGAAACTAAGCCAAAATCCAACTAAGTATTTTGTCAAACACTTGGTGGGCATGTAAAGAAAGCATGATAAAATAACAAGAAATAATAAATGCTACAACTACCAAACAAGAAAAATAAAGATAGCAACTCAATGAAGTAATAAATGACATAAAACATAAAATTGCATTAAATGTAAATTAAAGTAACAAGAGTGTGCATAAACATAAAGGACAAATAAAATGAGAAATTAACAAAATAAACAAGAAAATTAAGACAATAAAATAAAGAAAGGTAGAAGAAACTAGATGAAAACAAGAATTAAAAAGAGAAATTACATAGAAATTAAACTAAAAATCCTAGGTTCTAGAGAGAAGGGGGAGCTTCTCTCTCTAAAAAATGAACTACATTATGCTCACTAAACCCTAATTGCTCCCCCTTCACATGGAGTGAGGCCTTTGTCTAATATAGGAAGAATCAGCTTTAGAAGGTCCAAAAATTGGGCTCTGGAGGCCTAGAAATCGCCCCCAGCGATTTGCATTAATAAGGTCACGCGCTGGGACGTGTGCGGACGCACAGGTGCGTGCATCCGCACACATGCTAATTTTCCTCTTGTGCGTATGCACAGGTTGTCGTGCGTACGCACAGGTTGTCGTGCATACGCACACATGGTTTTGTGGCTTTTGTGCGTACGCACACTAGGTTGTGCGCACGCACACTCCAATGTGTGCTTCTCCTTTGTTTTCTTCATGTTTTCTCCCTTTATGCATGCTTCCTTCCACTTTTGCCTTGCCAAAATTGCCTTTAGGACCTAAAATCACTCATCAACCACATCAAGACATCAAATGGAATAAAAGTGAAATAAAATTAGCTATTTTAAGGCCTAAAAATCATGTTTTCACAATTAAGCACAAATCTAGGGAGAATTACAAAACTATGCTATTTAAAGGAATAAGTGTAGGAAAAGTTGATGAAATCCACCCAAATAGAGAAAATAAATATCATGAAATGTGGATTCATCACTCCCCTTCTTGTATCCTCTAACTTTTGCAATCTATTTCTCCGATTTTTAGTTTGTGCTTTAGTATGGAAGAACTTAGTGCTTTTGTCTCCCCATGTCAGTCATTGGCCCCGTGATTTCTCCTTCCAATACATCTTCTCCCCTATAAATGCTTCCTCTAGCTATTCATCCAATGTGCAAATAACTACCCCATTAGCTAGATCCGTCCGAGACTTTTCTTGCTTCATTCAGCCTCTGAGATCTTGAATTTGCCTTTTAAAGTTGCTTGAGCTTTTTTTTTTCCACTCCACAATCTGTTGCCTACATCTCTTATGTTTAAAGTGTAGAATGAACATAGAGGGCCCTGTAATGGCTTCTTTCCATGTCTCTTCCACAATTTTCCAAATCTTTGGAACTTCACACCAATGTTTCTAGAATTTGAACCTCCTTTTTGTCCTTTGTTGTACTGTGTCAGCATCAAGAAGGATTGGTCTCTAGTCAGAATCATGATCCTCTAAGTGAGTAACAATAGCTCTGGGATATTCCTGTCTACATTGCCCAGAAACCAACATCTGTCCAGCCTTTCCATTATTAAGCTACCTCCAAATTGTCTATTGGTCCATGTAAATTTTCTACCTTTAAACCCTAAGTCCACCAAACCTCCTTCTCTAATAAAATCATTTATTGAGGATGTTATCTTCATACGTCCCCTTCCTTCTCATGTTAAGCTGTAATCACATTGAAATCTCCCATAACCATATAGAAAGGACTAGTAAACTCAATGTGATTTAGAATGATAACATATTGTTCATTACGTGTTCTTTCTTCACTATACAAGTGGACAGTAAAAATGCTCCAGCACCTCATTGAAATTGAGTCCTCCCATTTAAATTGAATGAAGAATTCAGCCTCCATTTTCACTGTAACAACTGCTCCTTCTTTCCGTGCCAACATTAGTCCACCCTCCAAAGCTTGTGGGTTCACACAATGCACACTTATGAAACCCTTCTTCGTGCATTAAGTAATGATATTCAAGGCATTATTTTTGGTTTCGCATCAAAATAATACCTCGAGGGAATGAGAATTTTTAATTTCTTGGTTGTTGTGAATTGTCAGAAATTTTTCCAAACTCCGACAATTTCACATGACCATCTTCATTGACCTTAGGGTGCCATATTAAGGTTGGCACCCACCTCTTCAATATTTAGTCATCTTTTTTCACACATTGTTTCTTGGTAAGATTGTTTTTCTTCAGCTCCATAGGTCCCCTTTTCTCACCTGCCCTCACAATTGGCCTTCCTCCTTTCGTCCTAGCTAGCTACTTAATTTGAATTTTCTTTCTACCTTTCTCCCCATCGCAACACTCTTCCCAAAATAGAAAACTGCCTTCTCTCCCCCCACCACATCCCCAACCCTTCCTTCCACCTGTTGACCATTGTAATTGATGGCCAAAATATCATTGTCATTTAACTCTTGCAAGTTCTTATTCTTAGTAAGCAACTTTCTTATCCCTCCTGGCCTCTCTCCTGGTTTGTGTTTTTGTATCCTTAATGGTACTTCTGTTGATTCTTCTGTAAAAGCTATGTTCATCCTTCCTTTCTCCTCCACCATTCTCTTTTACCAAGAGCTTTGCCAAACTCCGAAGTAGACTTACAGAAGTCGAGCATTGAGACTTCTCCTTCTTATTATTCATTCACCTTCCCTCTTGCTCTGCTTTCAGCCAATTCCCCCATCTTTCCTTATTAGTTTCTCCCTTGATCGAATCTTGCGTCATCTCGTTGCGAACTCTCTGTTCATGTCCCATATGGTCACAATAATTGTAAAAATAGTCTATACGTTCATCTTTCACAAAGAGTTCAATGATCTTTTTATTTGGCCCAGCAATCTTCAACTCCCTTTTGAGTGGTTTCGTGGCATCTAATAAGACTTGTGCCTTAATAATTCTCGCTTCTCACCCTCTAACAGCAAAGAAATCCACATCCATAACCTTCCTAAAATTCTTCGCAATTATCTTGCTAAGATCTTTCATTTTGTAGTGCTCAGGAGTGCTCCGAAATTGAATCCAGATTGAGACTAGCCAAAAATTTGATGCGGATTTTATAACCCACAAACTAACCAACAAGTGCACCATATCGTACCAAGTAATACCTCAGGTGAGTGAGGGTCCCACGAGGATTGATGGACTAAGCAATAATGATTGAATGATTTACTTAGTTAGACAAACAGAAAAGAGTGTTGAGAGTTCAAATGCATCAAATAGTAATTCAGCGAATCAGAAAAGTAAGCAATAAACAAGTTGTGAAGTATATATGGAGAAATAGTTAAGGCTTCAGAGTTATCTATTCCGGATTGACTTTTCTTACAAACTATTTTAATCATGCAAGATTCAATTCATGGCAAACTATATGTGACTAAACCATAATTCCTTAGACCTTTTTGGTCTTCTCTAACCTTCATCAACCGCCAATTTCCTGGTCACTTAATTTCAATTAGAGGTTGAAGTTCAATTCTAGTTTATATGTCATAAAAACCCTAATTACCCAAATATAAGAGGATTATATATCATGTATCTCGTTAAGTCCAGATAATTAGAAATTTAGGAGAAATTATTTTCAAGTTGTTGTTCAAGTAAAGAGCTTTTCCAAGTTATACAAGAACTCAATTAGAACAAGGATCATACTTCCGTTCCTCCCAGATTCATAAGATAAGGAACGAAAATAATTCTTGAAATAGAAATCAGTACATGAATTAAAATAGAGAAATAATAGTATCAATCCATACAATAGACAGAGTTCCTAACCTTAACAGTGGAGGTTTAGTTGCTCATGATTCAGAGAGAAAACTAGGATTTAGAAAAACTATAAAGTGCGGAATGAGGTAGAAGAGAAGAGAAGAGAAGAGAAGATGAGCCCTAAGGACTGATTCTTTTTCCTTTTATATCTAATTCTAATTAATGTAAATTATATTTTCTAAAACTAAATAATATATTTTTCTATTTATAAATAAAATAAAAGTTTAATCAAAATCAATGAGGATCTTCGTGTAGGCCTTGATCATGCGTTGGGATCACTTTGATTCATTGAACTGGCACCAAACTTGGAGTTTCTCAAGTTTGGCGCCACCAAGGCAGCAAGCAAGGAAGGCGTTGTGATGATCATGGCGCCAAACTTGGAATTTCCCAAGTTTGGCACCACTAGGCCAGTAATTCCATATAAAAGATGTAGACTATTATATATCGTTAGAAAGATCTGGAAGTTGGCTTTTCAATGTCGCTAAAATCACGTCAATTGGACCTCTATAGCTCAAATTATTTCTGTTTGAGTGCAAGAAGGTCAGGGTTGACAGCATCATTCACTTTCTCCCTTTTCTGCTACAAAACTCCGTCAAATCCATCCGAATGCTACCTGAAATAAACAGAATTGCACATAACTCAAAGTAGAATTCATAGTGGCTAGAAGATGATTAATTCTTGATTAAACTCAATAATTTGAATGCAAATTCACTAGGAAAATATAGGATAGATGCTCACGCATCAATTGGTCCTACCACTCCTCTTCTGTTTATCGCTTTAAATTGACAACGTAGTTTTTGAAAAGCCATAAAACACCTCTCTGCATTCTGATCAAGTCCACTTTAGATTCAAAATAGAATTGAAAAATATTGTCCCCAAATCCATTTCCTTTAATCCTTGTGGATATGACCAGATCATAATCATCGCTGCTTCGATTGTGTCCACACTAAACCTTCAGCCAGAATTCTCCCTATATATTAGACTTAGAGAAATGAGTTGTAAGCTTTTCTCCACAATCTCCTCTCCAATTCTCTTGTTGATCTTTATCACCCGTATGCAGGGACGGATGTAAGGGGGAAGGGGCGAGTGGAGGCCTCCCCCCAGCTTTTTTTTAAAAAAAAGTAACAGTAATAAGTTATCAAGTATGATTTTATTTTTTAAAAAAATATATTTGGTATTTAGTCTAGTACAAATAAAAGTCAAATCCAATTTAAATATTAATAATCTTTAATATCTAAAAAATAATTTTCAAATTTCATAAAGTGAATTCTTTTTCTTCTTGTGATTGTCCTTCTTAATTCGTTTGGTATTAATTCTCTTTATTTTAATTGCTATAACTAAGAGATCTTTTTTAGTTATGAATATTGTGAAGATTAACTCAAAAACAAAATGAAAGATAAATTTCTTACTAATTATCTTTTAATTACATTGAGAAGAAAATTATTAAAAGATTTGACACAAATTCTATTATCGATAAATTTTATGATACAATGAATTGGCCACTTCATTAGTAAAAAGTACACATATATTTTTTTATACTTTAAAATATATTTTTGTAGTATATCTTATATTTAATAATTTTTTTACATAATTTTTAATATTATATATATTTTTAACTCATAATAATATTTCTGGATCTATCTCTACCCGTATGGCCTCATAATAATTCTGGATCTGTTTCTGCCCGTATGGCCTCCGTCCTTCAACCATCACTGGTGTCAGCCATATCCCTCTAATAGGTACTCAGTTCGTGTGTGTGTGAACCACTTGACGTAAGTGGCAAGGGAACTCTACCAAAGAAATCCTAGTAGAGCAACTCGGTTCGGTTTGGTTCGGTCTTTTTACTGAGACCATCCGAACCAAACCAAACCAATTAAAATCGGTTTGGTTTGGCTCGGTTTATTCGGTTTTTCAACTCAAAAAATAAATTCAGTTCCAGTTATTTCCCATGTACTAAAACTCTGTCCTATATTATTTTCAACAAAAACATATACAACAAAATAACAAGTTTAATTTCACAAAGTCATAAATACAGTCATACAACATAATAACTAACAAAAATCTTGATACAAGAAGTTCAACAACAAAAGAAATTATAAATACAACAAATGAAAAACATGAAAAGTTCAACACAATAAAAAGAAAAAAAAGTTGCTTCCATTAATTTGTACAGCAAAGCAGCCAAATTTTGATGTTTCCTAGCAAGATTGCAAAAAATTCTTCAGCAAACAAAGAACAAAGAACCTGAAATCAGAAATTGAGTTATAACAATTAATACCAAATAGGGTTGTATATTTAAGAAAAAATGAATGTTAAACAGTAGTATAAATGCTTAACTAAACTAAAAATGTACCTCTAAAAGGTATTCTCGATTCTCAATCTTTAAATTAGGAGAATAGGGCCCTGCCTCAATTTTTGCATTATTTTCAAAATTAGAATCATAACAAGTTTTAGCAAATAAACATAGTTTACAAACAAAATCATTGAATACAACCAAACTAATTCCAAAGTCACTAACAAGTAATCAACTTGACTCAAATCATTAACAAAGTAGTAAAAACACAACAAATTAAAATCATCAACAAAAATTTTGTAGAAATAGGGGAAGCAGAAGATGGAACAATAATCAACCTCACTCAGAAAAATCAAGAAGCAAAAAAAAGGCAAGAGACTGAATCAGAAATAGAACCAAACTAAATTAGAAATACAACCAATCTGATTCCAAAAATTTTCATGTAGTGCACTAATTCCACAAATTCTTCCTCTTTCACCTTCTCCTTTCCTGCATTAACATTAAATAAACAAGAAATTCAGAATCAACCTTAAACAAGAATTACCCTAAATCAAACAGAATAAAAAATTCAGAATTAAAAAACAAAATTAGAATTAACAACTCAGCCATAGAATCAAGAACAAGCCAACCAAGTGTTCATCCCAAATTAGAATCAATAAGATTACTAAACCAGATTTAAAAAAATAGAATCAAAACAAAAAAAACAAACCTGAGGCTTAGGCTCCATTACAGAGGACGATAGTGATGCTGCGACAGAGGGGGATGCTGCAACAGAGGCGACGAGGCTAGAAGAATTGGAAAACAAATTAAAATGAAGAATAAATTACAAAAATTAATAATAGCAGTGAACCAAGAAAACAAAATTAAAATAAAAAATACCAATCAATAATCAAGAAGAAAATTATAACAAAAATAGAAAAGGAAAAAATGGCAGATAGAGAATGAAAACTCAGAAAGAAAATCAAGAATAAACCTGTGTGACGAAAGACACGGCGGCTGGACTGCGCTTAGCTGTGCTTAACAAAGGGCGATGGTGCGTGCTGGTGTGTGCTGCACTGCTGCTGATGTTTCACTGCGTGAGAGACGATGGAGAGAGAGCGGGTACGAGAAAGGGAGCGGGAGAAGGAGGGGATAAGAAGGAGAAAGGCTCCTTCGCGGCTACTGCAGTCTGGACTCCGGAGGATGGCAGAGGAGAGTGGAAAACGAGGGTTGAGAGTTCAGAGTAGGGCAAGGCAGTGAGGTCTGCGGCGCTGAGGTGAGGGTGAATGAATGGGCTTCACATTAGGGTTAGGGTAATTTAAATGTTTTATTTATATACTGGTTCGGTTTGGTGTGGTTCAGGTTTTCTCAACCAAAACCGAAAACCGAACCGAACAAAAAACAGCAAAAACATAATTTTTCGGTTATTTTGGTTTTCAATTATTCGGTTTTTGATTTTTTTGATTCGGTTCATCGATTTTGTTCAGTTTGGATTGGTTTTGAACACCCCTACCTCTAATAGGTACTCAGTTCATGTGTGTGTGTGTGAACTAGGGGTATTCGCGGTGCGGTTTGGTTCGGTTATTTAAGAAAAAGCCATCCGATCCGATCGTTTATTAAAACTGTGGTTCGGTTTGGTTCGTTTTTTTATCAAGATCATCCGAACCAAACCAAACCAATTAAAATCGGTTTGGTTCGGTTCAGTTTGTTCGGTTTTTTAATTAATTCAAACAAAAATAATGAACAATATGAGCACATAGTGATACAAAATTAAAAGAGAAAGAATCGTATAAAACTTAAAACATAAAAAAAAACTTTAGGATCAAGAATAGATGCAAAAAATAGCAGCAGCCACCAATCGCAATGAACTCTGAAGTCCATGAATCATGCCTTAAGTATAGTTATAGAAACCTTTCCTTTGAGTGTCAAGAAATTTGCTAAGGTTTTGAAAAAGAAACAGCCTTGCCCATATATTTACTAGGAGACAATATGCCTATATCTATGTTGTGAGGGAAAGCCGACATATACCAATTACAAGATACATTGATACTACTTCTAATCAATAATTAGGAAGGCATCTGAAATACATTTGATCAACAGAATGAATACTTTACAAGTGAAGTTTGTATTCCATGATTACTTTCAAGTTCAACATGTTAATCTACTGAAACATTATCCTGGATACTCTTCTTATATATAGTGTCCCTTATATGATTAACTAGGTTATTTAAGCTACAGTGCTGTCTAAACACCACGAATTCACCATAAACTCTTCTCTCTTGCTTAGCAACAGAAATGAACTACAACAATTTCTACTAAATATGATAGATTCCATGACAAATAGATCCTACTACATGAACATACAGAACCAAATAGATTCACTAAAATGACAAGCCTAAAACATCACTTGTGCTGCGAAAGCATCTCATCACGAGTTTCCTGCTTCTTTTCAATTCCATTGTCTGAAATCACTTCTTCCTGCACCTGCTCCTCAATTTTCTGGCTATCCTCCATTGGACCAACTCTAAAACAAATAAATGGATATTAACCAAAAATCACCAAAATTATCTTACAGTTATAAGAAATCATATACAAACATCAACAAGAAAAGAATCGAAAGCAAACTAAGCATCGAAGTTAGAAATGAAACAGTGAGGCTATACGCTATGCAACAAATTCTCAAAATTAGACAGTTAAACTTGGATCAACCAATGCCAAATTTTATTGAAAAAAAAAACCACGAAAAAATAAATGGAAGATGCAATGAGTTTAGAAAGAAACAACAGAACAAAGATAAAGGAGAAGGGAAAAATTGAAACCACTGCTTGCAGACACCGATGGGGAGGAAGTAGAAGAACCAACCTGACTTAGGCTCTATTCTTGGTGTTGTCCAGAGGCAGGCCGGTGGAGCACAAATTGTGAATCACACTTTTCACAATTCGTACCACTGACCAGCAAGTGCACTGGGTCGTCCAAGTAATACCTCACGTGAGTAAGGGTCGAATCCCACGGAGATTGTTGGTTTGAAGCAATCTATGGTTACTTTGTAAATCTTAGTTAGGAAGTCAATTATGTTTATCAGTTGAATTGCGAATAAACAAGAGAGCATGGATTAAAGGTTACTTGTTATGCAGTAATGAAGAATATGTTGGAGTTTTGGAGATGCTTTGTTTTCTGAATCTCTGCTTTCCTCTGTCTTCTGATTCACGCACGCACGTCCTCCTATGGCAAGCTGTATGTAGGGGTTCACCATCGTCAATGGCTACATCCCATCCTCTCAGTGAAGAATATGCTCACATGCTCTGTCACAGCACGGCTAATCATCTGTCGGTTCTCGATCATACTGGAATAGGATTCTTTGTCCTTTTGCGTCTGTCACTAACGCCCAGCACTTGCGAGTTTGAAGCTCGTCACAGTCATTCGATCATTGAATCCTACTCAGAATACCACAGACAAGGTTTAGACTTTCTGGATTCTTATAAATGCTGCCATCAGTTCTAGCTTATACCACGGAGATTCTGATTAAGGAATCTAAGAGATACTCATTCAATCGTATATAGAACGGAGGTGGTTGTCAGGCACACGTTCATGGTTTGAGGAAGGTGATGAGTGTCATAGATCATCACCTCCATCACAGTTAAGCGCAAATGAACATCTTAGATAGGAACAAGCGTGTTTGAATGGAAAACAGAAATACTTGCATTAATTCATCGAGACACAGCAGAGCTCCTCACCCCCAACAATGGAGTTTAGAGACTCATGCCGTCAAAGAGTACAAAGTTTAGATCTAAAATGTCATGAGATACAAAATAAGTCTCTAAAAGTTGTTTAAATACTAAACTAGTAGCCTAGGGTTACAGAAAATGAGTAAACTATAGCAGATGGTATAGAGATCCACTTTTGGGACCCACTTGGTGTGTGCTGGGGCTGAGATTTAAGTAATTCACGTGCATAAGGCCATTTTGGGCGTTCAACGCCAGGTTTGGATCCATTTCTGGCGTTGAACTCTAACTTTTAATCCTTTTCTGGCGCTGGACGCCAGAATTGGGCAGAGAACTGGCGTTGAACGCCAGTTTACATCGTCTATCCTTGAGCAAAGTATGGACTATTATATATTGCTGGAAAGCCCTGGATGTCTACTTTCTAACGCAATTGGAAGCACGCCATTTCGAGTTCTTTAGCTCCAGAAAATCCACTTTGAGTGCAGGGAGGTCAGAATCCAACAGCATCAGCAGTCCTTTTTCAGCCTGAATCAGATTTTTGCTCAGCTCCTTCAATTTCAGCCAGAAAAATATCTGAAATTACAGAAAAATACACAACTCATAGTAAAGTCTAGAAATATAAATTTTTCCTAAAAACTAATGAAAATAAACTAAAAACTAACTAAAACATACTAAAAACTATATGAAATTAACTCCAAAAAGCGTATAAAATATCCGCTCATCACAACACCAAACTTAAACTGTTGCTTGTCCTCAAGCAAATAGACAAATAAAATAGAAGACTAATAGGTTGAGAAGCAATAATATCTCAGAGTTTTTGAGTGAAGCTCAGATTCTAATTAGATGAGCGGGGCTAGTAGCTTTTTGCTTCTGAACAGTTTTGGCATCTCACTTTATCCATTGAAGCTCAGAGTGATTGGCATCTACAGGAACTCAGAATTCAGATAGTGCTATTGATTCTCCTAGTTCAGTATGTTGATTCTTGAACACAGCTACTTTATGAGTCTTGGCCGTGACCCTAAGCACTTTGTTTTCCAGTATTAC
>NC_029785.2:26183066-26184554 GCF_000816755.2 Arachis ipaensis
ACTGATGCTCAAAGCCTTGGGATCCTTTTTATTACCCTTGCCTTTTGGTTTTAAGGGCTATTGGCTTTTTCTGCTTGCTTTTTTTTTTTTGCTGCTTTTTTTTGCTTCAAGAATCATTTTTATAATTTTTCAGATTATCAATAACATGTCTCATGTTCATCATTCTTTCAAGAGCCAACATATTTAACAGTCTTAAGCAACAAATTCAAAAGACATATGCACTGTTCAAGCATTCATTCAGAAGACAGAAATTATTGCCACCACATGTAACTAATTAGAATTTCTCTTATTAAAACTCGAAATTTTATTGCCTCTTATTCAAAAGATCTACTATTTTATTCATGTTTGCTGATGATGAGAAAAAGAAACTATAGCTTAATTGGAGATAAGATCAAAATAGATACTAATTACTACTATATGACTCCTAAGGTGAACTTTTCTAATGACACTATCACAGATTTAAAGCAGAAATTGGAATTTAACAACCTTTATTCTGGGGGAACAGGGGTTCCTCTGATCCTTGGGGTGTTCGGTCCTGCAAGAGATAACTTCTGGCGCTTCAAGTCCCTTAAGTCACGCCCTTGCTCCTCTTGTTCTTTAAACATATAGGTAAGAATTTGACTGTGTTCCTTCTGTTCTTTTATCCAGCCATCCGCTGGCGACTGGTTTGAGATCTTCTCTCTTGAGTTGATTTGGGACACCCTTTGTGTTGGTGGTCCACCTGGCTCCAGGGATACATATGTCCTCTAGAAAATCAAGGTTCTTAACATGTTTATGCAAGAAATCATGTATTGAAGTATGAAAATCAAGATTTAGAATGAAAAAAATTTGAATAAAAATGAGTTTTGTCTCCTCCCTACCATCCTAGCGTTTGAACGCCCAAACACTGCCTGTTTTGGGCGTTCAGCGCCCAAATGCTGCTCTCCTGGGTGTTCAACGCCCAGCTGCTGCCATTACTGGCGTTCAACGCCCAGTGGGTGCCCATTTCTGGCGTTGAACGCCCAGATTGCTACCATTACTGGCGTTCAACGCCCAGTGGATGCCCATTTTTACACTTTTACTGGCGTTTTCTTGCCAGTGAGCTCTTTTTCTCTGTTTTGTGTGCCGAGTCCTTCTGTAACTCTGTGGACTTAAATGATTCTTCACCTTAGTGTCAGTGAACTTTATATAAACAAATAAAAATAAAAATAGGGCAAAATGCTTAGAGGATTGTTGCCCCATGGCTGGGTTGCCTCCCAGCAAGCGCTTCTTTATTGTCTTTAGCTGGACCTTGTTGAGCTTTTAATCTAGCTTCAGCCTTGAGCAATCTTGCTCAACATTGCCTTCAAGATAATGCTTGATTCTCTATCCATTGACAATGAACTTCTTATCAGAATCAATATCTTGAAGCTCCACATAACCATATGGTGATACACTTGTAATCACGTATGGTCCTCTCCACCGGGATTTCAGTTTCCCGGGGAATAGCCTGAGTCTAGAGTTAAACAA
>NC_029785.2:26184661-26190626 GCF_000816755.2 Arachis ipaensis
GTTGCCTTCAAGATAGTGCTTGATTCTCTGTCCATTGACAATGAACTTCTTATCAGAATCAATATCTTGAAGCTCCACAAAACCATATGGTGATACACTTGTAATCACGTATGGTCCCCTCCACCGGAATTTCAGTTTCCCGGGGAATAGCCTGAGTCTAGAGTTAAACAACAGAACCTTCTGTCCTGGTTCAAAGATTCTAGATGACAGCTTTCTGTCATGCCACTTTTTTTATTTCTCTTTATAAATCTTGGCATTTTCGAAAGCTGTGAATCTGAATTCCTCTAGCTCATTTAGCTGGAGCAATCGTTTTTTTCCTGCTAATTTGGCATCAAAGTTTAGGAATCTGGTTGCCCAGTAGGCTTTATGTTCCAGTTCCACGGGCAGGTGACATGCCTTACCATACACGAGTTGGTATGGAGAGGTCCCTATAGGGGTCTTGAATGCTGTTCTGTAAGCCCACAGAGCATCATCCAAGCTCCGTGCCCAATCCTTTCTACGGGTATTTACTGTCCGTTCTAGGATTCTCTTTAATTCTCTGTTAGAGACTTCAGCTTGCCCATTAGTTTGTGGATGATATGGAGTAGCTACCTTGTGGCGAATTCCATACCGAACCAGGGCAGAGTAAAGCTGTTTATTACAGAAGTGAGTGCCCCCATCACTGATTAGTACTTTAGGGACACCAAACCTGCTACAGATATGTTTCTGGAGGAACTTCAGCACTGTCTTAGTATCATTGGTGGGTGTGGCAATAGCTTCAACCCATTTTGATACATAGTCAACTGCCACCAGAATATAAGTGTTTCAGTATGATGGTGAGAAAGGTCCCATGAAGCCAATTCCCCATACGTCAAACAACTCAATTTCCAAGATTCCTTGTTGAGGCATGGCGTAACCATGAGGCAGATTACCAGCTCTTTGGCAACTGTCACAGTTACGTACAAACTCTCGGGAATCTTTATAGAGTGTGGGCCAATAGAAGCCACATTGGAGGACCTTGGTGGCTGTTCGCTCACCTCCGAAATGGCCTCTATATTGAGATCCATGGCAATGCCACAGGATCCTCTGTGCTTCTTCTCTAGGCACACACCTACGGATTATTCCGTCTGCACATCTCTTAAAGATATAAGGTTCATCCCACAAGTAGTACTTTGCATCAATAATTAATTTCTTCTTTTGTATCTTGTTGTACTCCTTGGGTATGAACCTTGCAGCTTTATAGTTTGCAATATCGGCAAACCATGGTGTTTCTTGAATGGCAAATAAATGCTCATCCGGAAAAGTCTCAGAGATCTCAAGAGAGGGGAGGGGCGTCCCTTCTACTGGCTCTATCCGGGACAGATGATCAGCTACTTGGTTCTCTGTCCCTTTTCTGTCTCTTATTTCTATATCAAACTCTTGCAGAAGCAACACCCATCTGATGAGCCTGGGTTTTGAATCCTGCTTTGTGAGTAGATATTTAAGAGCAGCATGATCAGTATACACAATCACTTTTGATCCTACTAAGTATGATCTGAACTTGTCAATGGCGTAAACCACTGCAAGTAATTCTTTTTCTGTGGTTGTATAATTTTTCTAGGCATCATTTAAAACGCGACTAGCATAATAAATGACATGCAGAAGCTTGTCATGCCTCTGTCCCAATACTGCACCAATGGCGTGATCACTGGCATCACACATTAGCTCAAATGGTAACGTCCAGTCTGGTGCTGAAATGACTGATGCTGTGACCAGCTTAGCTTTCAGCGTTTTGAACGCCTGTAGGCACTCTATGTCAAACACAAATGGCGTGTCCGCAGCTAGCAGATTGCTTAGAGGTTTTGCGATTTTTTAAAAATCCTTTATAAACCTCCTATAGAATCCTGTGTGCCCCAGAAAGCTTCTGATTGCCTTAACATTGGCAAGTGGTGGTAATTTTTCAATTACCACTATTTTTGCTTGATCCACCTCTATTCCCTTGTTTGAAATTTTATGCCCAAGAACAATCCCTTCAGTCACCATGAAGTGACATTTTTCCCAGTTTAAAACTAGGTTAGTTTCTTGGCATCTTTTCAGAACAAGTTTCAGGTGATCAAGACATGAGCTGAATGAGTCTCCATATACTGAGAAGTCATCCATGAAGACTTCCAGAAATTTTTCCACCATATCAGAGAAAATAGAGAGCATGCATCTCTGGAAGGTTGCAGGCGCATTACATAGCCCAAATGGCATCCTTCTATAAGCAAACACTCCAGTTCTTCCTGTGAATTTAAAGCAGAGCTTATGATCACTGGAAAAGTGTCACCTTCTCCCAGAAACGCATATTTCAAGGATGGTGGTAATGGCTTGAGCTCGGGTTTATGAGATTTTTCCTCTTTCAGAAGAAATTTCAGAGGCTCTTTCATGTCCTCTGAATCCTCTAAATCAGGCTGAACATCTTTAAAGATGTTCTCCAACTCTGATTCAAGACTCTCAGCCATGTTGATCTCTTCTACCAAAGAGTCAATAAGATCAACTTTCATGCAGTCTTTTGATGTGTCTGGATGCTGCATGGCTTTGACAGCGTTCAACTTAAACTCATCATCATTGACTCTCAGGGTTATTTCCCCCTGTTGGACGTCAATGAGGATCTTGGTGCATTGACTTTCTAATATGCATGGTATCAGAAAACTCCCAGGGTCTTTGAGCTTCTCAGGAAAGCTTTTCAAAATGACTGCACTGCATTCTTCAGTGAGGAGAACTCTTTCTGTTTCTCTCCAATCCTTTTTATGACTCAATATCTCTTTCATGAACTTGGCATAAGAAGGTATTTGCTCAAGTGCTTCTGCAAATGGAATCTTTATTTCAAGAGTCCTGAGGTAATCTGCGAAGCGAGCAAATTGCTTATCATGCTCCTCTTTCCGGAGTTTTTGAGGATAAGGTATCTTGGCTTTATATTCTTCAACCTTAGTTGCTGTAGGTTTATTGCCTACAGAAGTGGTTGAAGAAGCCTTTTTAGAGGGGTTGTTATCAGCATTTGTGTGTGTCTGATCCCTCACTGGCAATTGAGTGCCAGAGTTAGAAGCTGGAGTGAAACTGGACGCCAGCTCCTTGTCTGCTCCTGGCATTTGAACGCCAGAATTGTGCCCATTTTGGACGTTCAGCGCCAGATCTTGCCCATTTTGGGCGTTCAACGCCAGATCCTTGCCCATTTCTGGCGTTGAACGCCAGTTCTGCCTTGTTTCTGGCGTTGAACGCCAGTCCTGAGCATGGTCTGGGCGTTCAGCGCCAGCCTTCCACCAATTTTCTGGCGTTTTAGTTCCAGAATTACTTTTCCCTGGGCGCTTACTGTCCTCAGGTGAATTTTGGGTGGTTTGCTCATTTCTTAGCTTTTTGCTGCCTTCAGGTGGGGTATTTAATGTTTTCCCACTTCTTAGTTGAACTGCTTGGCATTCTTCTGCTATTTGCCTTGACAGCTGCTGCTTTGTTTGCTTAAACTGTTCGTCCATATGTATATTAGCCATCCTTGTCTCTTGTAGTCTATCTTTGAATTCGGCTAACTGCTTTGTTAGAAAGTCCAATTGCTGATTGAATTCAGCAGCTTGTTTTACAGGACTGAGTTCAACAGTTGCTGTTTTGACCTCTTCTTTCATGGAAGGGTCACTGCTTAGGTACAGATGCTGATTCCTGGAAACTGTATCAATGAGCTCTTGGGCTTCTTCAATTGTCTTTCTCATGTGGATAGATCCACCAGCTGAGTAATCCAAAGACATCTGAGCCCCTTCTGCAATCCCATAATAGAAGATGTCTAACTGAACCCACTCTGAAAACATTTCAGAGGGGCATTTTCGTAGCATCTCTCTGTATCTCTCCCAGGCATCATAAAGAGATTCATTATCTCCTTGTTTGAAGCCTTGGATGTCCAGCCTTAGCTGTGTCATCCGTTTTGGGGGAAAGTATTGATTCAGGAATTTTTCTGTCAGTTGTTTCCATGTCCTTATGCTGGCCTTAGGTTGGTTATTCAACCACCTCTTAGCTTGATCTTTTACAGCAAATGGAAACAGTAATAATCTGTAGACATCCTGATCTATTTCTTTATCATGTACTGTGTCAGCAATCTGTAGAAAATGTGCCAGAAACTCTATGGGTTCTTCTTGTGGAAGACCGGAATACTGGCAACTTTGCTGCACCATGATAATGAGCTGAGGATTCAACTCAAAGCTACTGACTCCAATGGAGGGTATGCAGATGCTATTCCCATATGAAGCAGTAGAGGGTTAGAATATGACCCCAGAGTCCTCCTGGACTGATCATTTTCGCTTAGGTCCATGATGGAGAAAGGGAGATGATGTGAGATAGAAAAATTATTTTTATTTATTTATTTATTTATTTATTTCGAAAACAAAATAAATCAAAATAAAATAAATAAAAATGAGTGAAAGATTTTTGAAAAAATGAGGAGAGAGAAAGTGATTAGGAAGTTTTGAAAAAGGTATTATTTGGAAAAGATTTTAAAAAAAAAATCTGAATTTTTGAAATAAATTTCGAAAATTTGTTTTAGAAATAGAGAGAAAAGATATTTTTGAATTTTAGTGAGGAAAGAGAAAAACAATAAAATAGCACAAGATTTAAAATTTTTAGATCTAATGCTCCTAGTTTTCAAAAATTTTGGAAAGAAAACACCAAGGAACACCAAACTTAAAATTTTTAGAAAACCAAACTAAAATTTTTGAAAAACACAGAGGAATCAACAAGAAAACACCAAACTTAAAGTTTGGCACAGGATTTAATAGAAAAATTATTTTTTTGAAAAAGATTTTAATAAGGATTCTAAAGTTTTAACACGGCAATAATACGAGACTCTAAACAAAAAGAGAAATTTTTTTTTAATCTAAGCAACAAAATAAACCGTTAGTTGTCCAAACACGAACAATCCCCGGAAACGGCGCCAAAAACTTGGAGCACAAATTGTGAATCACACTTTTCACAATTCGTACCACTGACCAGCAAGTGCACTGGGTCGTCCAAGTAATACCTCTCCTTGAGCAAAGTATGGACTATTATATATTGCTGGAAAGCCCTGGATGTCTAATTTCCAACGCAATTGGAAGCACGCTATTTCGAGTTCTGTAGCTCCAGAAAATCCACTTTGAGTGCAAGGAGATCAAAATCCAACAACATCAGCAGTCCTTTTTCAGCCTGAATCAGATTTTTGCTCAGCTCCTTCAATTTCAGCCAGAAAAATACCTAAAATTACAGAAAAACACACAACTCATAGTAAAGTCCAGAAATATGAATTTTTCCTAAAAACTAATGAAAATAAACTAAAAACTAACTAAAACATACTAAAAACTATATGAAATTAACTCCAAAAAGCGTATAAAATATCCGCTCATCAGTCGGCAGCAATGGTGGAGGCGCGGAGCAGAGGGAGGACGAGGAAGGAAGAGGGAGAGCAAAAGGCGCTGAGAGTTGAGAGGATTGGAGGCAAAGGGGCAAGAAGAGTTAGGGGCTGAGAGGGGCTGCTAGGAGGGGCTGGGAGACACTGTTCGGCGGGGCTGGGAGGTGCTGCTGGGAGGGTTAGGGTAATGGGATTTCTTTGAGAGTTTTGGCTGTGTGGGGATGTGGGGGTAGGGTAATGAGGAAGCTAAGTTTTCTAATGGGGGTGGGAAGGTGGGCCGTGGAGTAATGGGCTGCCTAGTAAGTTGGGTTAACTGAAGGATTTTTTAGGGTTTCTTTAATTATCGGTTCGGTTTGGTTCGTTTAGAGTTTTTAGTGTCAGAACCGAAAACCGAATCGAACCGCATAAAAAACAACAAAACATGAATTTTTCGATTTTTCGGTTTTCAATTTTTTCAGTTCTTAATTTTTTTTGGTTCGGTTGATCAGTTTTATTCAATCCAGATCGGTTTGAACATTCCTAGTGTGAACCACTTGACGTAAGTGGCAAGGGAACTCTACCAAAGAAATCCTAGTAGAGCAACTTTGACTTAAACAGCGTTAATTA
>NC_029785.2:26190634-26193520 GCF_000816755.2 Arachis ipaensis
TCTTATCATTATTATTATTATTATTATTATTATTATTATTATTATTATATATATTATTATTATTATTATTATTATTATTATTATTATTATTAGTTGCGATTTCTGTGCTATGAAATATCTATTTTAAGCCGCATTATACCAATTGATGAAATGATTATCACGGGCAATGTTTACTTAAAATTTCAAGATCAATTAGGAGCTAGGATCTCGTACGCCACGCGCCGTTTACTTAGTCTCCAGCAATGTTACGTTAGATCATTAAGAAATGGCGGAGCTTTGTCAAAGTCATGATTAATATCAGATTGTTGCATGAATTGGAATATATGTTACGTCATGCCAATCCCCTTCAAATATGACAGTAACAGAACTGCAGGAGGAAATAAATTAACAGGCGGCTGCCCCGCGATTAAAAACACATTCAGTGCCTAATGTCAATTTAAAAGCTTCATATTCTTCACTCGTTCAATCGCATCATGAGCATACATTGTCAACATCACACGGAGAGAAGAAGAAAGGGAGAAGAGGAAGAAGACGAGGAAGGAGCTGCCGGTCAAGGACTATCGCGGTCATTGAATGTTTTGGATATTTTTTTTTTTTATAATTTTATAATTTTTAAAATGAATTTTGATATTTTTAAAATAATTTTTAGAAGTTTTAAAATGAATTTTTAAAATGAGTCTTTACAATAATTTTAGGGTTAAATACGATTTTAGTCCTTAAAGTATAGGCCAAAAAATTTTTTCGTCCCCAACCTTTTTTTGCATACAAAATCATCCCTAAGGCTTAACTTGGTTTTAAAATCGTCATTACTTAGGGGCCAAAATCATACGGAAGGGTGGTTGAAGCGGAGGCAAAGGTGGATTGTGGACAACTTCTTCTTCTTTCTTTTCCCCTTCGCAGGAGTAGAAACACTCTCTTTTTCATATTTTTTTATTTTATAATTTTTTTGTTATGGATAATTTGGTTCAAAATTTTAATATTTAAGTAAAAAGGAAGATTTTGTATGCAAAAAAAGTTTAGAAAAGAAAAATTTTTTTGACATATACCTAAGAGACCAAAATCGTACTTAACGCATAATTTTACAATGATCTTGGATGTTTGTTATTATTTGGTTTTATATATTTTTTTAGATTTTGGATATTTTTTTCATTTAGTTTGGATATTTCTCGTGATAATTTGAATTCACTTCTCTCCAAAAATTTTAGATGTTTTTTTTATTACGTTTCGCATGTTTTTTTTGTTAGGAATTTTTAAAATTATTTTGAAATTTTTAAAATGATTTTACAATGATTTTGGATGTTTGTTATTATTTGGTTTTAGATAATTTTTTTAGATTTTAGATTTTTTTATTAGGTTTTTGATGTTTTTATGATAATTTGAATATATTTTTCTTAAAAAAAATTAAAAAAAAAATAACTAATTGGCTAACTAATTATTAATTTCCATATGAATAGAGTTGCAAGTATCTATCTTATACAAAAACTGCAAGATTTTATACAAAAGGTCTAAATGACACGATGATGACTTCTTTCGAAATAACGCAATGGGGACGCAACGACGAGCCAAAGGACAAAGTAGTAGACGAGGTGGGAGACGCGGCAACAGAGAGGAGAATTGACACGACGGCAGAGTTACGATTACGAAAAGGAACGCCGCAAAAAGAAATTACGACGCGGTAAGGGTGATGGCATGGTGAGGTGTAACGATGCGGTGAGAAGGGTGACGAGGGGGTGGCTGCAGAGAGGTTGGATGAAGTATGGACTGCCTTAGGAATCTCTGAATTGAAGAAGGGTTATGCAAATAAAGATTAGGAGTTTTGGGTTTCTATATATATGTGTGTGTGAGAAATGTCTAAAAAACATATATGAGAAATAAACTATTAAGGATAATTCAAGGAATTCATAAATTTCGGAGAATAGCGGGGACGGGGCGGGGATCCCCGCTCGGGTCCCTGCACCTGCTTCGGGAGAATTTTGTCCCCCATCCCCATCCCGCGCCCCGCGGGAAAAATTCTCCACAATCGGATCCCATTCGGGGCAGTCCCCGCAGGGATCCCCGCGTCTCGGAGAATTTTGCCATCCCTACNTTAATTGAGTATGGGGAGACTATGCCATTTGAGCTATTACTCATTGGCAAATTTGGAAAGATAGAAGACTCGAATCCACAACCTCTTAATTGAGTATGTGGAGTCTATGCCATTTGAGCTATTACTCATTGGCGCAGTCACAAATATATTTGTGTATAAATATATGTGCAGTTTAATTTATTTTTAATGTATATTTATATTCTAGCATGTATTTTATATTTATAACTGAATTTGGTGACTAATTTTAATGTACACGTACCATAACTCTTTTATTTTAGGGTTTTCGCTCCCAATTAACCCATATCGAAATTTCTTTTCCCTCAAAAGTTCATTTAAACATTTTCTGTTAAAGCCTGACCGATCTTAAGTCTCCACACAGGATAATTGCTCACTGTTGAATAAGCATGACTTCGTAGCATGAATAAATTAGACAGAATTTCTTTATTGTTTGTTTAATCTAGAATGTGATTAAGAACCTGAGCCATATCCAACTACATTACTTTGACCACTCATTGGTTTTCTTATGTCACTCTATACATTATCCACCCTCGCCGCCGACGGTCAAGACAAAAAGAAAAATAAAAAAAAAATAAAAAACATCTTGAATTTCTTGCTGAGATTCATCACAACATGGCTGCCCGCACAGTTTGGTCGTTGTCTTTTATTGAAATTCAACCCCAACGTGCTATAAATCAATAGGATCAATTTGAAGAAACAATAAATGAAACAAATAATGAACAACAAGTTAATATAAATTTTAGATGTACAGATTTTTTTTTTTTGGGTGTCGTTAGAGGTAC
>NC_029785.2:26193561-26228955 GCF_000816755.2 Arachis ipaensis
TATATCATATTTTTAAAAAAAATAAAATTTGTAATAATAATTTTTAGATTTTTAAATGTGTCAATTTGTTTGTTGGCTGAGTTTTATTCCCTTCCAACAAAACCGAAATAGAGAGTATTGTTTTCTCCAACTTATTCCTTGACTAAAATCGCCTATAAATAAATAGAAGTCACAAGTATCATACCTTGTCATAAGTTAATTCACAACTATGTCTATATATACATCTTCTTAGCTAGCATATTCACTACAAAACACAATTATATACACACTACATACTTTATCGTAAAATTAAAAAAAAAAAAAACCGTAAAATTATTATTCTAGCTCTGATTCTTCTTCTTCATCATCCAAGTCCATGGTGGAATCAAAGAGGGTAGTGAAACCTGCATACCCTTTTCAACCGCATTCCATGCTTCGTTCAGTGAAGAAATCTCAAAGCAAGCCGTGGAGGAATAAGTTACACGTGGCACCGATGCCGCCGAGACCCGTCAAAGTTTACAAAGTGGACGCCGTGAACTTCAGAGAACTCGTTCAGCAGCTTACCGGTGCACGTGCCACAGAGCAGTTCATGAAACCCCCTCAGAGCGTGGCACGTGCTGAAACTGAAACTATTCTTACTAATAACTCCAATTCCAATTTTGTTGCAGAAGCAGAAGTGTGCACTAATAATAATAATAATGATGATAACTGGTACTCCAACCGGGATTTCCAAGATGATGGGGTAATGGGAAGATCACCATCTTATTATAGTAATTTATGGTGTAACTTCCCACCTATTAGCCCAGGAACCTTGAGTAGCTTGGAATCCAGCAGGATTCTGTTGGGGCTAGCTAGTAAGATCGATTGTGTGGATGGTTGAAGGATTCAACACACACACACTGTTATTCCTTTTAAAATTTCAATCGTAAATCAGCAATTATTTCTGGACTCTGTTGTAGAAGAATAATGCTGCTGATTCCCCAACTACTTTAGTTATATTTGTCTATTGTTTGATTTTATCCTGATTTTGGGTAATTGCTAGTTTTTTAATTTGTTGTTTGAGAAATATATTTATTGCGTTCTTCCTACCTAAAACAACTTCTAATTCTCATGGTCATAAGTCATAATTGCTATGCGTATATTTATGCACACATTATGAAAGAATTAAAGTTTAAAATAATTATTATCTATTTCAAAAATCAATATGATATTTACTACAAAAATATTATTTATATATTAAAATCAGTCAATAAAAAAAGACAATTGACCTAAATAAAATGGTTGGGAGAAATCTTTACTCAAATGCAACAATTACAATTTCTTTACCTGCATGTCTTGATTTATTATTATGTAAACCGTGGCAAGTAAGCACGGTTTATGAAGTAACCAAGATGAGCATAAACCGTGATAACTAAGCACGGTTTATGAAGAGAAAACTTTGATAATAAAACCTTGTTACTTCCCACAGTTTATGAACCTTGTTACTTCCCACAGTTTATAAGGGATATGTAAATGCAAAAATCTTTGTTACTTACCACGGTTTATGAAGAGAAAAATTCTATATATATGAGTGAGATTCAAGCTGTTGAAGAGAAGTATTTTACAATGGCAAGTGAGGAAGAGGGTTTTCTAAATAATAAGGGCAAATCACACTATTAAACCAGAACGGATGAGAAATTACATGATTCAACCAAAGCAAAAAATGTAACATGGATCAAACTAATTCGAATTACAAACCAACAGTAATTCAAAGTTGATCAATCCAAAATATGCAGCCAAAATTCGTACATAATTCAAACCTACCTGATTCGAATTATGCATGCAGGTTGACCCAGTTCGAATTATACTCATTCGAATTATAAGGGATGCAATTCGAATTACACTAAAAAACAAAATTATCTAGTATATTAGACCAGCTCAATGTTAATCAGATTTTTTATTTCTATTATAAATATAAAAAAAATTTAATTCTAAAAAAAATCATGTTATTTTTTAGGATTTATTTTTTTTATTGTGTTTTCATAAAGTTTGCACAAAATTCACCTATCACATTAACTAAACTTATTTATACTAATACAATTCAAATCGTATTAAAATGTAAATAAGTTTGCTGAGTCCATAAATAAATTTTACGTAAATAAATAAGTTTAGTCAATGTAATAGGTGAATTTTGTATTTATAGTACTCCACGTATAAACCGTGCTAACTTAGGGGATTTTATGATCACACAGACTACTCATAAACCGTGGGAACCTAGCACGATTTTCACCCACGTTATTCATGCATAATCCGTGCTTACTTCCCGCGGTTTATGCTCATTTTGTCTCATTTGTAAACCGTGCTTACCTGCCACGGTTTATGTGTAAAAAGTAAAACGTGGTAACTTACCACGGTTTACATAACAATGAATCAGGACACGCAAGTAAAGGAATTACAATTGTTGCATTTGAGTAAAGATTTTTCCCAACCATTTTATTTAGGTAAATTGTCCATAAAAAAATCACTATGTGCATAAATACATATATAGTTGGGCAATTTACCTAAATAAAATGTTCAAAAACCAATATTACCATAATACAATTTTTGAACATTGCAGACTCAAATACAACTTTTATATTTCTATAAAAACCGCGAGAGGGGTATAATGGATTCTGAATTGCACGTAAACTGCTACAAGGTGTAGCGGTTTACGTTGGGATGCGTGATGAGAAAAAACTACTACCCTGTAGTAGTTTCTAAACGAACTCCACAATGAAGAGACCATGACACTCCTATAGCAGTTTCTTCAAAAATCGAACACATAGGAAACCGTGTGAGGCTATAGCGGTTTCTGTTTGGTTAGAAATGCCTATAAATACCAAGCAGGAGGCAATGGTGTAGTAGAAGATTGTCATTTTTACAAATTCACGAATGGATAGTGAGGAGAGTTTTTTAGTTCTAATCCATTACTTTGAAAAAATTCAAAAAAGCAAAAAGCACAACGTTAAGTTTACTGATAGAGAACTGGTGAGTATTTTTATCCGGTCAACAAATATGTTGTCAGATCCAAAAACGAATATATTACAAAAGGTGGGATTGTGTGAGACAAAGTGGGTGAAAAAGTTGTTCTACAAGATTTTTATTGCAGTTGTGTCAACTGGTGTGAAGTATGAAACCTTGATGATAGGGTCGGACGAAGATATGCAGGTTTTGTTTCATTGTCGGCAAAGTTTTCCAAAAGTGAGAATACACAAGCTATATGTCAAGTTGGAAGATGGCGTCGACTGTTCTGGGACATCAGCACCGAATCCTCAGTCAACTACAGTGGGGGTGGTTCTACCTCGATGCCTGTCGTTGTACCTGTTTGTCTGTTGGCTGATACTCTATCTGTTGCAATTGGGATAGCTAGGTCACCCCGTATGATTCCGGGTATTTTAGGTGAGGATGAACCGGATCGGGTTGAAAATGTGATGCGAGATGATAATTTGGACGAAGAGCTTGCTTATTGACGGAAGATAAATGTCGGTTAAGAATTGACCAAAGGATTTTTGGTGCGCGAAAATGAAACTCGCACAACTGAACCGGCAAGTGCACCGAGTCGTCCAAGTAATACCTCAGGTGAGTGAGGGTCGATCCCACGAGGATTGTTGGATTGAGCAAGTTGTGGTTATCTTGTAGATCTTAGTCAGACGAATAGAAAAGATAATGGTTGTTGTAGGCGCATAAAATAGAATAATAAAGAAAGCAATAATGAATTAACGTAGAAACAATAATAAGGAATCAGTTCAGGCCTCGGAGATGCTTATTCTTCCGGAGTAATACTTCTGACTGACTACTTTAATAATGAGTGATTCATTCAATGACAAGGCTATAAGTGATTAAGCCAAGGGTAGTGGCCATTAATCTCCTCTGATCCAAACCAAACACCAGAACTAGTCAGTCAATCTGGACGAGGGTGAAGCTCACGCAATTCAATTTCTGATGATCCTACTCAAAACGCCACAGACAAGGTTGGATCTTCTGGATTGGAGAATGAAGCTTTATGATTCTAGCCTTAGCGCCACAGAGACCTCAATTACCCATGAATAATGAGATTATATGTCAAGTATCTCAATTAGCCCAGATAACTTGTTGGAATCTGTGATGTATTCTCAAGCAGTAGCTCAATACTATCCGGTTAAGGCTTTGCAAGAGCTCATGTAGAATAAGGGGTCATACTCTCGTTTCACCCCAGATTCATAAAGATGAAGAACGATAATACATCA
Source organism: Arachis ipaensis (assembly GCF_000816755.2). Taxonomy (NCBI): domain Eukaryota; kingdom Viridiplantae; phylum Streptophyta; class Magnoliopsida; order Fabales; family Fabaceae; genus Arachis; species Arachis ipaensis. The sequence continues at coordinate 26,197,785 of NC_029785.2, forward strand.
TAGAATGGAATCAAACATATATTAAAGTAGAAAAGTAATGATATTAATCCATAGGAATGAGCAGAGCTCCTATCCTTAACCTAGGAGGTTTAGCCGCTCATATTTTATAGAAAATAAAGTGTGATAAGTTTTGAGAGGCTGAAAATCCTAAAGATGGGTGATCTTCGCCTATATATACTAATCTAATAATTAAAAATTACAAAAAATGAGATAAACTAAGCAAAAGGTGCGAAAATCCACTCCTGGGCCCACTTGGTGAGTGTTTGGGCTGAGTTTGGTGTTCAACTTGGATGAGTGGGTGTTGAACACCCACTAGGGGTGTTTGTACTGCCTTGTGCTCACTTGGTGGTGTTGAACGCCAGTTTTGGGCGTTCAACACTGGCCTTGCTCCTTCTTGAGCAGTGAATGCCAGAATGGGGGTAAGTTGGGCGTTCAACGTACATTTTGGGCAGTCCATTCCAAAGAAAAGTATAAACCATTTTATATTTCTAGAAAGCCCTAGAAGTTAGCTTTCCAACACCATTGAGAGTGCATCAATTGGATCTCTGTAGCTCCAAAAATGCTCATTTGAATGCATAGAGGTCAGGATTTGACAGCATCTGCTATCCTTTCTTTGCTTCTGAATCAGACTTTGCTAAAACTTGCCAAATTCACCCAAAAATCACCTAAAATCATAAGGAAATTACAAAAACTCAAAAATAGCATCCAAAATATGACTTTTTCACTAAAACCTACTAAAACATAATAAAACTTAACAAAATATACCTAAAAATACTAAGAAAATAGTACCAAAAAGAGTATAAAATATCCACTCATTAATTTTCCAATTCAATGTCGCAAAGTATAGTCCCAACTGACAAATTATCCTCAATCAAAGTTTAAAAGAATGTCACAACAATCAAATCAATAACCGGGAGTAGAATTCCAGGTCGTTTTCCCTAGGACTTGCACTAAGATGCACATCATTGATTAGGAATTTTGGGGTTTTGGACTGCTTGCGGAAGAAGTAAAATGACAAGTATATAAAAGCAACAAACAACTAACAATTAAATTGAGATAACTAGAAATATCAATCAAGCTTTGTCTAACTAACAAGCATGCATCAAGATAACTACAATTAAAAGCATATATGAATAAAAGATATGAAATTAGAATAAGAGAACTAGGGAATCAAAACTAGTAAGAGTGAATGACAATCAATCAATATAAAGGTATTGGCTAGGGGAGAGAATTGGAATCCCTATCCTCATTGTCATCTTCAATTATGATGAAAATTTTCTATTGTTTTCACTTAGTTATCCTCTAACAAATGAAGGAAAGTCAAGTGAATACAATTAACTTGAGTCCACAAGTCCTAGTCAACTCCTAATGAGAGACTAGCTTTAGTGAAGTTCAAGCTAACTAGCAAGCTTCAACTACCAATCCACAGTAGGACTTGACAATTCAAGAGTTTTCAATACTCAACCCTGAGGCCAAGAGTAGAAATCTACTCCATAATCATAAGATGCATTTTCACAAACATCTTGTGTGCACTAAAAGAAGACATTATAAAATTGAGAAATAAATCCAAATCAAGGCTACCCACTAACAACAATTGATAATAACAAACCAAATAACACCAATGAACATGAAAAGATCTCAATGCATTAATAGAAATTAATTCCAACAAGATCCAAATTCAAAACTCAAAATGACTAAAGTTACAAGAGTGCTAAGTAGAATTAAAGAGTAGAAACTACAATTAAAGCAACAAGAACTGAAATTGAAAAGGATCTAATCCAAGAATTCAAGTGAAAATAAACAAAGAACACTAAAACCTAGAGAGAAGTGAGAATTTCTCTCTCTAAAATTCAAAACTATGTAAAAACTAAACTAATCGCATGTATGTCCCATCCTCCTTCACTCCCCAGCCTCTAATCTTCAGACTGGGCTTGAAACTGGACCAGAAGGAGCTTTGAAATCGCCCCAACGTATTCCCTTTATTGAGGCACATGCCGCTTGTCACGCCTACGCGTCAACCACGTGTACGCGTCAGCCGACTATTGCACTTGATCATGCGTACGTGTCGATACCAACTTCTCAATTCTTCTATTTCTTGTGTTCCTTCCACTTTTGAATACTTCCTTTCCATCCTCTAAGTCATTCCTGCCCTATAAACCCTAAAATCACTTAACAAAGGCATCATGGCATCGAATGATAATAAGAGAAGATTAAAAATTAGCATTTTTTAGGCTTAAGAAGCATGTTTTGAACCATAACACACAATTAGGAAGAAATCTTAAAAACATGCACTTTATATGAATAAGTGTGACTAGAATTGACAAAATCCACTCAATTCAATCCAAAATAAACCATAAAATTGTGGTTTATCAACCTCCCCACACTTACACATTAGCATGTCCTCGTGCTAAGCTCAAGACAACCACAAAGGGGTGAAGGGGAATGGTAGGACTTATGAAATGCAACCTATCTACATGAATTCAACTATGTGCAAAATGCTTCTACCTACTTGGTTAAAAATGAATCAATCTCCAAGAACATATATGAACATGTAGGGCTAAGATAGTATGATAATTCAGGAATTCCACCAATTCAAATATCAACATGAAGTATAAATAAACTTGCAAGAAGAATCGTGAAAGCAAGGAACAAGGGATTGAGCATCGAACCCTCATCGGAAGTGTTTACACTCTAATCTCTCTAGTGTTTAAGGGTCGATTCTCTCAATTCTCTACTAATGTTTCTTTCTAAGGCTTGCTCTTCTTCTACCAATCAACATATATTCAATGCATGGATAGATATATCAAGAGGTCTTTTCAAGGGTTGTAATGGGGTTAGGGTCCAGGTAGGATTGTATTTGGTCAAGTAGACTAAAATTTGGATCCTTGATTAACCTAAACTTCCCACCTAACCTAAAACAATCAATGTAATCAAAACGCAGAGCCTAACTACCCACTAACTATCTTTTCTACATATTCATGCATCCCAATTTTAAACATAATTCATATACATTGCTATCACTATTTACCTTGGAGCATTTTGTCCCATTTTTATTGCTTTCTTTTTCTCTTTCTCTTTTTCTTATTTTTTTCTTTTTTCTTTTTTTTATATATATGTATATGGTAGAGAATATATATATATATAACTCTACTTACTCCCGCGTCATTCTCTCTGAGTTGAAAAGAACTCTTGCATGAAAAGATTTGTGACAGTCGATGATCTCATTGATGAATCCACACCAAAAGATCTTATTGGTGACTCTACACCAAAGACCCGCACTCACGAATCAAATAAAATTTTACAAGATACGTGGCAGCAAACGATCTCATTGAGGAATCCATACCAAAAGATTCCATTAGCGACTCCATGCCAAAAACCTGCACCACAAATTAAATAAAATTCTACTAAAGCAAGGTGAAGGTTGATGAACGATTTTTGCTCGATGGCCTAGATTTTCTTCTTATAGAAAAGAATTACTTCGTTGCAAGCATAGCTCCAAACCAACAAACAATTCTCACATCAAAAATTTTGGTTGTCACAAGTACAAATCCCAATGAAAATTAACCGAAGTATTTAAACTCCGGATCGTCTCACAAGGAATTGCAATGAGGTGCTCAATTATTGGCTATGAAAATGCAAGGAGGGATTTGGTTTTATATTTTGGAAAAGAAGTAAATGGCAGGCAAAGTAAAAGAACAATATAAAAGAAAGTGGAACTCTTGGCTAGACTTAGGTAACTGAGATCACTATCCTTATCAACAATTCAAATATTGGTAATTAGGAGGAACCGAGCACATTAGGTCTACTCACTAGAGCCTTAAGTACGTAATATCTACTCCTAGGCTTGGAGTACGTCAAATGGCTTGATCAACATCAATCCATAAGTCCCAACCTAGCTACTAATCAACTTAGTAGTAGGGTAGAGTCAATGGTTATCAAATTGATCCCCAAGGGTTCTAGAATTACCAATTCAATAGAGCCCAGGGACTCCAGATCACTCAATTCCCTTAGCCTAGGCCAAGAGTAAAGGAAACTACTCAAAAATTATAGGAAGAATTTTATCAAACACCTAGTGTGCAAGAAAAACAAACATCATAAAATGCAAGAATTAAAGGAAACCCATAACTATCATAAGCGAGAAATCAATAATAGCAAGCAAGATCAACATAAAAGAAACATAGAAACATGAATTTGCATTAAAAGGAAAGTAGATCTAACATTGTTCATCAACATAAAAGAGAGCAAAATAGAAAATTAACATTACAACTAAGACAATCAAGATGTAGAAATAAGAAATTGTAAAAGAAACAAGATGAAATCAAGTAATTAATTCAAGATCCAAGACAATTTAACCTAATCCTAACCTAATTTTAGAGAGAAGAGGGAGCTTCTCTCTCTAGAAAACTAACTAAAGGCTCATGTTGACTAACTAATTGCTTCCCCTTTGCTTGGGCTTCAATACTGCATGAAATACACTCAGAAACAAGTTGGATTTGGGCCTGGGCAGCTCAGAAATCACCCTAGCGTTTTGCCTTTAAGTGGGTCACGTGAGAGTATCGGCGCGTACGCGCTATGTGCGCGTGCACGTCGATTGGCTGTTTCTTTATCCGCGCGTATGCAGCATGTACACGTGCGCATCTCTATGCGAAGTCACTTCTGCGCGTGCACGCATTGTACGCGTGCGCGCCCATCGATGTATTCCCAATTCTTGTTTCCTCATGCATTCTCCACTTTGTATGCTTTTCTCCTCATTTCTTCCATCCAATACTTGCATTATGAACCTGAAATCACTCAACAAACACATCAAGGCATCGAATGGAATTAAAGTGAATTCACCAATTTAAGGGCCTCAAAAGCATGTTTTTACACTTAAGCACAAATCAAGGGAGAATTACAAAATCATGCTATTTCATTGAATAAATGTGAAAAAAGGTGATAAAAATCCCTAAAATGAGCACAAGATAAACCACGAAATCGGGGTTTATCAAAGGTCGCGAGGACTGACCTTGCTCTGATACCAAACTGATGCTGGGACGTCGCTTGGATCACCAAACTTGGCGAGGTTAACAATCCTACTATGGTGACATAGTTTAGATTCACCAATCTTGGCGAGGTTAGCAAACCTGTAACACCCTAATTACCCTAAGTCTTACCTCATGCCGTAAAGCAAAGGTTAATCAAAGATTACGACAATTCTAAGGCTTATACATAAATATATATAGATGAAATTAACAATTCTAGAAGCCCGATGAAGAAACAAGCTCAAAAACAGAGTTATAAAAGCGTAAAATGTTTGTACGAAGCTACAAACTTAAGGCACAAGATAAAGATACAAGATAATAAGATATAAGTATATAAGAGAGTATAATAGTCATAAGGAACTAGCCTCAGTCCGCGGAGTTTAGGCCGACTAGTTAAATACAAACATACTGAGTTTTGAAAGTTAAAACAGCATATACAATATTTCTCTCAAAGTAAGCCTCTAAGGCAAATATAAATACAAAAGTGAGAGAATCTAAGCAAAAGAAATCAAAAGTTTCCAAAGGATAATCAAGATCCTCCGCTCTGTCACCATCACATAGCTCACCAAGGCGGGTTACGGCCTGTATCTGAAAAATAATAACAAAGTATAGAATGAGAACCGGAGGTTATCAGTATGGTAATAGTGCCCAGTAATGTAAGATATAAGACTCTGGGACGTCAGAGGCAATCCTAGAACTTCATATCCATCATGAGATTCAAGCTTAAAACATAAGTAAATTTATGACAATTACTTATAACCATAATGAAACGGGGTATTCTATCTTAAGGGGATTTCTAAACTAACAGATACACCGCTATCCCACAACCTTCGCCAGCCTAATCGCCATGCGATCCCATTGCCACTACCTTCCGAACCTCCTCAATTGCAGTAGAAAACACAAGTAATAGCAATGCAAGTAAAACACAAGTATGTATAACATATATATCAAGAAATTCAAGAAGCAAATAATCATGTTATACAATTAGGCAAGCAATTCAAGTCAGCAAAGCAGGCAAACAGATAGAAGATGCACATGATGAATGCCTGTTGATAAACCACTATTTTATGGTTTATCTTGTATTTAATTGAGTGGTTTTTTATTAAGTCTTCACCCACTTATTCATACTAATTGCATGATTTTACAATCCCTTCCTAGTTTTATTCTATGGTTGAAAACTTGCTTCCTAGAGATCTTTAATTTGTATATTTTAATTCTCCTTTATACCATTCAATCCCATGATCTGTGTGTTAAGTGTTTCAGGCTTTATAGGGCAGGAATGACTTAGAAATTGGAGAGAAAGCTTGCAAAAATGGAAGGAACACAAGAAACTAAGGAGATGACCAGCGAGTACCGACGCGCACGCATGGCTCACGCGATCGCGCGGAATGAAGAAATTTACAGCGACGCGTGCGTGGTGCACGAAATTGAGATCATCAATGGCGCCATCAACATGGTACGCTCAATTGTAATCTCAACTTTTTATCACAACTTCGCACAACTAACCAGCAAGTGCACTGGGTTGTCCAAGTAATAAACCTTACGCGAGTAAGGGTCGATCCCACGGAGATTGTTGGTATGAAGCAAGCTATGGTCATCTTGTAAATTTCAGTCAGGCGGATATCAAAAGGGTTATGGAGTTTTCGAAATTAAATAATAAGTAAACATAAGATAAGGATAGAAATACTTATGTAAATCATTGGTGAGAATTTCAGATAAGCGCATAGAGATGCTTTCGTTCCTCTGAACCTCTGCTTCCTGCTGTCTTCATCCAATCAATCCTACTCCTTTCCATGGCTGGCTTTATGTAAGGGCATCACCGTTGTCAATGGCTACGAATTGAATAGAAAAACAATAGTACTTTGCATTAATCCTTGAGGAACAGCAGAGCTCCACACCTTAATTTATGGAGTGTAGAAACTCTACCGTATGAAAATACATAAGTGAAAGGTCCAGGCATGGCCGAATGGCCAGCCCCCAAAATGAGATCACAGGATCAAAAATACAATCCAGGATGTCAAATACAATAGTAAAAAGTCCTATTTATACTAAACTAGTTACTAGGGTTTACAGAAGTAAGTAATTGATGCATAAATCCACTTCCGGGGCCCACTTGGTGTGTGCTTGGGCTGAGCTTGAGTGTTACACGTGTACAGGTCAATCTTGGAGTTGAACGCCAGTTTGTAACGTATTTCTGGCGTTCAACTCTGGCTTGTGACTTGTTTTTGGCGTTTAACTCCAGACAGCAGCGTAGAACTGGCGTTCAATGCCCTTTTACATCATCTAAACTCGTTCAAAGTATGGACTATTATATATTGCTGGAAAGACCTGGATGTCTACTTTCCAACGCAATTAGAAGCATGCCATTTTGAGTTCTGTAGCTCCAGAAAATCCACTTTGAGTGCAGGGAGGTCAGAATCCAACAGCATCAGCAGTCCTTCTTCAACCTCTGAATCTGATTTTTGCTCAAGTCCCTCAATTTCAGCCAGAAAATACCTGAAATAACAGAAAAACACACAAACTCATAGTAAAGTCCAGAAATGTGAATTTAACATAAAAACTAATGAAAACATCCCTAAAAGTAACTAGATTCTACTAAAAACATACTAAAAACAATGCCAAAAAGCGTATAAATTATCCGCTCATCAGTGCGCGTGCCTGACGCGTATGCGTGGATTGGAGTCTACACAAAAGACGCGCACGCATGGACGATGCATACGCATGACAAGGAAATTCGCCAAATGACGCGCACGCGTGACCGACGCGTACACGTGACAAGCACGATCTGCAGAATTAACAGAAAACGCTGGGGGCAATTTTTGGGCTATTTTTGACCTAGTTTTTGGCCCAAAAAACATAGATTAGAGGCTATAAAGTGGGGGAATCGATCCATTCATTCATACAACATTCATATTCACAATTTTAGGTTTTAGATGTAGTTTTCTAGAGAGAGGGGCTCTCTCCTCTCTCTTAGGTTTTAGGATTTAGGATTTCTCTTAGTTTTGGGATTAGGATTTCTTCGTTTTCTCAATTCCAGGTTCAATGTTCCTTTAATTTAGTTTCTCTTCTACTTTTATTTATTCTAGTTCTTTCACTTGTTAATTACTTATGTTGCCAAATTGGCTTATGAACTCTTCATGTTAAATTTGAATTTATGTTTAAATGCAATTTGAAGTATTTCAGATTTATGATTGCTTTCTTCTATTTATGATATAAATAATTTAGATTTTCCCCCCTTTGCTTTGGTTGAGTAATTGGTGACACTTGAGTTATCAAACTCAGCTGTTGATTGAAAATTGGAATTCGCTGATTGATTTGGATCCCTCTAAAGCTAGTCTTTCCATAGGAGTTGACTAGGACTTGAGGAATCAAATTAATTAGTCCACTTGACTTTCTTTTATTTAGTAAGGGTTAACTAAGTGGGAGCAATAAACAATTCTCACCACACCTGATAAGGATAACTAGGATCGGATTTTCAGTTCTTATACCTTGCAATGGTTTTCATGATAATTAATTTACTTTCTTGTCAATTTATTTTCCTGATCCTTATTTCAAAAACCCAAAAATATACCTTTTTTCATAACCAATAATAAATCATACTCCTCTGCATTCCTTGAGAGACGACCCGAGGTTTAAATACTTCAGTTATCAATTTTATTAGGGGTTTGTTACTTGTGACAACCAAACTTTTGTACGAAAGGATTCTTTGCTGGTTTAGAAACTATACTTACAACGGAAATTTATTTGTGAAAATTCTTTACTAGCAGAAATCCGTTCGTCAAAAAATGGCACCGTTGCCGGGGAATTGCAAACGTGTGCCTTATTATTGATTATTGTAAATATTTGTTTTTGCTTGTTTATTTGTTTTTTTTTTTGTTTTTAATTTTTATTAGCTACTATGAATTCTCACCCCTCTGGTTTCAAGTTTGGTTCTAATGTTGTTGTAAGGAATGGAAACTATAATGAAAATAGGCATCAAGGTTGGAAGAATCAAATATGGGAGGAGCCACAAGGATTTGATCAACCCTCTTGGAAACAACCCCCTCCAATGCGCTATCACCAACAACCATTCTGTGATGCATACCAAGAAAATAGTTATGGTGGACCCTTTCGTGACAAACCACATCCACCAAATTACTATGGTCAAGAGCCATTCCAGGGAGCGTACCAAGATGATGAATATGGTGGACCTCCTTGTAGTTACCAACAAGCCCCACCATATGCCTATGAACCACCTCCTCAACATAGCTTTGAACCACCATACTCATAAGCCCCCTAATACCAAACACCATCACATGATCCTAACCCTTATCCACCGTATCAACCACCCTATGAGCCATATGAGCCATACATAGATCCACCCCAATTCCAACCCAATTACTCCCAAGAACCACCACCTCCATATACACCACATCCATATCCATCAATCCAAGAGCCTTATGGTCCTACTTATGATATCCAAGCAGAACAAGAGTCAAGAGATTGTCTCAAGGAAACAGTGGATCAATTTCAAGCAACCCTGTGTCAATTGGACCGGGTGGTAAACCGAATAGCAGCCGAAGCTTTCATGGCTAAATAATCTCAACTTGAGAACAAGGAATTGAAGTGTGCTATGCAACAAGTGGAAAAGATGGAGAGTGATGAACCACCACATTCTTATTATGATGAACCACCCTCTTATCATGAACCTTTCCTCCCAAGTAATGAGCCCTCATATCCACCTCAACCTTCAATGCATGACACTCTTGGTGTTCTTCTTCAAGGGCAAAGAGAGATGAAACGGGGAGTACTAGAATTCGCGACTGCCTTAACCGAGGTAGTAAATCAATTAGCTTCCCAACATCTGAGCACTCAAGGTACTCCCATGGCTACATGTGGAGAATCAAAAGAAGAGCGTAGCATGAAGGAGACACTAGAAACTCTGGTGGACAATGAAGAACATGGCTTTGTATTGGAACAAGTGGAGGAAGCCATAATAGTTGCAGAGGAAGAAGTGATTGAAGATTTAGGAGATGCTGAACCTCCATGGGAATCTAGAATTGTAGAGTAATCCTCCAATAAGATTGAAATTGATGTCAAGAAGGCCAGTGCACAACCTCCATGGCATATTCCTTATGAAGACTTGGATGGGATAGATCAAGAAGTAAGTTCCCTTGGTGATGAGGATCATGCATCAAGTCCTCCTAGTGATAAATCTACATCCACAAATGAACTCCTTGAATATGAAGACTCTTCTCTGGTCGAGTTTGAGAATGATGTGGAAGCGGAAATTCTTATAAAAGGGCGGACGAGAGTTGAGTACGCTTTGTCAAGAACGTTGGAGACTTCTCCACCTAGGTTGCCATCTACTCCTTCATTTGAGTGGATAAGGCTTGTCTCTATTCGCCTTACCATTCCACCTGAATATGGTATTCTTGAAACGGATGGCCAACTTAGGAGACTTTGTGGCATTAAGCGTAAGAGAAGGATGTTCAGTGGTTGGAATTGCAAATCAAGGCTCATCAAGGTTGATACTTCAAGAGATAGATGTAAGGGCTCAACTGGTGATAAATTAGTTAGATCTAAAAGAAGAGTTTGGTACTCCGTAGAGAATTCAGAGTGCTTGCCACCCAGATGGAACCATGATGATCAACTTGAAGACGGGTGTAGAATCAAGATTTGGGATCCTGGCATACAAGAATATCAACTTTGGGAGCTCAAAGCTTGTGAAGAACTCCATCAAGGCTTGGGAAATTTACATGGAATAGACAGAGCTTATTGGAAGTCCAAGCATTGGTGGCAGTTTGAAGATGAGTTCAAGCACAAGCCGCCATGACAAGGAGCTCCCCGAATGTCCAACTTAAGGACTTTAACTAAAAGTGCTAGGTGGGAGACAATCCACCATTGTATGATCATTCTTTTTCAGTTTTAGTTTTATTTTGTTTTGTTTTATTCTTAGTTTTATTTTATTCTATTTTTCTTAGTGTTCATTCATAATGCCTGCATCAGCATCTGCATTTTTTTGCATACTGAAAAAAAAATGCACGCGACGCACAAGCGTCACTGACACGTCTGCGTCATATGTGCATTCGAAACAAGGAAGAAAAGAAGCAGAGAGTCACGCGGGAGCGTGGATAGAGGCATGCCTTAGGCACAAACAAGCCCACGCGAACGCATCCTTGACGCGTCCGCGTCATTTGAAAAATCAGCCTCCCATGCGTGCGTGTCACTCATGCGCATGCGTGACCCTACAAAATCGACGTAAAGAGGTGTATAGCAGAGAGTTATGATGGAGTGGGGATGGAATGGTGCTGAAAGCACAAACTCCATCACGCGTACGCGTCACCTACGCATACGCATCTTTTTTCAAAATTAGGCCATTCACGTGTGCGCGTCACCCACGCGCACGCGTCACCCTAAATTTTGGCAATGTTCGTATGAAACTGAGAGTTGTGCGTGCGCGAGGCTGCACTTGCGCCAATAGCACAAATCAGGTCACGCGTGTGCTTCACCCACGCGTACGCGTCACCTGAAAATAGCGTCAACCACGTGAACGCGTGCTCCACGCGTCCGCGTCGCATGCGACGCACAGTTTAACTAGATTTGTGCCAGAATTCTTATCTTTTCTTCACCAATCCTAATTATCTTTCTATTATCATTCTTCCTTCTTTCTTCTTAATTCTTTCTTACTTTCTTATTCTTTCTTCTTCCTTTCTTACATCCTTCTTCTTCATCTCTTTAACTTCTCATCCTTCTTTTCTTTTATTCTATTTTACTTAATTTATCTGCATACTTTCATTCATTGCATTTTAATTTTGTGCATATTTTTATTTTTTTCTAAATTTATTATTTTTTTATTGGTGTTAAATTTTCTTTTTCAACTGTTGTATCTTTTCTGGTATTATTTTGGTGCTTAGTGACTTATTTTACACTGTTGGATGATATTATTTATCTGTCACTGCCAATCTTTTATGTTACCTGTATCCCTTTTGCATGGACATAAATTTATATTTTCTTACATTACCCACACTCTCTCCCCCATTATTGCACTTTTTGCACTATTGATATGCCATTTGCTTCTATTGTTTTCTCACTTGCATGTTGTAGCTACCATGTAATTGAGACTCTCATTATTTGGCATAAACCCACCCATATTTTATTTGTTTTCTATCTTTGCTCCTGGGTTACTTTTCCTCATGTTCCTCTTCTTTCAGAGTGGCCACCGAGAAGGGAAAGGAGAAGTTTCTAAATGGGGCGAACAACAAGTCCATCTGCATAATCCACTAAAGAAAGAGCATCAGTTGGAGCAACCCGCCCACTTGCGCATCTCAGCATGCACCGAGGACGGTGCAATCTTTAAGAGTGGGGAGGTCGATACCGACTTTCGTGGGTTAGTTATTTCCTTCTCAAACACCAATGTTTTATTTTCTTTGTTTGTTCATTGTTGTATTTGCATGTTTGATTACATATTTGTTTGATTTTATGCATATTTTACCACCACTTGGTTAAAGTAATATTTTCTTTTTCAATAAACTTTTTATAATATTTCACTAATTTGATTAAAATTTTTATAAACTTGTTTGAAGGAATATTATACTAGAACATGGTTTAGAACTCGAACACACAAAACCTGTGAGATTTTTGAGCCTACTTGATTGGTTGCATTTTATCAACCAATATTTTATTTTTGGTGTGTGTTTTTCTCTCTAAAATTGTGATCTTTGTCTTGCTTAATTCTATATCTCAATGGTTTGATGTATGCATGCACTTATATGATTGAGGCCTTTGTTTTACTGAGCTTACATACCCATATGGCCTTACCCTTTCATTATCCTTTGCAAACCAATGTTGAGCCTATTATACCCCTTTGTTCTTTACTTTAGCTCATCACTAACTCTAAGAAAAAAAAACAATAATGTCCTTAATTTGAATCCTTGGTTAGCTTAGACTAGTGAGAGTGCTTATGATTTAAGTGTGGAAAAATTGGGTTTGGAAACAGTTGGTTTGAGAATTGAGTATGTTAGAATTTTCTGAAAATGTGAAAGAAATGTTTAGGACATGTTCATGCATTCAATAATTTAATCATATGCATTAAGAAAAACAAAAGAAAAAAAAAATATATATATATAAAATAAAAAAATAAAAAAAAAGAAAAATAAAGGAGAAAAAGAAAAGAAAAAGAGCAAATAAATAAAAAGGGGACAAAATGCTCCAAAGTAAGTGGTGAAAGCAATGTATATGTACTGTACTTGAAATTAGAATGCATGAATATGTGGAAAATATGGTTAATGGATAGTTAGATGTTGTATTATGATTACATGGATTGTCTAAGTTAGGTGGAAGGTTTAAGTTAATTAAGGATTCAGATTTTTGTCCACTTGGCCAAATACAATCCTACCTTGACCCTAACCCCATTACAACCCTTAAAAGACCTCTTGATATGTGTATTTGTGCATCAAATTAGTGTTGATTGGTAGAAGAAAAGCAAGCCTTAGAAAGCAAGGTTAGTAGAGAATTGAGATAGTCAAACCTTAAACACTTGAGTGATTAGAGTGTATACACTTCCGGTGAGGGTTCAATGCTCGATTCTTTGTTCCCGGCTTTCATGAGCTATTTTTCTGCAAGTTTACTTGTACTTTATTTTATGATTTGAATTAGTGAAATCCAGTTCATATTTGTTCTTGAAAGATTTATTTACTTTTCACCAAGTAGGTAAAAATATTTTGCATGTAGTTGCATTCATATAGATAGGTTGCATTTCATACGTTCTACCATTCCTTTTCACTCCTTTATAGCTTCTCTTGAGCTTAGCATGAGGACATGCTAATGTTTAAGTGTGGGGAGGTTGATAAACCACTATTTTATGGTTTATCTTGTGTTTAATTGAGTGGTTTTTTTATCAAGTCTTCACCCACTTATTCATATTAATTGCATGATTTTACAATCCCTTCCTAGTTTTATTCTATGGTTGAAAACTTGCTTCCTAGAGATCTTTAATTTGTATATTTTCATTCTCCTTTATACCATTCGATGCCGTGATCCGTGTGTTAAGTGTTTCAGGCTTTATAGGGCCGGAATGGCTTAGAAATTGGAGAGGAAGCTTACAAAAATGGAAGGAACACAAGAAACTAAGGAGATGACCAGCGAGTACCGACGTGTACGCATGGCTCACGCGAGCGCGCGGAATGGAGAAATTTACAGCGACGCGTGCGCGTGCCTGACGTGTACGCGTGGATTGGAGTCTGCACAAAAGACGCGCACGCGTGGACGACGCGTACGCGTGACAAGGAAATTCGCCAAATGACGCGCACGCGTGACCGATGTGTACGCGTGACAAGCGCGATCTGCAGAATTAACAGAAAATGCTGGGGGCGATTTTTGGGCTGTTTTTGACCTAGTTTTTGGCCCAGAAAACACAGATTAGAGGCTATAAAGTGGGGGAATCGATCTATTCATTCATACAACATTCATATTCACAATTTTAGGTTTTAGATGTAGTTTTCTAGAGAGAGGGGCTCTCTCCTCTCTCTTAAGTTTTAGGATTTAGGATTTCTCTTAGTTTTAGGATTAGGATTTCTTCGTTTTCTCAATTCCAGGTTCAATGTTCCTTTAATTTAGTTTCTCTTCTACTTTTATTTATTCTAGTGCTTTCACTTGTTAATTACTTATGTTGCCAAATTGGCTTATGAACTCTTCATGTTAAATTTGAATTTATGTTTAAATGCAATTTGAGGTATTTTAGATTTATGATTGCTTTCTTCTATTTATGATATAAATAATTTAGATTTTTCCCCCTTTGCTTTGGTTGAGTAATTGGTGACACTTGAGTTATCAAACTCAGCTGTTGATTGAAAATTGGAATTTGCTGATTAATTTGGATCCCTCTAAAGCTAGTCTTTCCATAGGAGTTGACTAGGACTTGAGGAATCAAATTAATTAGTCCACTTGACTTTCCTTTATTTAGTAAGGATTAACTAAGTGGGAGCAATAAACAATTCTCATCACACCTAATAAGGATAACTAGGATGGGATTTCTAGTTCTTATACCTTGCAATGGTTTTCATGATAATTAATTTACTTTCTTATCAATTTATTTTTCTGTTCCTTATTTCAAAAACCCAAAAATATACCTTTTTCCATAACCAATAATAAATCATACTCCTCTGCAATTCCTTGAGAGACGACCCGAGGTTTAAATACTTCGGTTATCAATTTTATTAGGGGTTTGTTACTTATGACAACCAAACTTTTGTACGAAAGGATTCTTTGCTGGTTTAGAAACTATACTTACAACGGGAATTTATTTGTAAAAATTTTTTACTAGCAGAATTCTGTTCGTCACCTATCCTATTTGGCTGTGATATCACATTGTCGGTTCAACTGTCAACCTGACACATCTCTATGGAGATGTTGCCTTTCGATCACGTATATAGTTACGGGAACCCCCCACGGCTATTGTGTCGGGTACACTCCTGTGATCCGAAAGGATGCGAGCGGGATACTCTACCACAAAACCTCACATCTCAACGTTAGTGGGATAAACCAACCATCCTTATACCGCCGCTGCAACCTCAACAATCAGCATTAACCAACTGTCCTTGCCATGCGCATAGCGTCTCATCAATCTCAATATAAAACAGTAATTCAGTGGTTTTCAGAAATCATTTTTAGTATTCAGTCCACTCCGAGTCCTAGGCTCATCTCAAGCATCATCAAGTCCACAACTCCACAATTTCATCAGACTAATCATCTTTATAGTACTCTACCACTTCACTCAGCTAATCCACCATCAGTACTCCAGAATCCTAAGGCTCTATCTTCTAAAATTTTTACCAAAAATTTTCTAGTTAAGCTACTTATGGTATTCTTTATGTTTCAAAGCCTAAAAACAAGTTAAGACACCCTAGATAAGCTTTACGGAAGTTCACAAGCTTGCCGGAAAGGTAAAACAGTTAAAAACAAGGTTTTCTTAAAAATATAGGGCAGTATGTGTATGCATAGAATTGTGCGTACACACTCCCAGAAGAGTTTTCTCAAAGTGTGCGTACGCATAGAGGTGTGTGTACGCACAGAATGCAAAATTTTTCTTGTTGAGTGCACACACAGAAATGTGCGAATGCCCCCAACAGAAGGTACTTCCCAGTGTGTGCGTGCGCACGATGTTGTGCATACACACAACTTGCAAATTTCGTAGGCTGTGTGTGCGCACCATAGTGTGTTAGCGCTCCCAACAGTAGGCATCTCCCTGTGTATGCGTGCGCACCAGTGTGTGCGTACGCATAAGTCAAAATATAGCCACTATTCAGAACACGCGCACAACAGTGTGCTTGCGCAAACAAACCAGAAATTACAAATTTTGCAGCATCACAGAATTTAGATTTCTGACACCAACTTCCAACGATCATATATTTTTCTACAAATTCCGATTTCTACGAAATATATGCCGTTTTAAAGATCTTTGAATGATCTTTAATTTGATATAAAAATCATTCAATTTCAAAAATCATAGCTTAATATATGATCCATCAAATTTCACCAAAAATCCATTTTTACTGAAAATCTCTAAACCTTAATTTTACCGAACTCTCAATCCAAAATCACTTATTCCACATTCAAAATTGTCCTAATGTACCTAAATCATATTCATACACCATTTATTCATTCCATAACTTAGCAACGCATAAAATCACCCATTCCATACACCAAATTCTACTTGTAAACTCAAATCTCAACAATTTACATCACAAAATATCATTCCACCATCCCCTATCAACATCAATAAACCTCATCATTTATTAACAATCCTCAAAATCATCATTATCCAAATCCCACATCATACATCAACATTATCATTCACCATAATCATCAAATTCATCATACATCATAGTTATAAACAATCAATTTCAATCCTATCCAATGGTCCACTAGCCTAAGTGTCCAGAAATATTACATATTATATAGAGAAAACTAAAACCATACCTTGGCCAATTCTCAATATGTGCAAAATACCAAGTTGACCCCAATCCAAGCTTCCACAAGTTCTCTAAACTCAATCAAGTCACCAATCAACTCCAACAAGCATCAACAATTAATATTCCAAGCTATACACATTAATGCACTACAATTCAATACCTAGGGTTCATCAAATTCATAAATTTACAAGGTAAAGAGTTTTCTTACCTTCTCTGATGGTGTTTGGGGCACAAACCACTAATAGCCCAACCTTAAATACTACCTAATCAATCAAAACACAAAAATTTACTCAAAACCAACACCCACATTTTTGAATTTCATAGGGCAGAGGAAAGGAGAGAAAATTTCGAATTCTTACCTACACAAGTTAGATAGAACTAACGTACTCGGCGAGAGCTTCGCGTAGCCACTGACGACAAGCGAATCGGAGTACTGTAGCTCGAGTTATGACTACCGAAAGTTATATGTGAATAGTTTTTTCTCTCTTCTCCTTCTCCTCTTAATGCAGCTGCTATGGCTGTATTTTATGATGTTATGGGATGTGTTAGGGTTCATTTGAGTGTATTTATATGTTGGACTTGGGCCCAACTTAAGGCCGGTCCAATCCGTTAGCAATCTTGGCCCGTTTGGCCCAACTTTGGGCCAAACCTTTAAAATTAATGTCCGGTTTTTAACTTTAATTAATTTTCTAAGTTTTTCTTCTTTTTCTACTACTCTCACACAGTATCAAACAGATTTAAGTCGGTATTTCTGGTTAATTTACCGGTACGCATTTTTACGTAGTTTTTCGCAGAAAAATTATATTTTCCAACTCAGAAAAATCAATTGAGTCCAAAAATCATATTTAAATTTTTTTAATTAACATTCTAAATTTTTAGATTTTATTTTGGGCAATTAATTTAATTAATTAAGCAGTTAACTAGTCGCGGTTCTTACAAATCCCATTATGGTGAAAATAGCCATAAACCCACCTTAGTTGGCTAAGCCAAGGATACACCTCCTACTCTCAAAGAGTATAGAGAAAATAAGCACACAACTTATTTCATATTCAAATAAACTTCAACTCTATTTCATAAATAAAAGGTATATGAATTATTTATACTAGTGGGAGAAGAAAAAGCCTTTATAACTTAGACGATGTGGGACTAATACATAACACAAAGTTCACAATTTTAAATAATATGGGACTTGTATTCCCTTATTACAATTAACTAATATAATTAACTTACTAACTCTACTTGCTCCGGCGTCAGAGAAGCTGATGATAATGGTGACATCGCTGACAGCTCGTTAGAGTAGAAGAGAGAGTGAGAACAGGAGCTGAGTTAGGGTTCGGTGAAGGAGGTGCAAGACTGGTGGTAGCTCCCTGGTGGTGGTCTGGACCGAGAGAAAGAACGACTAGGATGGTGAGGGTGGCTTGGGTTTGTCGCAGATGGTAGAAATGACGGTGGTTCGCGGCAGTTCTGGTGGCTGAAAGTGCGGACGGCAATGATGGCAGGGCTGTGATGGTGGTTCGAAGGTCCCTGGTTCTTGAAGAGGAAAGAAGAAGGGGAAGAAGAAGAGAAAGAGAAGTGAATTAGGATTCGGTGGTTTAAAATAGATGGCTAAAGAGTTAGAAAGAGAGAGAGAGAGAGAGAGAGAGAGAGAGAGAGAGAGAGAGAGCTCGCCACGGTTTTGGTTCGCAAAGGGGACCGCAGTGGTGGAGGCTAGCGCGGTGGCTCATCGGTGGCACTGGTTCGGTGATAAGGAGAAGGTAGCCACGGTAAGTGAAGGTAGTCAACAATGAAGAGAGGAGAGGCGGGGCACTGTGGCTCTGGGGTTGCTGGCGGTGGCAAAACAGGGGCTGGTGCGAAGGTCCTCTGGTCAGCGAGGACGAGACAGGGAAGGAAAGAAGGAAGGCTGGCCATAGCGGAAGGAGGATGGCTGATGTTGGCGAAAATTGGCCGATTAAGAAATTAATAATAGAAATACGTTGCAAGTACAGTTCTTAACCACCAAAAATACTCGGAGTAGAAATCCCAGGTCGTCTCCCAACGAGTTGACAAAAGAGTGCAGCTTATTGGTCACGGATTTGGTTCGCAAAGGGGACCGCAGTGGTGGAGGCTAGCGCGGTGGCTCATCGGTGGCACTGGTTCGGTGATAAGGAGAAGGTAGCCACGGTAAGTGAAGGTAGTCAACAATGAAGAGAGGAGAGGCGGGGCACTGTGGCTCTGGGGTTGCTGGCGGTGGCAAAACAGGGGCTGGTGCGAAGGTCCTCTGGTCAGCGAGGACGAGACAGGGAAGGAAAGAAGGAAGGCTGGCCATAGCGGAAGGAGGATGGCTGATGTTGGCGAAAATTGGCCGATTAAGAAATTAATAATAGAAATACGTTGCAAGTACAGTTCTTAACCACCAAAAATACTCGGAGTAGAAATCCCAGGTCGTCTCCCAACGAGTTGACAAAAGAGTGCAGCTTATTGGTTAGAGGTTTTCCCAGAAATTTTGAGTTTGAGAAACAGAAAAATAAATAATTGTAATAATTCAATTAAAATCCTAAACGGAAATTAACGAGAAAATTTATATAATTCAATTAAAAGCCTTGACCGGGAAAAGGTTAATTGGAATTTCTATCCTTGTTGGAATTTCCCAAGTGTAATAATAAAAGGTTGTTGCTCTACTTGGTCATCCCTTAATTAATAAGGAAAAGTCAAGTAACTAACTAACCAACTATGTCACAGGTTCTAATCCTTTCCTAAGGAAGGATTAGAGTAAGAGACTAGAGTTGTTAGTCATCAACTACCCATTAGGATTAACACTTGAGTATTCCAACTCAAGGTTCTCCTTTTAATCAACTCCCAATCAAGTTAGGAAACTACCACATTATCAGAATTAAAAAGGGAATAAAAGGAAGACATGATAAACAATAATTAAAATTCAATTAAAAGTAAAAATAGTTCCTTGCATTAATAAATCCCAAAATGCAACATACTTATCCAAACAGGGTTAATTGGCAATAAAAAGTAAGGGAATAAGAAAACAAACTAGAATAATGAAACTTCCACGGAGGTAATGATCCTTCTCAGTATCCAAAAGCAAAAACATGAAACTCTCAAACTATGAATGTGAAGAACCCTAGAGGAAGGAGTAGAATTCTCTCCAAGATTCCAAAACTAAACTAAAACTATGCGTAATGAGAATGTGTGTTGAGTCTCTGCTGTTCCCTGGCTCTAGTCTGTGTTTTTGGGCCAAAAACTGGGTTAAAACTCGGCCCGAAATTGCCCCCAGCATTTTCTGTAATTTCTGCAGATCGCGCATGTCACACATACGCGTCAGTCACGCGTACGCGTCGCTTGACAATTTTCCTTGCCACGCGTGCGCGTCAGGCACGCACTCGCGTCGTTGCGTGAACTCCAGTCCACGCGTACGCGTCAGGTACACGCACGCGTCGCTGTGAATTTCTCCAATTCGCGTGCACGCGTTAGCCATGCGTGCGCGTCGCTTCTCGCTAGTTATCTCCTTTATTTCTTGTGCTCCTTCCATTTTTGCAAGCTTCCTTTCCATCTTCTAAGCCATTCCTGCCCTGTAAAGCCTGAAATCACTGAACACACGGATCACGACATCGAATGGTACGAGCGGACATTAAAAGTACACAATTTAAAGGCTTAGGAAGCAGGTTTTCAATCATAGAGCATAATTAGGAAGGAATTGTAAAATCCTGCAAATAGTATGAATAAGTGAGTAAAGAGTTGATAAAAACCACTCAAATTAGCACAAGATAAACCACAAAATAGTGGTTTATCAAACTCCCCACACTTAAACATTAGCATGTCCTCATGCTAAGCTCAAGGAGACAAAGAGGATGAATAAGGGAAAGTAAGACTCATGAAATGCAACCTACATATGAGTGCAACTATATGCTAAAATGATTCTGTCTACTTGGTTAAAAGTAAACAAGTTCTCCAAGACAAACATAAATCAAATTCCACTAATTCAAATCATACAGTAAAGACCAGTAAACTTGTAAGAAGACAGCTCATGAAAACAGGGAACATAGAATCAAGCATTGAACCCTCACTGATAGTATATGTGCACTCTAATCACTCAAATGTATGGGGTAATCACTCCAGTCTTCTCTAGTCATGCTTTCTAAACTTTGTTCTTCACCTAACCAATCAACAAATATTTAATGTACCAATGCAAATATCATGAGGTCTTTTCAAGGTTGTAATGGGGCTAAGGTAAAGGTGAGGGTATATATATGGCTAAGTGAGCTATAAATTGAATCCTTGACTAACCTAAGCTCTCACCTATACACACTCTATATACTTTTAAATTCTTGCCTAGCTACCCAAAATTCCCACTTTTGCATTACATACTCATGCATCAACTTTTCTTTTAATTTTATCACATATGCATTGATCTTTTATTAAACTTAGCATTTGGGGTAATTTTGTCCCCTTATTCATTTATTTATTTATTGAATATTTTTTTAAAAGTAAACATAACTTATCAATGCACATGGATTTTTAATTTTTCTGATCTTACATGAGTAGGTACCCAAATTCCCAATATTTTATCATAACACATTCCCTATTAACTCATGTTCCCACAGTTTTTTCCACACTTAGTTGATATACAATCTCCATCTTAAGCTAACCAAAGATTCAATTGGGGTGTTTAATTATTTTTCTACTTAAGGCTAGTGATGTGGTAAAATATAGAACAAAATGGGATTAAAAGGCTCAAAGTGGCTAACAAAGGTGATTTTAAAGGGGTAGGCTATTTGGGATAAGTGAGCAAAAACAAGTAACGGCCTCAATCATATGCATGCATATAAACACATTAAACATTGGACATATAGGATGGAACAAAATGTAGATTACAATCATAGAGAAGAAAACACATAAGAATAAAATATTATAGTTAAGTAATGTAACCATGTAATTAAGCTCAAATCTCACAGGTTGTGTGTTCTTAGCTGAAAAACCATGTTCCAATTTACAATCTTCAAACAAGTTTTAACACAAAATTTTTTTAATTTAGATTAGTGAAATTTCAAAAATAGGGTCTTAAAAAGAAACTTATTGTTTTTTCAACCAAATAGAACATGCATGCAAACGCTTATTACTATGCAATTTATCCTATCCTAACAAAAGAAAAATAACCTATTGGTGTTAAGAAAGAGAAAATACCTCCGGAAGTCAGGTACTGACCGACCTCCCCATACTGAAAGCTTCGCACGGTCCTCTGTGCCATCAGTAAGGAGCAAGGGAGGGTTGGAAGCGTCACCTCCAGTGTCTGGTTCGCCTTGGCTGCCTGTACTACTGGATGAAGGTGAGTCTGGGGTGTCTTCTGGTCCTGGAGGTGGGTGTGTACCAAGTATGAGTTTTTTCAGGTAGTCGTATCGGCGCTTGTTGTGGCGCTCCATTTGCTCCATTCGCCGGTCTTGCCGGTCGAACCTCTCAAGAATCTAAAGGAACATCTGATGGGTAGATGGTGCTTGTGGTGTAGAAGATGGTAGAGTAGAGGAGGGAGGAGGATCCAAAGATGGATCATCAGGTCGGTTTGCAGAGGGAACTGGCGGCCTGATGTACTTCCCGTTTGGGACATACTGATCGGCTATGGGGATCATGACCTTCGTGTCACCCGACCGAGAGGACACACCTGCTGTAGAGACTAAATCTGAAACCAAAGCGGGGAAGGGCAGGTTACCCGCTATCTGTACGTGTCCCATGGCATTCCGGATGTGTCGGGGCAGGTTGAGGGGTTGCTCTGTCAGGATGCACCAGATAAGGACAGCCATGTCTGCTGTGAAGGTCGACTCGTGAGTGCTCGGAAAGATATAGTGGGACATGATTTGGGCTCACACGCGAGCCTCCAGGATGAGTGACTGGGCTGAGATACTCTTAGGGCGAGTCTTATGCTGTCCGTAAATCCACTTGCTGCCAGGTTGCGCTATGACACCAAGGACGCTATTCCAGTCGAACTGGTATGTCTGGCGCTCGAGAGAGGCCTCTTGATAGGTGTCCCATTGATGAAAAGTCATCTTAGCCTAGTTTCACTAGTCTTTTTCTTTTGTTTTCATTTAGTTTTATGCACTTTCTTAAGCCATAAGTAAGCCAATTGGGTTGAATTTCATGTTTCCTTTGATTCAATCAACCAGGGATAAATCGATGCATTTTCATGAGTTTTTGTGCCATAATTGCTCATGTGACAAGAAGAAGAACAACTCTCATGATTATGGCATAGTTTTGATACAATTGTTGATTGATGATAGGTGGAATAAAGCTTGGAAGAAGGTTGCAAGAATGGGCTTGAAAAGAGGGATCAACGTTTGAGCTAACGTTTGTCTCAAACGTTAACTCAAACGTGAGAAGCAGCTGAAGAACACCCATGAATGTCGCCAACGTTGGCTGAAGAAGAAACAGGGGAAGGAGCCAACGTTTGCCTCAAACGTGAGGTCAAACGTTGGCGCCAAAAAGAAGAGAAATAGCACTCCTGGGCACAGCAACGTTTGAGCCAACGTTTGCCTCAAACGTGAGGTCAAACGTTGGCTACATTTTGGCAAGAAAGAGCATGGAAGAGCACCCTTGATTGATGGGTTAGATGAGCTACGTTTGCGCCAACGTTTGCCTCAAACGTTGGGCCAAACGTTGGCCAAAAAGGGAGCCTGGGAAGACCCACGTTTGAGCTCACGTTTGACCTCAAACGTTGGCTCAAACGTGGATAACAGCAAATGGGCTATCTGCATAATGCCTCACACAAGGGACGTTTGAGTCAACGTTTGCCTCAAACGTTGACTCAAACGTGAATGGTTCATGGCCCAGTTCACAAATGGATTTCTTCTCAACACCAAGAACAATCAACGGAGGCTATTATCAACCCAATTCCATCAAGACTAAAGGCCCAATTCAAGGCTTAATGATCATTTGAAGAAAGTGTATAAATAGCTTAGGATTTGAAGTTTTAAGAGAGTTTTTCTTTTTAGAGTTTTCTTTAAGAATTTTCATAGTATTCACAGTAGAGAGCTTTTGGGTTTTGAGCTGTTTGGAAATTCTGAGTCTTGGGGAAGGAGAATTGAATTCTCTTCCTCTTAGTTTTCTTTTTTTTAATTTCATCTACACTTGTCTTGAGTCTTGAGTGTGGAAGAAATGAGGAAATTCTGTCTCAATCTCACCTTGAGATCTTTCTGTTTTTCTTACTGCAGCTTCTGGAAAATTGAACTTGGATTTACATTTCTACATTGCTCTCTTCTTTAATTTGGCATTTGCTCTCTAAATTTGGATCTAAGAAGGCATTGAGATCTAGACTTAGTTATCTAGTCTCTTGGGTCCTGAGATCTATTGGTTTCCATTTTAATTTCGTTGTTTAATTACTACACCAAGTTTATTTTCCTTTTAGTTTTGAGATCTGGTTCAACTAATTACATCAACTACTCTTCATTCTGTTAAGTTTTGCTTTTCCCTGTTTAATTCCTGCAGATCCAATTCCCATTCCCCTTTCATTTTTCAAGTCATTTATATTTCTTGCACTTTAAGTTTCTGCAATTTACATTACTTGCACTTTAAGATTCAGCTCTTTTTCTTTTTGTTCCCTTTAATTTCCTGCAAATCACCCACTCCCCTTTACATTCTATGCAATTTGATTCCTGTCAACACAATTTCACACAATCAACACTTGTTTGCTTGACTAATTCAACCACTAAAATAAAGTTGCTCAATCCTTCAATCCTTGTGGGATCGACCTCACTCCCGTGAGTTTTATTACTTGATGCGACCCAGTACACTTGCCGGCGAGTTTTGTGTCGGATCGTTTTCCGCACATCAAGTTTTTGGCGCCGTTGCTGGGGATTGAATAGATTGACAATGATTAAGTGAGGTGGTAGTTTAGATCAAGCACTTTTTCTTTAATTTTGACTAACCTACTAACTGTTTGAATTTTTGCTTAAGCTAACTAAAACTTCATTCTAGCAATAGATTGAAGTATCACTGGTTGTGTGTTTCTCTTGTTTTGTTTGTATGTCAGGTACAGGGAGAGCTACTCCTATCTTATCCGAAGCTGACCAGAGGACTCTCAGGAGATTAAGAAGAGCTGAAAGAGGGAAAGGTATTGTTGGAGAGGAAGAATCTGAGGAAGAATACCACGAGATGGAAGGAGATCCATCTAACCCCAATCCACCACAGAGGAGAGTGTTGGCCTCCTACACTTTTGCAAATCCCAGCACTGTGGAAGCAGCATCTTAACTCCCAATGTCAATGCAAACAATTTTGAGCTAAAACCACAACTTATTACACTTGTCCAGAATAATTGTTCCTATGGAGGCAGCCCATTGGAAGATCCCAACCAGCATTTATCTACCTTTTTAAGGATTTGTGACACTGTCAAATCCAATGGCGTGAATCCTGAAACTTACAAGCTTCTGTTGTTCGCGTTCTCATTAAGGGACAAGGCTGCACAATGGCTTGAAACTTTTCCCTAAGGAAGTATCACTAGTTGGGATGATTTGGTGACTAAATTTCTAGCCAAATTCTACCCACCCCAAAGGATCATCAGGCTGAAAACTGAAGTGCAGACTTTCACACAATTAGACGCCGAATCCTTGTATAATGAAGAAAGCCAAGAAGAGCAACAACAGGAGCAAGTGCAGTACATGCATAACCAAACCTCTGGACAGAATGAAGTTTATGGTGATACCTACAATCCTTTCTGGAAGAATCACCCCAACCTTAGATGGGGAGATAATCATAACCATAACCAACAGCCATGGCAAAGAAACACAACCCAAAATAACCCAAGGAACAACCAGCAAAACAACCAAAATTCATTCAGAAAACCGCAAAGCACTTACCCCAACTCTAACCATTATCCAACCCATAACCAACCCATTAACCAAAACACCTATCATCCACCACCCACATCTCACAACCAACCACAAGCATCACCAGAATCTCAAAGAATCATTAACCTGGAAACCTTGATAGACAAAATGTGGAAACACCAAGAAATGATGGCCAAGAATCAAGAAGCTTCTATCAAGAACATGGAAAGACAAATAGGCCAGCTCTCTAAACACTTTGCAACAGAGAGACCATCAAGTTCACTACCAAGTGACACAATTCCAAATCCTAAGGAAGAGTGCAAGGCAATACAGTTAAGAAGTGGGAGAACATTGATGAGCAACAATGACACTACAAGGAAACAAGTGGAGAGCAGCAAAAAGCCAACAGATACGGAGGAAGCCAATGATCAAAATGTGGTGCCAAACAAGAACACAGAGAACCCCAAAAGAAAAGAAGACCAGCCAATCAATACATGAGAGAGAGGAAGAAGCACAGAAAAAGGAGAAGGCCTTCATTCCTCCGCTGCCATATCCACAGAGGTTCAACAAAGAACCCAAAGATCAACACTTCCGCAAATTCCTGGAGACTTTCAAGAAGCTGGAAATCAACATTCCCCTGGCTGAGGCATTGGAACAAATGCCCTTATATGCCAAGTTCTTGAAGGAACTCATTAACAAGAAAAGAAGCTGGCTGGAGAAGGAGATTGTACTTCTCACTGAAGAATGCAGTGCACTCATCAGAAAAGGACTCCCTCCCAAGTTGGAAGATCCAGGAAGTTTCTTCCTACCTTGCACCATTGGAAGTCTATTTATCAACAAGGGGATGTGTGATTTAGGAGCAAGCATAAATCTGATTCCATCCTCTTTAGTAAAAAAGCTTGGCATAGAGAAGGTGAAACCAATACAGATGTCATTGGAACTGGTGGACCAGTCAGTAGTACATCCCAAAGGAGCGATCGAAAACCTTTTAGTTAAGGTTGACAAGTTCATTTATCCTGCGGATTTTGTAATCTTGGAAACAGAAGAAGAAGGAAACAATTCGATTATCTTGGGAAGGCCATTTTTAGCTACCGCCAGAGCCATCATAGATGTAGAGCAAGGAGAACTAACTCTCAGGATGCATGAGAAAAGCATTACTCTGAAAGTGTTTCCAGAACAACAAAAGTCTGAAGAAAGAAGCCAAGTAATCAATGACTATTTCCCAAGGCAAGCAATCAACAATTCAATAAAGCAGAAGAATGAACATATGCAAGGAAAAGAAGGTACTCAAAAAGAAACTTGGAAGATAAACAAGAAGAAAAGTGCCACAACTAAAGCTACTGTCAAGGAAGAAAGGTTAATAAGAAAAAGGAAGAAAAATAAGAAGAAGGCTAACAAAGGGTGGAGGAATAAAAGAACCCCAACTGAAGGATTCTCCGAAGGTGACAAGGTGCAATTAGTATATCAACAGCTGGGAGCAAAAGATCACTACACTGTTAACCAAGTACTCTCTCTTGAGCACGTTGAAATTGAGCACCAAGGCACACAAAGAAGGCTCACAGTGAGGGGGATAAGCTGCGACATTTTAACCATCAACCACCCTAAGAGGATCAATGTCAAGCTAGTGACAATAAACGAGCGCTCCATGGGAGGCAACCCATGATTTAATTTTCTTGTCTTTAATATTTCAATATGAATAATAATTGTTGCACCAATATGAATTCAACTCTTTGTGGACAAAATTGACAACTATTCATGACATTGGAGAGCATAAAATCGAATTCTAAGTTTGGTGTACCCACGGGGCACACTAAACAAATTGTGGGAACAAGTCATGAAAGTCAATGGTCTTTTAAGTTTTGAATATCATGGAGGTCTAACAATGGTTATAATTGTTAGGAGGAAATTTGATAAAGCATTCCTTAAGTATAAAGAAGTCACGGTTAATTAAGCAGAAGGAATGATAGTTTACATATATTTTTAGAAACTCTCTTGCCATTACTTAAACATAGTTATATTTGTTTTCTTGTGATGATGGTTAGGTGGTCAAAGGAATATTCAATGAAAGGGACAAGACAAGGAGGGGCATAGAATGAAGACAAAGATGCATCACATGCTTCAAGGGGTAATTCTGCACACTCTTGGAAAGAGAACGTTGAAAACCGTTAAGGAGGCAAGCTTTGTCCTTATTCAACTTGCATGCACACCGTTGATTTGTAAGATGTCCAATTGCATCCCAATCCTCCATTGTTCAAATAAGTTACTATAAAGCACCACCCTCAAACCATGCACATGAACGAAGAAGTCATACACTCCTTGCATTCCAACCATTCAAACTCCATTCCCTTCATCATTACTCATCATATAATCTCAAACTCACAAATCTCTTCTTCCAAAAGTATACCAAAACCCTGAACCTTCCACACACAACCTTAACCTCAAAAAGATCAAGTATGGCCTCTTCCTCAAGAACCAAACGAAGGAGAGGAAAGGAGCCCATGGTTGAAGAAAGCACCCTTGAATTTGATCAGTGGAAATTCAGAACATGGTATCATCAAACACAATGGGGATGGATGAGAGATAAAAAAAATATACCCGGAAGTTCCACTTCTATTGCCGGACGATGAGTGCCAAGAAATGAAAGCCAAGATTAGGAAGAGGAGGTGGGAAGAGCTCATTTCACCAATCACCAGGATCAATGCGAACATCATATGGGAATTCTATGCTAATACCCCAAGGATCGAGATGAATCAAGCTCCAACTTACAAGAGTTATGTGCGGGGGACTGAAGTGGATTTTAGCCCAAATACTATCATGAAAGTATTGAAGCTGAGGGCAGCCCATTTTGATAAGCCAGGATACCATCAAAGGCTAAATGAAGAGCAAGACTATGATGAGATTGCCAGTGAAATTAGTGTGGTCAACACAAAGTGGGTAGGAACTACTAAAAACAAGTACAAGTACTTGAGAAGAGGAGATTTCACCCCTGAAGCAAAAGGTTGGTATGAGCTACTGAAGAGACCAATCTTAGGCACAGTAAACAACTCGGAGGTCAATAAGAAGAGAGCTATCATGTTATATTGCATAATAATGGGAGGAGAAGTGAAGGTTCATGAGATCATTGCAAGTGACATTCAAAGGATAGTAGAGAAGAATTCAGCCGAAGGGTGGCTACACTACCCAAGCACCATTATGCGTTTATGCATGAAAGCCAAAGTGCCAATGGAGGAGGCAAACCCAATATGGTTGAACCCGGGCATGCCTATAACCATTGAAAGAATGATGATTGTTACTGAAGCACAGTAGAGCCGAAGACCACCAAGAAGAAAGCAAAGAAATGAACCAATGGAGGAAGAAGAGCCACAAGAGGAAGAGGAACAGCAACACATTCCACCACATAACACTCTGGATATGACTCAGATGCAGGAAGCAATTGGAAGATTATCACAACAGTACATGAGAATTCAAGAAAGGCAAGAGGAATACCATTCATAATACATGAAATACTAACAAGAGCAAGAGGAATGGCGGCTGAAAATGATAAACCAACAGAGTTTGAGTCAAAATTCTTCGTGATGCAAGAGGAGCATGCTTTTCAATCTCACGAATCATTTGGGAAGTTGGCACAAATGCAAGCTGAAAATATGAGGGCTCTCAAAGAATTCACAACCCTTCAAGATGCAAGATATGAAGTCCAAGCTGACTACAACATAAATAGTCAAATCAAATTGAACTATATTGGAGAGCATCTACACAACATGGATCCAGCATTTCCAACTTTCGATGAATTCTTCGAAGGGAAAAGTGAGATAGAAGTAAGCAAGGCTATGAGACTTGAAGATAGAGTAGAGGAGACGATGAATAGAGCTGGGTTCTGGCGGGGTCAACAGACAACAGACAACAGACATGGACACAGGGAACACCAGTGCTCAAGCAAATGAAAGAAGGAAGAAAAAGCATGATAAATGAAAGGTGGATTTGCTCCTTGATCATCACTCTAAAAAAAAAAGCATGCATCATTATCTGTTTAAGAAGTCTTTGCATCTTTAGTGGTTATTTTAATTAGTAATCTTTGCATTATGTTTATCTTTCTTGAAATAAGAATGCTAGTCTAAGTGTACTTGTGTGTTTACTTTCACTTAACTAATGCATGCTTTGTTCCCTAAGTCTTTTCAATTCAATAAAAGAAATGTTTAAAACATGAAGTAAGATGGTTCATTGCTAGCTGGAAGTCAAATAATAGTAAGTGGTGGCATGTATGTGTAATTGTGTGGCAACTCACTATTAGTGAATAAAAGGAATAGACTGTTCTCTTTTTAAGAAGAAAGTAGTTCACTGTCTATGAATCTCAACAAAATAAAAGTCCTTGGGTGAAAAGAAAAACAAAAAGAGAAAAGAAAAAGCCAAAAGTGGCAACAGAACAAAAGGAAGAAAAAAAAGAAACAAAGCTAGACACCAATAGCTTGAACCTTAGAATATATGCCTGTGGTGTCTTTGTACTAGGATCTGCTTGGATTATTAAGTTCTGTGGAGTGCATCAACACTTGGTAACTTGGGTTAACTAACCCGGGATTATCAACTGAAAGTCCACTATCAAGAGCAACCTGGCTACAAGACATTTAGTAACCCAAAGAGGTGCTGGGCATCAATGTTCTAAGAAGGCATGTGAGCCAAGTGTCTAAAGTGAATAATGTGTCAAGCATAAATAAAGAAAAGAGCTTGTTACACATGACACTGAACTAAAGTTTATAAAGAAAAAAAATTCAGTAAACAAGGACAAAGGAATAATGAGAGGTCATAGCAGTGTGTTGCTTGATGCTTTTGCAAACTCCGTTTGCAACCGCGTTTGCAACCGCTGTAGGTCCCCACAAGAAGTCGACGAAGAGTGCAAACTCAATTGCAAACTCCGTTTGCAATCGAGTTTGCAACTAGGGAGAAAAGTTCGGGTAAGAACGTTGGAAGAAGGTTCGAAATAAGGTGGATAGTAGTTAGTTGTTAACATAGTTTCGATACGGTATTAGTATTCTCAACAAGAAGAAGAACAGTGTACTCGTTAATACCGTGTTTTTGAGTACTTTTACGTAGCTAAATAGGGACCAACTAACTTAGTTTCCTTTGTACTTTAAGTTGGGTTAACCGAATGAATACCGAATTCTTTCACGTATTTTGATTTACTTTTGTTTCCTTTTTCTGATCACTTTGATCCGATTCTACTGAACAGTAGTGTTGTGGTTTGAATTTTGAACGAACAGGGGTTCGTTCTTGTCTTAATAATTCTTCTTTCTTACTTTTGTTTTCTCTTACGAGTACAATCGTCTCATAATAACCATCGAGTACCCCAAAATACGTCTATACATTGATGAGTGAAGAATAACTGTTCATCCGGATCTTTCAAAGGAGA
>NC_029785.2:26229049-26262410 GCF_000816755.2 Arachis ipaensis
TTGAGGCAAACGTTGGCTGAAGAAGAAACAGGGGAAGGAGCCAACGTTTGTGCCAACGTTTGCCTCAAACGTGATGTCAAACGTTGGCGCCAAAAAGAAGAGAAATAGCACTCATGGGCACAGCAACGTTTGAGCCAACGTTTGCCTCAAACGTGAGGTCAAACGTTGGCTACATTTTGGCAAGAAAGAGCATGGAAGAGCACCCTTGATTGATGGGTTAGATGAGCTATGTTTGCGCCAACGTTTGCCTCAAACGTTGGGCCAAACGTTGGCCAAAAAGGGAGCCTAGGAAGACCCACGTTTGAGCTCACGTTTGACCTCAAACGTTGGCTCAAACGTGGATAACAACAAATGGGCTATCTGCATAATGCCTCACACAAGGGACGTTTGAGTCAACGTTTGCCTCAAACGTTGACTCAAACATGAATGGTTCATGGCCCAGTTCACAAATGGATTTCTTCTCAACACCAAGAACAATCAACGGAGGCTATTATCAACCCAATTCCATCAAGACTAAAGGCCCAATTCAAGGCTTAATGATCATTTGAAGAAAGTGTATAAATAGCTTAGGATTTGAAGTTTTAAGAGAGTTTTTCTTTTTAGAGTTTTCTTTAAGAATTTTCATAGTATTCACAGTAGAGAGCTTTTGGGTTTTGAGCTGTTTGGAGATTCTGAGTCTTGGGGAAGGAGAATTGAATTCTCTTCCTCTTAGTTTTCTTTTTTCTTTTTAATTTCATCTACACTTGTCTTGAGTCTTGGGTGTGGAAGAATTGAGGAAATTCTGTCTCAATCTCACCTTGAGATCTCTCTGTTTTTCTTACTGCAGCTTCTGGAAAATTGAACTTGGATTTACATTTCTACATTGCTCTCTTCTTTAATTTGGCATTTGCTCTCTAAATTTGGATCTAAGAAGGCATTGAGATCTAGACTTAGTTATCTAGTCTCTTGGGTCCTGAGATCTATTGATTTCCATTTTAATTTCCTTGTTTAATTACTACACCAAGTTTATTTTCCTTTTAGTTTTGAGATCCGGTTCGACTAATTACATCAACTACTCTTCATTCTGTTAAGTTTTGCTTTTCCCTGTTTAATTCCTGCAGATCCAATTCCCATTCCCCTTTCATTTTTCAAGTCATTTATATTTCTTGCACTTTAAGTTTCTGCAATTTACATTACTTGCACTTTAAGATTCAGCTCTTTTTCTTTTTGTTCCCTTTAATTTCCTGCAAATCACCCACTCCCCTTTACATTCTATGCAATTTGATTCTTGTCAACATAATTTCACACAATCAACACTTGTTTGCTTGACTAATTCAACCACTAAACTAAAGTTGCTCAATCCTTCAATCCTTGTGGGATCGACCTCACTCCCGTGAGTTTTATTACTTAATGCGACCCGGTACACTTGCCGGTGAGTTTTGTGTCGGATCGTTTTCCGCACATCACCCATCCCTCTGGACTAGGTGGAAGGTCCAATGCTCTTTGTATGGCTCTCTCGGAGACAGGGACTTGCTAATGACGAATGATGAGCGGATAATTTATACGCTTTTTGGCATTATTTTTACATAGTTTTTAGTATGATTTGGTTAGTTTCTAGTATATTTTTATTAGTTTTTAATAAAAAATCATATTTTTGGACTTTACTATGAGTTTGTGTGTTTTTCTGTGATTTCAGGTATTTTCTGGCTGAAATTAAGGGGCTTGAGCAAAAATCAAATTCAGAGGTTGAAGACGGACTGCAGATGCTGTTGGATTCTGACCTCCCTGCACCCAAAGTAGATTTTCTGGAGCTACAAAAGTCCAAATGGCGCGCTCTTAATTGCGTTGGAAAGTCGACATCTAGGACTTTCCAGCAATATATAATAGTCCATACTTTGCCCGAGTTTAGATGACGCAAATTGGCATTCAATGCCAGTTCCATGCTGCATTCTGGAGTTAAACGCCAGAAACAGGTTGCAAAGTGGAGTTAAACGCCAGAAACAGGTTACAAACTGGCGTTCAACTCTAAGAGAAACCTCTAAATGTGTAAAGCTCAATGCTCAGCCCAAGCACACACCAAGTGGGCCCCAGAAGTGGATTTCTGCATCATTTACTCATTTCTGTAAACCCTAGTAACTAGTTTAGTATAAATAGGACTTTTTACTATTATATTTACATCTTTTGATCATGTTTTGATGATTGAACCCTCCTTGAGAGGTTGGCCATCCGGCCATGCCTGGACCTTGTTCTTATGTATTTTCAACGGTAGAGTTTCTACACACCATAGATTAAGGTGTGGAGCTCTGCTATTCCTCATGAATTAATATAAAGTACTACTGTGACAGACGCAAAAGGATCAATGGATCCTATTCCAGTATGATCGAGAACCGACAGATGATTAGCCATGCAGTGACAGCGCATTGGACCATTTTCACTAAGGGGACAGGATATATCCATTGACAATGGTGATGCCTAACATACAGCTTGCCATAGAAAGGAGTATGAATGATTGGATGCAGACAATAGAAAAGCAGAGGTTCAGGAGGATTGAACGCATCTCTATATGCTTATCTGAAATTCTCACCAATGAATTACATAAGTATCACTATCTTTATTTTACGTTTTATTTATATTCTAATTATCAATTCACCATAATCAATTAAATCTGCCTGACTGAGATTTACAAGGTGACCATAGCTTGCTTCAAGCCGACAATCTCCATGGGATCAACCCTTACTCACGTAAGGTTTATTACTTGGACGACCCAATGCACTTGCTGGTTAGTTGTGCGAAGTTGTGACAAAGAACTAAGATTATGAACGTGCGTATTAAGTTTTCAGCACCGTTACCAAGGAATGAACAGTCACGATTTCCGCGCACCAAGTTTTTGGCGCCGTTGCCGGGGATTGTTCGAGTTTGGACAACTGACGGTTCATCTTGTTGCTCAGATTAGGTAATTTTATTTTAATTTTAAGTTTTTTTTATTCTTTTATTTTCGAAAAATTTCCAAAAAAAAAATTTATTTAATAAAATTATAAAACCAAAAATAATTTTGTGTTTCTTGTT
Source organism: Arachis ipaensis (assembly GCF_000816755.2). Lineage (NCBI taxonomy): Eukaryota > Viridiplantae > Streptophyta > Magnoliopsida > Fabales > Fabaceae > Arachis > Arachis ipaensis. Next base: position 26,232,095 of record NC_029785.2, read on the forward strand.
TGAGTCTTGTGTCAATTTTTAAGTTTGGTGTCAATTGCATATTTTTATAATTTTCTTGCATTTTTCGAAAATTCATCATGCATTCTTCATGATCTTCAAGTTGTTCTTGATGAATCCTCTTGTTTGATCTTCATGTTTTCTTGTTTTGCATCTTTTCTTGTTTTCCATATGCAATTTTAATTTGTTAGTGTCTAATTATTGAAAATTTCTAAGTTTGGTGTCTTGCATGTTTTTCTTTTCTTAAAAATTTTCAAAAATAAGTTCTTGGTGTTCATCTTGACATTCAAAGTATTCTTGGTGTTCATCTTGACATTCATAGTGTTCATCTTGACATTCATAGTGTTCTTGCATGTATCATTTGTTTTGATCCAAAATTTTCATGCATTGAGTCTTTTTGGTATTTTTCTCTCTCATCATTAAAAATTCAAAAATAAAAAAATATCTTTCCCTTTTTCACTCATAAATTTTCAAAAATTTGAGTTGACTTTTTCAAAACTTTTTAAAATTTAGTTGTTTCTTATGAATCAAATCGAATTTTCAATTTAAAAATTCTATCTTTTTCAAATCTTTTTCAAAAATCAAATCTTTTTCATTTTTTTTTCATAATTTCGAAAATTTCAAATTGATTTTCAAAATCTTTTTCTTATTTTTATTTCATATTTTCGAAATTAATGCTAACAATTAATGTGATTGATTCAAAATTTTTAAGTTTGTTACTTGCCTAGTAAGAAAGGTTCAATCTTTAAACTCTAGACTCATATCTTTTTAGTTTCTTGTTAGTCAAGTAATCAACTTTAATTTCAAAATCAAATCTTTTTTTAAATTTTTTTTTCAAATCTTTTTTCAATTTAAGTTTCAATCACATCTTTTTCAAAATTTAAATTCAAAATCTTTTCTATTTTCTTATCTCTACAAAATTTGATTTTCAAATCTTTTTTAATTAACCACTTAACTTTTTGTTTGATTCTTATCTTTTTTAAAACTACCTAACTAACTCTCTCTCTCTAATTTTCGAAAATCCCTTCCCTCTTTTTCAAAATTCCTTTTTAATTAACTAATTGTTTTAAAAATTTAATTTAATTTAATTTCAATTTTAATTTTCGAATTTTAACTTTAATTTTTAAATATTTTTATTTTATTTTGTTTAATTTTCGAAAATTCTTTTCTCTCATCTCCTTCTAATTATTTTATTCATCTACTAACACCCCTCTTTAACCCAAGAATTCGAACTCATTCCTCTCCCTTGTGTTTGGATTCTTATCTTTTCCTTCCTCCATTATTCTCTTCTTATACTTACATAAGGAATCTCTATACTGTGACATAGAGGATTCCTCTTCTTTTCTGTTTTCTTCTTTTTCATATGAGCAGGAATAAGGATAAGAACATTCTTGTTGAAGCTAACCCTAAACCTGAAAGAACTCTGAAGAGGAAGCTAAGGGAAGTTAAAGCACAACTCTCTGGAGAAAATCTGACAGAAATTTTCGAAAAAGAAGGAGACATGGCCGAAAATAATAACAATGCAAGGAAGATGCTTGGTGACTTTACTGCACCTAATTCCAATTTACATGGAAGAAGCATCTCAATCCCTGCCATTGGAGCAAACAATTTTGAGCTGAAACCTCAATTAGTTTCTCTGATGCAACAGAATTGCAAGTTTTATGGACTTCCATCCGAAGATCCCTTTCAGTTCTTAACTGAATTCTTGCAAATCTGTGATACTGTTAAGACCAATGGGGTTGACCCCGAGGTCTACAGGCTTATGCTTTTCCCATTTGCTGTAAGAGACAGAGCTAGAATATGGTTGGACTCTCAACCTAAAGACAGCCTGAAATCTTGGGATAAGCTGGTCACGGTTTTCTTAGCCAAGTTCTTTCCTCCTCAAAAGCTTAGCAAGCTTAGAGTGGATGTTCAAACCTTTCAGATAGAAGGAAGGTGAATCCCTCTATGAAGCTTGGGAGAGATACAAGGAACTGACCAAAAAGTGTCCTTCTGACATGCTTTCAGAATGGACCATCCTGGATATATTCTATGATGGTCTGTCTGAATTATCAAAGATGTCATTGGACCATTCTACAGGTGGATCCATTCATCTAAAGAAAACGCCTGCAGAAGCTCAAGAACTCATTGACATGGTTGCAAATAACCAGTTCATGTACACTTCTGAAAGGAATCCTGTGAGTAATGGGACGCCTCAGAGGAAGGGAGTTCTTGAAATTGATACTCTGAATGCCATATTGGCTCAAAATAAAATATTGACTTAGCAAGTCAATATGATCTCTCAGAGTCTGAATGGATTGAAGGAATCATCCAACAGTACTAAAGAGGCCTCTTCTGAAGAAGAAGCTTATGATCCTGAAAACCCTGCAATAGCAGAGGTGAATTACATTGGTGAACCCTATGGAAACACCTATAATCCCTCATGGAGAAATCATCCAAATTTCTCATGGAAAGATCAACAAAAGCCTCAACAAGGCTTTAATAATGGTGGAAGAAACAGGTTTAGCAATAGCAAGCCTTTTCCAGCATCCACTCAGCAACAGATAGAGAATTCTGAGCAGAATCTATCTAGCTTAGCAAATATAGTCTATGATCTATCTAAGGCCACTGTGAGTTTCATGAATGAAACAAGGTCCTCCATTAGAAATTTGGAGGCACAAGTAGGCCAGCTGAGTAAAAGAGTCACTGAAACTCCTCCTAGTACTCTTCCAAGCAATACAGAAGAGAATCCAAAGAGAGAGTGCAAGGCCATTGATTTGACCATCATGGCCGAACCTACAAGGGAAGAGGAGGACGTGAATCCTAGTGAGGAAGACCTCCTGGGACGTCCAGTGACCAATAAGGAGTTCCCCTTTGAGGAACCAAAGGAATCTGAGGGTCATCTAGAGACCATAGAGATTCCATTGAACCTCCTTCTGCCCTTCATGAGCTCTGATGAGTATTCTTCCTCTGAAGAGGATGAAGAAATTACTGAAGAGCACGTTGCTAAGTACCTTGGTGCAATCATGAAGCTGAATGTCAAAATTATTTGGTAATGAGACTTGGGAAGATGAATCTCCCTTGCTCACTAATGAACTAAATGCATTAGACAGGCAGAAATTACCTCAAAAGAAACAAGATCCTGGCAAATTCTTAATACCCTGTACCATAGGCACCATGACCTTTGAGAAGGCTCTGTGTGACCTGGGGTCAGGAATAAACTTAATGCCACTCTCTGTAATGGAGAAACTTGGGATCTTTGAGGTGCAAACTGCTAGAATCTCATTAGAGATGGCAGACAACTCAAGAAAACAGGCTTATGGACAAGTAGAGGACGTATTAGTAAAGGTTGGAGGCTTATACATCCCTGCTGATTTCATAATCCTAGACACTGGGAAGGATGAGGATGAATCCATCATCCTTGGAAGACCCTTCCTAGCCATAGCAAGAGCTGTGATTGATGTGGACAGAGGAGAGTTGGCCCTTCAACTGAATGAGAACAACCTTGTGTTTAAAACTCAAGGATCTCCTTCTGTAACCATGGAGAGGAAGCATGAAAAGCTTCTCTCACTGTAGAGTCAACCAAAGCCCCCACAGTTAAACTCTACGAATACACACCCCTCTCCATCTCCTCCGTTCTTCTTCTTCTTCTACTATTTTCTTTCTTTTTTTGCTCGGGGACAAGCAAACATTTTAAGTTTGGTGTGGTAAAAGCATAGCTTTTTATTTTTCCATAACCATATATGGCACCTAAGGCCAGAGAAACCTCTAGAAAGAGGAAAAGGAAGGCAATTGCTTCCACCTCTGAGTCATGGGAGATGGAGAGATTCATCTCAAAGGTCCATCAAGACCACTTCTATGAAGTTGTGGCTAAGAAGAAACTGATCCCTGAGGTTCCTTTCAAGCTCAAAAAGAATGAGTATCCGGAGATCCGACATGAGATCCGAAGAAGAGGTTGGGAAGTTCTCACCAACCCCATTCAACAAGTCGGGATCTTAATGGTCCAAGAGTTCTATGCAAACGCATGGATCACTAGGAACCATGATCAAAGTGTGAACCTGAATCCAAAGCATTGGCTCACCATGGTTCGGGGGAAATACTTAGATTTCAATCCGAAAAATGTAAGGCTGACATTCAACTTGCCAATGATGGAAGAGAACGCACGTCCCTACACAAGAAGGGTCAACTTTGATCAAAGGTTGGACCAAGTCCTCATAGACATATGTGAGGAAGGAGCTCAATAGAAAATTGACTCAAGAGGCAAGCCTGTTCAACTAAGAAGGCATGACCTCAAACCAGTGGCTAGGGGATGGCTAGAGTTCATTCAACGTTCAATCATTCCTATTAGTAACCGGTCTGAAGTTACTATAGACCGGGCCATCATAATCCATAGTATCATGATTGGAGAGGAGGTGGAAGTTCATGAGATTATACTTCAAGAGCGTTACAAGGTGGCTGACAAGTCCTCCACTTGGGCAAGGTTAGCCTTTCCTTACCTCATTTGCCACCTCTGTAATTCGGCTGGAATTGACATAGAGGAAGACATCCTCATTGAAGAGGACAAGCTCATCACTAAGAAAAGGATGGAACAAATAAGAGATCATGGACCTCAACAAGAGCATGAGGAAATTCCCCACCATGAAATCCCTGAGATGCCTCAAGGGATGCACTTTTCTCCACAAAACTATTAGGAGCAAATCAACACCTCCCTAGGAGAATTAAGTTCTAACATGGGACAACTAAGGGTGGAACACTAAGAGCACTCCATCATTCTCCATGAGATTAGAGAAGATCAAAGAGCTATGAGGGAGGAGCAACAAAGGCAAGGAAGAGACATAGAGGAGCTCAAAAGCACCATTGGTTCTTCAAGAAGAGGAAGACGCCACCCTCACTAAGGTGGACTCATTCCTTAATCTCCTTGTCTATTAAAATTTTATTTGATAATCTGAAAAATCATAAAAATGATTCTTGAAGCAAGAAAAAGCAGTGAATACAAAAGCTTGCAGAAAAAAAAGAGAAAAAATAGCGAAAAAAAGAAAGAAAAAGAAAAAAGCAAGCAGAAAAAGCCAAAAGCTCTTTAAACAAAAAGGCAAGAGCAAAAAGCCAATAGCCCTTAAAACCAAAAGGCAAGGGTAATAAAAAGGATCCAAGGCTTTGAGCATCAGTGGATAGGAGGGCCTAAAGGAATAAAATCCTGGCCTAAGCGGCTAAACCAAGCTGTCCCTAACCATGTGATTGTGGCGTGAAGGTGTCAAGTGAAAACTTGAGACTGAGCAGTTAAAGTCAAGGTCCAAAGCAAAAAAAAAAAAGCGTGTGCTTAAGAATCTTGGACACCTCTAATTGGGGACTTTAGCAAAGCTGAGTCACAATATGAAAAGGTTCACCCAATTATGTGTCTGTGATATTTATGTATCCGGTGGTAATACTGGAAAACAAAGTGCTTAGGGCCACGGCCAAGACTCATAAAGTAGCTGTGTTCAAGAATCAACATACTGAACTAAGAGAATCAATAACACTATCTGAATTCTAAGTTCCTATAGATGCCAATCATTCTGAACTTCAAGGGATAAAGTGAGATGCCAAAACTATTCAAGAGGCAAAAAGCTATTAGTCCCACTCATCTGATTGGAGCTAAGTTTCATTGATATTTTGAAATTTATAGTATATTCTCTTCTTTTTATCCTATTTGATTTTCAGTTGCTTGGGGACAAGCAACAATTTAAGTTTGGTGTTGTGATGAGCAGATAATTTATACGCTTTTTGGCATTATTTTTACATAGTTTTTAGTATGATTTGGTTAGTTTTTAGTATATTTTTATTAGTTTTTAATAAAAAATAACATTTCTGGACTTTACTATGATTTTTTGTGTTTTTCTGTGATTTCGGGTATTTTCTGGCTAAAATTGAGGGACTTGAGCACAAATCGGATTCAGAGGTTGAAGAAGGACTGCAGATGCTGTTGGATTTTGACCTCCCTGCACTCAAAGTGAATTCTCTAGAGCTACAGAACTCCAAATGGCGCGCTCTCAATTGCGTTGAAAAGTAGACATCCAGGGCTTTCCAGCAATATATAATAGTCCATACTTTGCCCGAGTTTAGATGACAAAAATTGGCATTCAACGCCAGTTCCATGCTGCATTCTGGAGTTAAACGCCAGAAACAGATTGCAAAGTGGAGTTAAACGCCAAAAATAGGTTACAAACTGGCGTTCAACTCCAAGAGAAGTCTCTACACGTGTAAAGCTCAATGCTCAGCCCAAGCACACACCAAGTGGGCCCCAAAAGTGGATTTCTGCATCATTTACTCATTTCTGTAAACCCTAGTAAATAGTTTAGTATAAATAGGACTTTTTACTATTGTATTTACATCTTTTGATCATGTTTTGATGATTGAACCCTCCTTGGGAGGCTGGCCATCCGGCCATGCCTGGACCTTGTTCTTATGTATTTTTAACGGTAGAGTTTCTATACACCATAGATTAAGATGTGGAGCTCTGCTGTTCCTCATGAATTAATACAAAGTACTATTATTTTTCTATTCAATTCAAGCTTATTCCGATTCTAAGATATTCATTTGCACCTCAATATGAATGTGATGATCGTGACAGTCATCATCATTCCAACCTATGAACGCGTGCCTGACAACCACTTCTGTTCTACTTTAGATTGAATGAGTATCTCTGGGATTCCTTAATCAGAGTCTTCGTGTTATAAGTTAGAATCCATGGACGGCCATTCTTGAGATCCGGAAAGTCTAAACCTTGTCTGTGGTATTCCGAGTAGGATCTGGGAAGGGATGGCTGCGACGAGCTTTAAACTCGCGAGTGCTGGGCGTAGTGACAGACGCAAAAGGATCAATGGATCCTATTCCAGTATGATCGAGAACCGACAGATGATTAGCCATGCAGTGACAGCGTATTGGACCATTTTCACTAAGGGGACAAGATGTAGCCATTGACAATGGTGATGCCTAACATACAGCTTGCCATAGAAAGGAGTATGAATGATTGGATGCAGACAATAGGAAAGCAGAGGTTTAGGAGGAATGAACGTATCTCTATACGCTTATCTGAAATTCTCACCAATGAATTACATAAGTATCACTATCTTTATTTTACGTTTTATTTATATTCTAATTATCAATGCACCATAATCAATTAAATCCGCCTGACTGAGATTTACAAGGTGACCATAGCTTGCTTCAAGCCGACAATCTCCGTGGGATCGACCCTTACTCACGTAAGGTTTATTACTTGGACGACCCAGTGCACTTGCTGGTTCGTTGTGCGAAGTTGTGACAAAGAACTAAGATTATGAACGTGCGTATTAAGTTTTCAGCGCCGTTACCAAGGAATGAACTGTCACGATTTCCGTACACCAATGAACATAGACAGTTTGCAGAGTGGGCGAGTGGAAGTTTGAGTAGAACTCAACGACCCATGATAAGTTGGCCTCTCGCGGCTGTCTTTTTAAAACTTCCACTGTCTCCTTTCTATGCGGGGCTCAATAAAATCAACAATGTGTGTTGGGACAATGAGCAGACGCTCATTGTTGTAGTTCCTTTCAGCTAGGATGGGGAACATCTGTTCGCAATAACGGTTAGTAAACCGTGTGGAGTCTCGGGTGGGAAAGGCTTTCTCTGATTCATCAACCTTAACGATTCTCTTTACCCGCTTTGTTGGTGGTTTACACTGGTGGATGGAAATGCTTTCGCCAGTGTTCTCTTGGTTCCTCTCCTTGCTGGGGTCTTGTCAGTGACCTTCTCCTTTCCTTTCTTGGTACCCATGTCTAAAGAAGAAAGAAAAGAAAGAATATTAAATACAGATACTAAGACCGAAATGGAGAAAATTCCAAGTAATTATGAATGCCAAAGGAAAGATGTTAGCCCAACAACATGGTAGCTATAACATGTATGTAAGACAACAATAAAGACCAAAAAGGCAATTCATAAATTTAGATGCAAGATGGTAAAGGCATGCAAGTAGTAGGCATGAGAAACATGAATCAAGCATCAAGTGATAAGTGCGCCAAATAAAAGAGCATGTGTAATGATGACAATTATGAAAAAATGATCTTAAATACATGTGGAATCCACGTGTTGTGAAAAAGAGGCATATAAGTAAAAGAGTAAAAGAAAATAGGAATTCAAGTGCCATAAAAGCTTTATCACAAACACGTGGTGTGCAATGGATAATAAGAATGAAAATAATGTAATCCAAATATATAAGAGAGCCCAAAATAAGATATCAATTGTCAAATCACTCCTCATAATATTCACAAGCTTCATTAAAGTAAGGTAAGACCCAAATAAAATTCCAACACCAACATGAAAAATGCATGGAAGAAGAAAGTAAAAGGAATCATGAATGTAAAAGAAAAAGAAGAAGGAAACATTAAGTAAGATAATAATGAAAGAAAAGTAAAAGGGGAAGGAGAGAAGAACCTTGAAAAAGAAGAAGAAGAAGAAGGGAGGAAGAAAGTAAGAAAGAATAGGAAAGAAGAAAGAAAGAAGAAAGAAAAGATAATTAAGATTGAGAAGAATTAGGATTGGAGGGGTGGAAGATGTGAAATTAGGCGCTGAGGTGTTTAAGGTGTGCGTCGCATGTGACGTGTGTGCGTGCTTCACGCGTACGCGTGGGTCGCGCTATTTTCAATCGACGCCTACGCGTTAAGGACGCGTACGCGTGACTTGAGTTGCGCAATTGGCGCGGAGGCAGCCTCGCGCATGCACAACTCTCTGTCAAAATACGCACCATTGCCATAATTTGAGGTGACGCGTGCACGTTAGGGACGCGCACGCGTGGATGGGCTGGATGGCAAAACGACGCGTACGCATCAGGGACGCGTACGCGTGACAGGATTTGTGCGCCTAGTATAGTTCCAACCCCACATCATCACAACTCTTTGCCAATAACCTCATTTACGCTGATTTCAACATCCACGCGTGCGCGTGCTTGACGCATACGCGTGGTGTGCCAAAATGTCAATCGATGCGCCCACGTCAGGGACGCATACGCGTGACTCAGTTTGTGCACAATGCACCCTTCCTGCGCCACTCCCACGCAACTCACTGTTCAATCCATATGTTGCACGCACACACATATGACGCGTACGCGTTAGTGACGCTCTTGCGTCGTGTGCGTTTTTTTTATGCATGATGCAGTATGCAGCTAATTCATGCAGAGATGAGAATTGGATACTGAGAAAAACAAAACAAAATAAAATAAAATAAAGTTAAGAAGGAAACTGGAAGATTGTACCATGGTGGGTTGTCTCCCACCTAGCACTTTTCTTTAACGTCCTTAAGTTGGACGGTCCATTAGCTCATTCTTCTGCTGTGGGTGGATCTTCCAAGAGAAAGATCTCGAGCTCCTTGGTATTTTTCATCTTCTCACCATGATACAGCTTTAAGCGATGTCCATTCATCTTATCAATCATGTGGTGGGAGCATGCATCCAGAAGATTCTTGAAGCACTCCCAGTACTCATAAAGGGTTTCTGATTCACCTTAGATGATGTAGGAAATCTCCTTCCTTAGTCTGTCAGTAACTTTAGCCGGAAAGTATTTTTTCAAGAATTCTCTCCTGAGCGTGTCCCAGTTTGTAACAGTTGTAACACCCTACCATACAGAGTCTTATGCTTAAGTCATAATTCAGAGATGGCAAGGTATTACGACCTCTAAAACAAAAATTTAGAACGTATAGTAGTATGAATAATTGATTATAACTAGGAGCCTTTGTAGAAAGAGGGGTAAACAAAAACTGTAACTCGAACGCGCAACACTCCGATCGATAACGTAACGAACAGGGATAAGCTAACGCGAGATCATATATATACAAAGAGTGTCAAAAACGGGAATATCAAGACTCAAAGTCCGGTTGCGAAGATAACCGGTCCGAGCATAGTAATATATACATATGATAAAATATGGAAACCCCAAAGGAAACCCAAAGGGACACAAATACAGAACCCTATTCTCCAAAAATCTCCTCTAGAAGGAGTCATCACAGTTTGTATTATTTAATGGAGATAAAAGTATCTATGCAAAACATATAAACCAAAACGGATCCCCGAGAACAAATATCTTCGCTAATCCGGAAGTCTCCAGCATGCCTTAACAAGAAGCCTCGCGTCCTGCATCTGAAAACCACAAAATTCGCATGGGTGAGANGGTGGAAGTGCAAACATTCACAATTCATTCAACAGCATATATGCATTTATACTTAGCCATAATCATGGCTCCGCGGTAACACGGCAATAATCTAGCCATCCGGCTCACGGTTAAATCCATAACCAGCCAATTCATTAACAATTACGGCCCTTCGGCCCATGGCACAACAAGCACTTCCACCGCCATCCTCCGCATCTCACATAATCATCTTTGATCCTCAATGAACATTCATTTTTCCCCTTGCTTCACTCGCAAGTTACCACATTCCCTAGCCCTTTTTCTCATGCTAGGCATATCATAATGATTCAAGACATAAGTGGTGAGATTGGAGGCTTAGAAGTATGAAATTTGGCTTTTAAAACTCAAAAATCAACTTTGGGATGAAAACAGGGCCACGCGTACGCGCACTCCACGCGCACGCGTGGATGGCCACAAAACTCATCGACGCGCAAGCGTCATACGCGCGAACACGCGGATTGAAAATTAGCCAAACGACGCGCAAGCGTCAGCCACGCGTACGCGTGGGTGCTCTTGCGCCCCAGGCACAAAACTGGCACAACTCTGGCACAACTCTCTGGAAAAAGGCTGGGCATCTGGTGCAGCGCATCGACACGCTCGCGCACACCATGCGCACGTGTGGATGGTGCTTTCTCAAAGAACGGCGCGTACGCGCCAAGTGCGCCTACGCGCGGGGGGTCATTCTGCTAAAAATTTTCTAAGTTAAAAGCTGCAGAATTCACAGATTCAACCCCCAATCTTCCGACGGACATAACTTTTTCATTTTAAATCGTTTTTCACCCGTTCTTCGAACGGCATGGACATCCCAGATCCAATTTCATTTCTAAATAGATTTGGCACAAATCAGAGATCTGTAGTCCAAGTTATGTCCCGTCAAAGTATGCCCAAAAACTGTGTTTTCATACAAAACCATAAAGTGCCATTTTCAAAACAAGCCACTTTCCACTCTTTTCAAAATCAATCAAAACATGCCAATTTCATCCCTTTTCTTTGAAATCAATCAAAATGTACCAAAACCAACATCAAGCCATCCTCAACTCACACATTGACATTTTACCAAATTTTCCAAAATCACCATCCAACCCTTTTAACACTTCTCAATCAAATGGCTAAAGGACAAACACAATATCATGTCATACATCCTCCCTCACCCCAATTTCCAATAATACCATTTCCAATCAACCATCATTATACATAATCAACATCATACTCACCATCAACATGGTATCACCCATCAATTCAACCTCAATCATCCATCAAGCATACATCACAACATGCATTTCTCATATATCACACAATCAAGACATCAATATTCATAATCACATATATGATCACATCATATATCTCAACCATTCAACAATATCAACAATTCAATGCCTATCTTAGGGCCTCTAGCCTAAGTATTTCCTACCACATTACATATTAGATACGGGAAACCGAAACCATACCTTAGCCGATTTCCCACGCTCAACCGGAGCACTTCCAAACCACTTGTCCACAAGCTCTCAAGGTATCAACACCTCCAAGAACAGATTTTATCACACAAAACCCTTTTCCAAGCTTTCCAAAATCACCAATCAAGCTCCAATATTCACATATACACAACCTAAGCCACAATCATCATACCCATACACAACATCTCAATACCCAAACATCATAGAATAACAAATTACACTAGGGTTGAGAATCTTACCACACCCAAGGTCCAGGGAGACAAGATTAACCTTCTCCTTCAAGAGAGTTGAGTCCTATAACATCAAAGAACCCAAAATCTCAACATTTTACCCATGAAACTCGAAAACAAGGGCTGGAATTTCGAAGAGCAAAACGTGGCTTATCTCAAGATTGATTGTATGGGTTTTGTAGAGCTCTTTGCGATGAACGCGTGGCCACAACCGGTGCGGCAATCGGAGCTCTAGATCAAAAGTTATGGTGGTTTGAAGATCAACCAAGGGAGAGAACTTGAGAGAGTGTTCTTCCTTCCATGGCCTCCATTTCAGCGTGTGTGTGTAACAAATGAGGAGAGAGAGTGCTGAAAACTAGGGTTTTGGTTTAGTTTAGTTGGACCAAGGGCCTACTTTGGGTCCGGTTGGACCGGTTTGGCCCGTTCGGTCCAATCTTGGTCCGTTTTCTATAAAATTGGTACCGAAATTCTCGTCCCAATCTCCTCTATCATATTAAGCCATAAAAATAACATTTTTGGCTTTCTAGAATAAATTCTTGTTTATGGGTTAATTAGCCATTAATTAACCAGGTCTTACATCCTACCCACCTAATTGGAAATTTTGCCCACAAAATTCGAATTCAATTACCTGAGAATAAGTGCGGATAATCCGTTCGCATCTCCGACTCAAGTTTCCAAGTGTGATCCTCAACACCGCCTCGACTCCAAGCCACTTTGACCAATGAAACCTCTTTTCCACGCAACCGTTTGATACTAGTATCTTCGATTCTGACTGGAGCCACTGGAAGCGTCAAATCTTCTCTTAACTGAACCGATTCAGGTTCTAATAGATGGCTAGCATCAGGAGTGTACTTCCGAAGCTGCGACACGTGAAATACGTCGTGCAGGTTCGAAAGATAAGGTGGTAGAGCCATTCGATATGCCACCGGTCCAATCCTCTCCAGGATCTGAAATGGACCAATGTATCGAGGATTCAACTTCTTTACTTTAATCGCCCTACCTACTCCTGTGGTTGGAGTAACCTTCAGGAAAACATGATCTCATTCTTCAAATTCCAAGGGCTTCCGCCTCTGATCGGCGTAACTCTTTTGGCGACTCTGTGCCGTAAGCATCCTATCTCGGATTTTCTTAACTTATTCAGTGGTCTCAGCTATCACCCAGATAGCATCAAAACCAGTCCTAGTCCTTGGCAATCCTGACACAAAGTCCATTGCAATACTTTCCCATTTCCATTGTGGAACCTCTAAAGGTTGCAACATCCCAGAAGGTCTTTGATGTTCAATCTTTACCTTTTGGCAAGTTAAGCACTTTGAAACATATTCCGCCACATCATTCTTCATACTCGGCCACCAAAACATCGCCTTTAAATCATGGTACATCTTAGTGCTTCCCGGGTGAATGGAGAATCCGCTTTTGTGTGCCTCCTTTAAGATATCTTGCCTCAAAGTGCCAACATCCGGCACAATGATCCTACCCTTGAATTTCCATAACCCATCTTTTTCTTCTGACACTCTCCACTGTTTTCCTTGCTCAATAGCCGGTAACACCTTCCATAACGCTTCATCATTTTCATGAGCCTTTAGGAGTTCGGACTTAAAGTCACTCAAGATTTCTAATCGGCTCAAACACAAGGTTCCAAATACTTCTCGAACACCAATTTTTAGACTCTCGAATCCCTTGAGCAACTTCTCTTTTTGAAGCATCATCCAAGCCGCATATAACGACTTCTGACTTAACGCATCTGCCACTACATTTGCCTTTCCCGGATGGTAATTCAACTCAAAGTCGTAGTCCTTCAATAATTCCATCCACCTCCTTTGCCTCATATTAAGCTCTTTCTGATCAAAGAGATATTTCAAGCTCTTGTGATCGGAGAAGACTTGGAACTTAACCCCATAGAGATAATGCCTCCACACCTTCAAGGCAAACACGACCGCAGCGAGTTCCAAATCGTGCGTAGGGTAACTAACTTCATGAGGTCTCAACTGTCGTGAGGCATACGCCACCACACTACGATGCTGCATCAGCACGCATCCTAAACCCTTTAGTGAGGCATCACAGTACACCTCAAAAGGCTCGTTCGGCTCAGGTAACACTAACACAGGTGCAGTGGTCAATTTTTTCTTCAATGTCTGAAAGCTCTCCTCACACTCAGGAGTCCAAACAAACGGAGTGTCTTTGCGGGTTAACTTTGTCAACGACAAGGCTAATTGCGAAAAGCCTTTGATGAACCTTCGGTAATAGCTAGCTAAACCCAGAAAACTCCTTATCTCAGTTACTGTGGTTGGTTGCTTCCAATCCATCACAGCCTCCACCTTAGTTAGATCTATGGCTATTTCCTTCTTACTCACCACGTGACCCAAAAACTTCACCTCACTCTTCCAGAACTCACGCTTAGACAGTTTCGCATAGAGTTTCTTCTCCTTCAAAATCTGCAACACGGTCCGCAAGTGTTCCGCATGCTCCTCTTCAGTCTTGGAGTAAATTAGTATATTCGTCAATGAAGACAACAACGAATTTATCCAGAAACGGACGGAACACTCTATTCATGTAATCCATAAACACTGCAGGAGCGTTCGTCAACCCAAAAGACATTACAGTATACTCGTAAGGACCATAACGAGTCCTGAAAGCGGTCTTAGGGATATCCTCACCCCTCACCCTTATCTGGTGATAACTGGATCGCAAATCGATCTTGGAAAAAACCCCAACTCCTTGTAACTGATCCATGAGGTCATCAATTCTCGGCAATGGGTACTTATTCTTTATGGTGACCTTGTTCAGCTGCCTGTAATCCACACAGAGTCGCATACTTCCATCTTTCTTCTTTACCAGTAACACTGGAGCACCCCACGGGAAAACACTTGTTCGGATAAAGTTTTTACCCAACAATTCCTCTAACCGAGACTTTAGCTCAGCCATCTCTAACGGTGACATTCTATAAGGAGCACTTGAGATTGGTCCTGCCGCAGGCACCAATTCAATAGCAAACTCGACCTCTCGGTTAGGTGAAAATTTCTCAATATCATCGGGAAACACTTCCGGAAACTCACACACTACCGGAATCTGATCCAACCTTTGGTCATCACCCGAAACACCCGCGGTTAACAACAGGATACTCTGACATTTGATTCCAGAACAGTTAACCATCATCGAATTCAAGTAATAATTATTCACCACGATCGGCCCTTCCGTATCCTCCGGCATAAAGTACACCGACTTTGTAGAACAATCAAACAGGACATGGTTCTCAGATAACCAGTCCAATCACAAGATAAGATCAAGACCGATCATCGGTAAGCAGATTAAACTATGGACAAAATCACGCTGCTTGAACCTAAACGAAACTTTCGGGCATCCTAACCTAGTTACCATGGCTTCATGGGTAGCATTATATACTTTTAGGTCATAACCTAAGGTTACGATCTTCAACCCTAACTCATGGGCTTTCTCAAATGCAATGAATGAATGCGATGCTCCCGAATCAAATAAAGCATTTAAAGTTTGACCAGCCATTTCACAGTTACCTCGAATGAGTGTCTCGGATCCCTCTGCACCCCTAGCTGAGGTGGTGAACACCCGACCGGTCTGTTGTGCTTTCCCATCACCTTGCTTCGCTGCTCCGGACAACTTGCGGCTCTATGCCCCGCCTTTCCACAATTGTAGCACAAACCCCATCCGGCCTTGCATGGTACTCCCAGATGGTGACCCCCACACCTAGTACAAGCTTGATCATTCTGAGGCTGCTTCCCAAACCTTTTCCCTTGGGAGTAGTTGTTATTGGGCCTCCTAAAGGAACCTCCCCTCTTGAAAGATGGACCTCTAGGTGCAAAACTCTTCCCTCAGTTCTGTGGAAATGATCCTTTGTGACTTCCTTTCTCAGTGGCTGCCCTCTTCACACACTCTTCAGTAACCCTACACTTGTTCACCAACTCAGAGAAAGTCCTAATCTCCATTGGCCCCACCGAACTAAAAATATCGCTCTGGAGTCCTCCTTCGTACTTAACACACTTCCATTCCTCATATTCCATCGGAGTCCCTTAACACATACGAGAGAATCTGAACAGCTCCTCAAACTTGTCAGTATACTCAGATACAGACATAGTACCCTGCTTCAGCTGCAACAATTCAAGCTCTTTGGCCGTTCTAGCAGAAGTCGGAAAGTACTTCTTATAGAACTCCTCTTGGAAGACATCCCAGGTGATATAATCATCACCCTGATGCAGGAGGCGTCGGATTCCTTGCCACCAATACGACGCTTCACCAGTGAGCAAATAGGTAGCGAACTCCACACGCTGCCCTTCAGGTACCACCTGCGCTTGTAGTGCTCGTTCCATAACCTGAAACCATGTATCGGCTTCAGTCGGGCTAGTAGTTCCCTTGAACTTCGGGGGATTAACCTTCAAAAAGTTCGCCAGTGTCATCGGGCCCTGAACTCCACCTCCGTCATTACCATGGTTGTTCATCTGTTGACCAAGAGCCTCAGCAGTGGCTTGCATAGCAGCAGCCATGTTCTCCAACGCAGTCATAAAGTTCACCGGGTCATTAGGGTTATTCTCCGGTGCACGAGTATTATTACGACTCCTTCCACAACCTCTACCGCATCCACGAGGCACCATCTGGTTCCTATACACACCAAACAATTGATATTAAGTTGATCAGTCTCAATATCGGAAGTCTAGTGCTTCAAAGTCCCAAATATATGCTCATGAACGTTTATGCCAATTATATCAAGTAGATATACTAACAGCACATAACACACATACAGAGAATGCACAGAAGCATAGTCAGTCCGTCCCTCAGGCTGTACAGGAATGAACTGCTCTGATACCATAATGTAACACCCTACCATACAGAGTCTTATGCTTAAGTCATAATTCAGAGATGGCAAGATATTACGACCTCTAAAACAAAAATTTAGAACGTATAGTAGTATGAATAATTGATTATAACTAGGAGCCTTTGTAGAAAGAGGGGTAAATAAAAACCGTAACTCGAACGCGCAACACTCCGATCGATAACGTAACTAACAGGGATAAGCTAACGCGAGATCATATATATACAAAGAGTGTCAAAAACGGGAATATCAAGACTCAAAGTCCGGTTGCGAAGATAACTGGTCCGAGCATAGTAATATATACATATGATAAAATATGGAAACCCCAAAGGAAACCCAAAGGGACACAAATACAGAACCCTATTCTCCAAAAATCTCATCTAGAAGGAGTCATCATAGTTTGTATTATTTAATGGAGATAAAAGTATCTATGCAAAACATATAAACCAAAACGGATCCCCGAGAACAAATATCTTCGCTAATCCGGAAGTCTCCAGCATGCCTTAACGAGAAGTCTCGTGTCCTGCATCTGAAAACTACAAAATCCGCATGAGTGAGAACCAGAGGTCCCCAGCACGGTAACAGCTTCCACATATATAATACATAATAATAGAGGAAAGTCGAAGGCAATCCTAGAACTTCCTCCAGATAATATCAAAGCTTATAAACAAACTAAACCGTAAGTGGCAACTGACTAAAGATCCTTCAGTCTAACTAATACTTCCCTTTCCAATTCCTTCAAACCTCCCAACCACCAGCAGGAGTATAATATAGCAAACACAGTTATATCAGACAAGAGATTTACAAATAGGAACGAATAAGGCATTTAGACAATTAGCAAGTAATATGCAGTCAAATAGGCAATCTCAAACAATTCATGTAGTATGCTTATGATGCATGCCTGTCCCTAGTGGCTGACGATATCATCTGTCGGTTATAGAGCCAACCCGACAAGTCCTGGTAGCTAACCATTGGACTGTCCCTCTGTCGCGCATCCCCAACTCGAGTTATACTCATCATAAACTTGATCATAATCATGATCCATATCCATCACCCTCACTGGGGAATATTTACGGGGGCGAGCTCATCCGGGCCTTTCACAGTGCCCGGCCACACTTACGACATAGGGTCAAAAGAGCTTCGAGTCTCAACCTAGAGCACGTGGTGGCTAGCCACTGCTTCCTTCCAGGGAAACCCTCATCTCCGATGGTGGAAGTGCAAACATTCACAATTCATTCAACAGCATATATGCATTTATACTTAGCCATAATCATGGCTCCGCCGTAACACAGCAATAATCTAGCCATCCGGCTCACGGTTAAATAAATAACCAGCCAATTCATTAACAATTACGGCCCTTCGGCCCATGGCACAACAAGCACTTCCACCGCCATCCTCCGCATCTCACATAATCATCTTTGATCCTCAATGATCATTCATTTTTCCCCTTACTTTACTCGCAAGTTACCACATTTCCTAGCCCTTTTTCTCATGCTAGGCATATCATAATGATTCAAGACATAAGTGGTGAGATCGGAGGCTTAGAAGTATGAAATTTGGCTTATAAAACTCAAAAATCAACTTTGGGATGAAAACAGTGCCACGCGTACGCGCACTACGCGCGCACGCGTGGATGGCCACAAAACTCATCGACGCGCAAATGCGCGGATTGAAAATTAGCCAAATAACGCGCAAGCGTCAGCCACGCATACGCGTGGGTGCTCTTGCGCCCCAGGCACAAAACTGGCACAACTCTGACACAACTCTCTGGAAAAAGGCTGGGCATATGGTGCAGCGCATCGACGCGCTCGTGCACACCACGCGCACGCGTGGATGGTGCTTTCTCGAAGAACGGCGCGTACGCGCCAAGTGCGCCTACGCGCGGGGGGTCATTCTGCTAAAAATTTTCTAAGTTAAAAGCTGCAGAATTCACAGATTCAACCCCCAATCTTCCGACGGACATAACTTTCTCATTTTAAATCGTTTTTCACCCGTTCTTCGAATGGCATGGACATCCCAGATCCAATTTCATTTCTAAATAGATTTGGCACAAATCAGAGATCCGTAGTCCAAGTTATGTCCCGTCAAAGTATGCCCAAAAACCGTATTTTCATACAAAACCATAAAGTGCCATTTTCAAAACAAGCCATTTTCCACTCTTTTCAAAATCAATCAAAACATGCCAATTTCATCCCTTTTCTTTGAAATCAATCAAAATGTACCAAAATCAACGTCAAGCCATCCTCAACTCACACATTGATATTTTACCAAATTTTCCAAAATCACCCTCCAACCCTTTTAACACTTCTCAATCAAATAGCTAAAGGACAAACACAATATCATGTCATACATCCTCCCTCACCCCCAATTTCCAATAATACCATTTTCAATCAACCATCATTATACATAATCAACATCATACTCACCATCAACATGGTATCACCCATCAATTCAACCTCAATCATCCATCAAGCATATATCACAACATGCATTTCTCATATATCACACAATCACGGCATCAATATTCATAATCACATATATAATCACATCATATATCTCAACCATTCAACAATATCAACAATTCAATGCCTATCTTAGGGCCTCTAGCCTAAGTATTTCCTACCACATTACATATTAGATACGGGAAACCGAAACCATACCTTAACCGATTTCCCACGCTCAACCGGAGCACTTCCAAACCACTTGTCCACAAGCTCTCAAGGTATCAACACCTCCAAGAACAGATTTTATCACACAAAACCCTTTTCCAAGCTTTCCAAAATCACCAATCAAGCTCCAATATTCACATATACACAACCTAAGCCACAATCATCATACCCATACACAACATCTCAATACCCAAACATCATAGAACAACAAATTACACTAGGGTTGAGAATCTTACCACACCCAAGGTCCAAGGAGACAAGATTAACCTTCTCCTTCAAGAGAGTTGGGTCCTATAACATCAAAGAACCCAAAATCTCAACATTTTACCCATGAAACTCGAAAACAACGGCTGGAATTTTGAAGAGGAAAACATGGCTTACCTTAAGATTGATTGTATGGGTTTTGTAGAGCTCTTCGCAGTGAACGCGTGACCACAAACGGTGCGGCAATCGGAGCTCTAGATCAAAAGTTATGGTAGTTTGAAGATCAACCAAGGGAGAGAACTTGAGAGAGTGTTCTTCCTTCCATGGCCTCCATTTCAGCGTGTGTGTGTAACAAATGAGGAGAGAGAATGCTGAAAACTAGGGTTTTGGTTTAGTTTAGTTGGGCCAAGGGCCTACTTTGGGTCCGGTTGGACCGGTTTGGCCCGTTCGGTCCAATCTTGGTCCGTTTTCTATAAAATTGGTACCGAAATTCTCGTCCTAATCTCCTCTATCATATTAAGCCATAAAAATAACATTTTTGGCTTTCTAGAATAAATTTTCGTTTATGGGTTAATTAGCCGTTAATTAACCGGGTTTTACAACAGTTGCTTCAGGTTGGGAGTAATACCACTCCCTCGCCTTTCCTTCAAGAGAAAATGGGAAGGCAATTAGCAGAACAGAAGTTTCATTTGCACCATGATACCGAACAGTAGAACAAGCTGTCTGAAAATCCCTGAGGTGCTTTATAGGCTCCTGAGCAGGTAAGCCATGAAATTTAGGTATCAAGTTGATTACCGCAGTCTTCAGTTCAAAATCTGCAGCCAGATTTGGGTGACGCGCTTGATACGATTGCAGAGTAAAGTCTGGGGCTCCTGCCTCCTGGAGAGTAATCCTCCTGGGTGCTGCCATGTTACTTGCACGTAAATCAACTGAATCAGTAGTAGAGGAGCTTGTTTCTTCCTCAAATGGTGGTTCAGATTCGCTCTCAGATAAGGTTGGTGAATTGGCAACAACCACTTCACCACCCTCAGAGGCTAACCGACGCCGAGCTAGCCTAATACGTGAAAGAGTTCTTTCAACTTCAGGATCAAATGCGGCTAAGCTCGGATCAGGCAGTGAACGCATCATTCAACGAAAGAAACATATAGCTCATGGTAATAAAAAAATAAAATAAAATGCAAATAAATAAATTCCAACCAATAAATTAGCACACTATTGCAACTCCCCAGTAACGGCGCCAAAAACTGATGCGGGCGGAAATTGGCCGATTAAGAAATTAATAATAGAAATACGTTGCAAGTACAGTTCTTAACCAGCAAAAATCCGCTTATCAATTTAGAAAAGAGTTGTCACAAAATTAAGAGCAAATACTGGGAGTAGAAATCCTAGGTCGTCTCCCAACGAGTTGACAAAAGAGTGCAGCTTATTGGTTAGAGGTTTTTCCAGAAATTTTGATTTGAGAAACAGAAAAAAAAATTGTAAAATCAAGCAACGGAAATTAACGAGAGAATTTATATAATTCAATTAAAAGCCTTGACCGGGAGAAGGTTAATTAAAATTTCTATCCTTGTTGGAATTTTCCAAGTGTAATAATAAAAGGTTGTTGCTCTACTTGGTCATCCCTTAATTAATAAGGGAAAGTCAAGTAACTAACTAACCAACTATGTCATAGGTCCTAATCCTTTCCTAAGGAAGGATTAGAGTAAGAGACTAGAGTTGTTAGTCATCAACTACCCATTAGGATTAACACTTGAGTATTCCAACTCAAGGTTCTCCTTTTAATCAACTCCCAATCAAGTTAGGAAACTACCCCATTATCATGAATATAAACTCTACATAATTAAAAAGGGAATAAAAGGAAGACATGATAAACAATAATTTAAATTCAGTTAAAAGTAAAAATGGTTCCTTGCATTAATAAATCCCAAAATACAACATACTTATCCAAACAGGGTTAATGGGTAGTAAAAAGTAAGGGAATAAGAAAACAAACTAGAATAATGAAACTTCCACGGAGGTAATGATCCTTCTCAGCATCCAAAAGCAAAAACATGAAATTCTCAAACTATGAATGTGAAGAACCCTAGAGGAAGGAGTAGAATTCTCTCTAAGATTCCAAAACTAAACTAAAACTATACGTAATGAGAATGTGTGTTGAGTCTCTGCTGTTTCCTGGCTCTAGTCTGTGTTTCTGGGCCGAAAACTGGGTCAAAACTCGGCCAGAAATCGCCCCTAGTGTTTTCTGTAATTTCTGCAAATCACGTATGTCATGTAACAGCCCAGACCACCCGCTAGCACGATATTGTCCGCTTTGGCACACAAGGCCTCACGGTTTTGCCTTTGACGATAGGGATGATAGCCGAAGCCCCCCACACTCACTCGTCAAAACGCGTCATGCTAGGGAGAGGTATCCACACCCTTATAAGGCATGCTTCGTTCCCCTCTCCAACCGATGTGAGCCTTACAATCCACCCCCTAACCTAAGGGAGTCCAGCGCCCTCGCTGGCACATCGATCCGGGTTCTGGCTCTGATACCATCTGTAACAGCCCAGACCACCCGCTAGCACGATATTGTCCGCTTTGGCACACAAGGCCTCACGGTTTTACCGTACCAGTGATTAATAACCGACTTATGCCTCTTTTCAAAAACAACTGTTTACAATACAAGTAAAGTCGGAAATCTTTTCTAAAAGAAGAACTGTTCAATTCTCAAAAACTCAAAGGCCTTTCAAAACGGTTTATCTATGCGGAACCAAAATAGCCTTTCATAATTTTATTCCAAACCAGAAACACAAAACCGAAATCAACCATCAGTTCATCTCTTTCCAACCACGGCCATAGGCCCAAACAATCCAACCAACAACCAATCACCACAATCCAACAGAGTCCCAGATGCAAACACAGATAGGAAGTTCAAGCACAAACAAACAGTTATTACAAGTAGAACAGTTAGCAATTAATCACATAGGCAAACCAAGTATAATATGCACACCCAACCAATGTCACACAAATGCATATGATGCATGCCTGTCCCTAGTGGCTGATGATATCATCTGTCGGTTATAGATCCAACCCGACAAGTCCTGGTAGCTAACCATTGGACTGTCCCTCTGTCGTGCATCCCCAACTCGAGTTATACTCATCATAAATTTGATCATAATCATGATCCATATCCATCACCCTCACTGGTGAATATTTATCCATCACCATCACTGGTGAATATTTATGGGGGCGAGCTCATCCGGGCCTTTCACAGTGCCCGGCCACACTTACGACATTGGGTTAACAGAGCTTCGAGTCTCAACCTGGAGCACATGGTGGCTAGCCATTGCTACTACCCAGGGAAACCCTCATCTCCAATAGTGGAAGTGCAACCTCACAACTTATCAATATCTCAGCATAAATGCTTTCATTCTCAATTATGGATCAACATCCATCTCAGCCATTCGGCTCACGGTTCAATCCAGAACCAGCCAATACTCATATCAATCAAGGCCATTCCGGCTCACGGTTCAATCTAGAACCAATCAATATGTATAATCATACACAGCCATTCCGGCTCACAACAAAACAGCACTTCCACATTCAAAATCATCAAATTCATGAAACCGGCATTTAAGCCATAAATCATTTTCTCAATTCGTTTCACTTCGAAATCAAGTTTCAACTCTTTTCAGCCTTTGCTTTAAAGATCTCATTTCTCAAATCATTTCGGCTCATAAGCCACTTTTTCTCAAGGTAAATTCCCCTTTTAAAAACAATGCCACTCTCGGCATCCCCTTTCCAAAACTTCCATAATCATGGCAAGTTAAAAGCCTCTTTGAGATATTCAAAATCACCCATCCAACAATGGGATTTTATAACAAAAGTTTCTCGGCAGAGTCCAAAGTCTTTAGGGGAGAATAACATAACTCATTTCGCCAAATTCATTTAAAATCATTAAAACATTGGCTTTCTGATTTGAGTAAGCAAATAGGATCTAAGCCAAACCGAGTCATGTAATCATTTACTTCTTTCAAAGCTGTTTCCTTTACTTAGGCAAAACCAACTTCAACCCCATGATAAATTCTAGAACGTTTCAACTGTTCAAAATTGTTTTAGTCTTGCAAGAATTCAGAATTCAAAGAGTACTTAAAAACCTTTCTCAAAACATTTCAAAATGAAACTTGTCAATAGACATTCAGGTTCTTTCAAAGTCATTGAAACTTCTTTTATTGAAACCCCCAAGTCAAATTCAAAGGCATAAACCCTTTTCACATCCAAACAGCTTTAAAACACAAGTTTCATCTAAATAACCTTCTCCTGAAAGAGATACAATGCCTTTCTTAAGAAGCAAGACTAAATCACAATTTCCTCTTTATTAATTCATTTTGAAAGCATGAATCATCCTTTTCTCGATAATTCAAATAAAATAGTAGAAGTCTTTAACTCGTCATTTTCCAGACAACATTTCAATAAAGACTCGGATTTTATAGAAATTTCGGCAGCACCTCCCCTAAAACTTGGACTTTTGCCACCCGGTTCGGGTCCCAACTAAACCGTTTCTCATTCCTTTTCAATAGTTCAAAAATTGACTCAATTCAAACCAATCCTCGACGGATTAAACTCATTTCAAATCTTTAAAGAATCAACTTCAAACATTACATTTCATAAGCCGCGCAACAATTCAGCCAAACCAACATCCTTAGTCATTCGAGTCAATCAAATAATACATAAGGCAGGTACAATCACCAAATACACAATATCTCACATCAGTACCCATATGTAATAATTCCAATAATAAACTATAGTTTTCGGAAAGCGCCCCTACCTCAAAACGCAATTTCATAGCCCAAACGCGTCACATAATCCTTTCCGCCTTGACCCGAGGTCAACAATCAAAATCCCGACAGCCAAAACCTCGGTTCCAAGCCACTTTCGCAACGGTCTCAACAACTCTAATCGCAACATACAACAATCGAAACTCAATCGTATAGCAATTAACGCCACAAACCTCAGCGTATGATAACAGAACAGTAACAAAAGGGCTTTCAAATCAAAACGCTTACCGAACCGAAGAAAGAACGGTTGAACCGAAACAGCGGCGGTCTCCGAACCGGTTCGGCGGCAACCCGGCAGTCAGCCCCAAGCAGCAGCGGCGATCTGAACTACACGCAGCGACAATGAAGTTCCAGGAAACTCAACAGAAGGGAAACTCAACTTAAAAGCCTTACCGGCAGTGGAGCTCGGTGGCGGCAGCAGCGTTCCCGGCGGTTGAGGCTCGACTAGAAGCTCCGGCAGCGGCGGATCTGAACCCTCTCCTGACTGCGGTTCAACTAACCATCACCAGCAACGGCGAGCTCAGATGGTGGCAGTGGCTATGGCCGTTCCAACGGAGGCGGTGGTGTCCACGACGACGGCGCAGCTGTGGCGCTGGTTCTTCCCAGCTCGTCGAGGCTCAGGCCCGGTCTCTCCTTTCATCTGGACTCGACGGCGACACGGGCTTCAGGGAACGGCGACGATTTCCTCTGCGGCGGTGAGGACACAGCTGGCTTTGAGACTCCCGCTCCCTCTTCGCGTCTGTCTCTGGCAGTGGACTGAGCGGCAACGACACGGCTCCATAGGACGGCGACGCTCCTTGCACGATTCTGGCAGCGGCTCGTTGATAGACTGAATGACGGTGGCACCGAGACAGTGGCGTGGCAGCGAGACGTGGGTCGACAATTCCATAACAGTTCACCCTTGAACACATTTAAGGAAGAAGCAAAAATATCTGAAAATATAATCATATATACGATTTTCAAATACTTTGATTGTCATAAGCATAAGGATGTAAAGGTAGGAGTGTGATTGCAAAGCAAACGTTACAATGTAGGCTCAATGCAAAAGATAACACGGGTCAATCATGTGATAGAAGGGCAAGGCATCAAAGGCTATAAAACAGGATAGGGTTAAAACAACGTGCTTAACATCCGCACACTAATCTCATATCAGCCTCAGGGCTTCAACTATCCAACCTCATCAGGCACTTAACAATCCCCATATCCGATCATAAGCCTAACGACCGCAAACCCGTTTGCAAGGAACAAAACACCCACAACTCTTAATGTTGCACACCTACCGCTTCAACTTTCGTATGCACACATCACGTCTTAAAGAACTAACGCATCGCGTTAGTATATCTATAGATCGCACGTGATATCAAAACAATTCTCGAGTCTACTCAGAAGGATACAAGATTTAAAAAGGAGAGTCAAATGTCAAGGATAGCAATAATAGATTTGAGAGAATATATCCAATCCCAGATAACCAAGGATACTCAAGCAATGAAGTTTTCTAGACACAATTCAATTAACAACCCCAAAAATAACCCTTGAATCAAAGAAATCCAATAGGATCAACAAAGAGGAGGATCAGCGCATTAATTTGAACCAAATTCAAATTGGGTCGAGAAGTATGAGGTTTATAGAAGAGAATATTTCAGACCCAAGACAAAGCTCACAGAACTCGAGCACGATTAAAATACTTCCGAATACTTTGTTCATAAAAGAATCGAAAACTTGCGGAAAAATCATTTCGCAGTCTGGAAGAAAGTCAAGTAATAAACATTCTTCAAGAGAGTAACAAAAGAATAAACGTGACTTTGCTATAATACAACTTCATGTTGAAACAGATCATGTAGAATTCTAAAAACAAGGTGCACACAAGTTTGGCTAAAAGCTAAAATATTTCCTCAAATATTTTAGAAAAATAATTAGGTGCACAGCTTAACCAAAGGCAATCATAAAACTCAGAAAAGAAATCAAATGCTTGATCAAAAATTCCCAAAGCTCATATTCAAACAAGCGTGTATAAAATCATGGCAAAGATGAAAGAGAAAATTAAACTCTCTTTAGAAAGAAAATTCCGAGGTAAAAATTTGCTTACAATCTGGTAAGGAAATAGGTGGTGCGTTACAAACAAACCAATTTCCACTAAACAAGGGAGCTTTCCCAAAACCTCATTTAAAATGGCGCATGCCAACTTTAAATTAATTTCGTCAAAATTGGGCAATGGTTTCAATCTCAATCAAGCAACAAAAAAATAAATTCCATTTAATATTTCTTCAAAGAAAATCCAAAATTCCTTTAAAAGGTTCAAAACAAGACTCCAAAAGTGTTCTTGAAATCACCATCTCAGAAGAACATTCAAGAAGTTTAAGATGCACTTAAAAAGGAGTCAAGCCTTGTAAGAAAGGATCTTAATTTAAAGTAGTTCAAACAAGATCCACTAGACATGAAACATTAAACAAGTTTTAAATTGATCCAAAAGAATACAAAAGTCATAGAAAAAGACAACTCAACCATTAGTAATCTCTCAAGGATAAATCTTTGACTAAAAACTCTTGTAAAGACAATGAGAGGATAAACGGTGCATGAAATTGAAACAAATCAAGCTGACTCACATAAGAGTGAGATTCACACAAGAGGAAAAACCAAGATCAATGGCAATATCCACAAGATGTAAAAGATCAGTTAAAAACAAGGTCAAACATGACATTCATGGAAATGGAAGATTTAATAGAGAATTTAGTCCGTTCATAGGAAGAAAGCTATGAGTCCAACGTTTTCAAAAGAACAACAATGGCATAAACCATGTAGTATGCTAAATCAGACTCAAATCAAAATGAATTAAGTGAAGTTTATCAAACAAAACTCAACCGGGACAAAAGTGAAAAATCTTTCCTTTCCAAGATTTTGAAAAATATTCAAATACATAAATCAATGAAGATATGCATTAGAACTATAGTAAAATTACTAGAAAGTCAATTTACTTTTAAAGTAAGTGCAATTCCGTAAACCAGTAAAAATACAAGCGAGGTATTAGAGATAAGTAGTTGTTAAACTGTATAAGAAATCTCAAAGTTTCATATATAGATAAGTATATATCTAATCAACAGCAATTTTTATAAAATCCCAAAATTAGCTGTAATCACTGTCAAATAAGAGGAAAACTGAATCAACAAGTTCTCTAAGAATGAACACGGGACCCGGAGTTAAAAGTCACAGCACATTAAGACAAGTCCAAGACTATATCAAAGAATACTTGAATCAAGAAGAACTCAAACAGAGAAAGGACAGATGCAACAAGGATTTCAAACAAGCATATGCACTTAAGATCAAACAGGAATGCATATGATTGGAGGAATAGAGTTGAAAAACCAAGCTGCTTTTCAAGAGGATTAGCAAACAAGAACTTCAGGTTAGGGTATAAAAGAACAGGTCGACTCGAACAGAATTCAAGACACAAAACTGAATAGCCTCGAGAAATAGTTTCCAATGTTCCCAAAACTCGCGATTCGCTTTATTCAAAACTCGTATATCATCTATGATAACCCATCAGTGCTTCCATATACATAATTCACTAGTATTAAGCCGGCCAAACTTAATACCAAGGATCATGCAATGCAAGACTAACAGCGTTAATCAATAGATCGTCATGTGCATAAAGCTCTAATCCTCGTCATTCGACAAGACCTAATACATGACAAACACTCAGAGTATACAATTGAAGCATAGTCAGTCCATTCCTCAGGCTCTACAGGAAGAACTGCTCTGATACCATAATGTAACACCCTGACTACCAAAGGCAACGCTTCCGGCTGCGCAACTCGAGTATTCTATCTTTCACATCATCAAAATAATTGACTCAATTCAAACCAATCCTCGACGGATTAAACTCATTTCAAATCTTTAAAGAATCAACTTCGAACATTACATTTCATAAGCCGCGCAACAATTCAGCCAAACCAACATCCTTAGTCATTCGAGTCAATCAAATAATACATAAGGAAGGTACAATCACCAAATACACAATATCTCACATCAGTACCCATATGTAATAATTCCAATAATAAACTATAGTTTTCGGAAAGCGCCCCTACCTCAAAACGCAATTCCATAGCCCAAACGCGTCACATAATCCTTTCCGCCTTGACCCGAGGTCAACAATCAAAATCCCGACAGCCAAAACCTCGGTTCCAAGCCACTTTCGCAACGGTCTCAACAACTCTAATCGCAACATACAACAATCGAAACTCAATCGTATAGCTATTAACGCCACAAACCTCAGCGTATGATAACAGAACAGTAACAAAAGGGCTTTCAAATCAAAACGCTTACCGAACCGAAGAAAGAACGGTTGAACCGAAACAGCGGCGGTCTCCGAACCGGTTCGGCGGCAACCCGGCAGTCAGCCCCAAGCAGCAGCGGCGATCTGAACCACACGCAGCGACAATGAAGTTCCAGGAAACTCAACAGAAGGGAAACTCAACTTAAAAGCCTTACCGGCAGTGGAGCTCGGTGGCGGCAGCAGCGTTCCCGGCGGTTGAGGCTCGGCTAGAAGCTCCGGCAGCGGCGGATCTGAACCCTCTCCTGACAACGGTTCAACTAACCATCACCAGCAACGGCGAGCTCAGATGGTGGCAGTGGCTATGGCCGTTCCAACGGAGGCGGTGGTGTCCACGACGACGGCGCAGCTGTGGCGCTGGTTCTTCCCAGCTCGTCGAGGCTCAGGCCCGGTCTCTCCTTTCATCTGGACTCGACGGCGACACGGGCTTCAGGGAACGGCGACGATTTCCTTTGCGGCGGTGAGGACACAGCTGGCTTTGAGACTCCCGCTCCCTCTTCGCGTCTGTCTCTGGCAGTGGACTGAGCGGCAACGACACGGCTCCATAGGACGGCGACGCTCCTCGCACGATTCTGGCAGCGGCTCGTTGATAGACTGAATGACGGTGGCACCGAGACAGTGGCGTGGCAGCGAGACGTGGGTCGACCAAAGATTTTGGGCCTTACATGTCACGCGTACGTGTCAGTCACGCGTACGCGACGATTTTCCTTGCCACGCGTGTGCGTCAGGCACGCGCTCGCGTCATTGCGCGAACTCTAGTCCACGCATATGCGTCAGGTACGCGCACGCGTTGCTGTGAATTTCTCCAATTCGCGCGCACGCGTGAGCCATGCGTTCGCGTCGCTTCTCGCTGGTTATCTCCTTTATTTCTTGTGCTCCTTCCATTTTTGCAAGCTTCCTTTCCATCCTCTAAGCCATTCCTGTCCTGTAAAGCCTGAAAACACTGAACACACGGATCACGGCATCGAATGGTACGAGAAGACATTAAAAGTACACAATTTAAAGGCTTAGGAAGCAGGTTTTCAATCATAGAGCATAATTAGGAAGGAATTGTAAAATCATGCAAATAGTATGAATAAGTGAGTAAAGAGTTGATAAAAACCACTCAAATTAGCACAAGATAAACCACAAAATAGTGGTTTATCAACGGCAGCGGTGGTCGCTAACGCTGGAAGCTGCAGGACAGGAAACAGAGGCTACAACATTTGTCATGGAGGAGGAGAGGTAGGTCGTGGCTGAAAAGATTTCCGCTAGGATTGTTTGAAAATCAATTGATTATTAGTGAGAGATAGAGGATGGGGTTAGTGGTAGTGATGATGGTAAGGTAACGAGCAGATGAGGATGATGGAGTGGTTAGTGGGGAGGGAAAAGATGATACGGATGATGATAAGGGTAATTTGAAGTTTTTACATGATTTTTTAATGTTTAGATAATTTTATTGTATAGAACCTATGTTTTATGGGTCAAAATGATAATTTTTTTTATAGGTAGATTTGTTAGCGTCTTTAACTTTCGTGAATAAAAATGATAATTTACTGTAAAAAAAAAATAACTTTTAATGTTTATCTAATAGAATGAATGCTTAAAATTTTTTTTTTTTAAATGTTATTTG
>NC_029785.2:26262493-26268598 GCF_000816755.2 Arachis ipaensis
TTTGCACCTTTTTTTTTTTTTACTCATAAATTAATAATACCTTATTGGTTGAGTGAAAAGTTAAGTCGGAGCTAATACTTTGTTGTCCTGTTTAAGAAATACAAACAGCACAATTATTGCCTAGTTCTACCGAACGCGGGGGATCAACCATGTCATGGCTATCATCAATCACGAACTCACTCAGACTCGACGACGACGACGTCGACGTTGATGATCAACAACCACAACAGCAAAACCACAATAAACACACTCCCAATCCGGAAACCGCCACCGTTGACCCCAAATCCTCAACCAAACCAGAACCCGACTCACAATCCGAACCATCCACTCCCACTGCACGGGGCGTCAAAGAAGACCTCTCCGAGCTCAAACAAACCATCTCGCGCCGATTATGGGGCGTCGCTTCTTTCCTCGCCCCTCCCTCCGATCCCGAACCAAAATCCGAACCTCAGATCTCGGATCCCGAACGTGCTACCGATGAGGACCTAATTGCAGGGATCCGAAGCGATTTCGCCGAGATAAGTGGAAGGTTCAGGAGCGGAATCTCTAAGCTCTCTGAAAACAAGGCCGTGTCTGAGATTACCAAAATAGCCTCCAATTTTCTCCAGCTTGGTTCTGAAGAGGAGCGCTCTCTCAGCGACTACAATCTAAATGGCGTCGTTGGATTTAATGAAGACGTAGTTTCATTCGCCAGGAGCATAGCCATGCACCCCGAGACTTGGCTCGATTTCCCTCTGCCCGATGATCCTGAATCTGATGGTATTTTTCCCCTTTTTTATAATTTTATCATTTTATTTTCAGTCTCAACTTTTCGATTCGAGTAAGATTTAAGTGTGTGATTTCAATTCCATGTGTAGTGGTGTACATGGTTAGGGTTACGTATTGGGATCAGGTTTTAAACTGTTTTTAGTGGTTGTATTTTACATTGTGGTTGCTTTAAATTGTGAAAATGAATTAGGGTTGCAATTGTTTTGCAAGGCAGTTGTAGACGGCAACTTAGAATCATGATTGGAATCTATGCAATGTCACTAATTTGCGAGAAGTGCTATATAGTTCATAATATTTAGGTATTGTTTGTGTACGAAACACACAGAATGAGTACACAAGACATCGATACTAAATTATGATATTTTTGCGCATTGTTCAGCAAATCATGATTGGAATCTATGTTAGATTTGTACACAACTCTGGTACAAAATCAAATGAAAATTTGAATGTTTTCAAGTGATTTACTCGGGCTAATTTTAATTTTGTTCTCTCAGGTTCCTAGTTTGTAGTGAGAGAGACAGCTTCTGTGTCTTAACTCTTAAGATGCTGCTTTATGATTTTCCCTATTATTATTTCTTTGTCTTTGACCTTTTACTAATTTATGTTTTTTATTTTGTTTAATAGATTTTGAGTTATCGGATTTCCAACAAGAACATGCTCTGGCTGTTGAACGGTTGGCACCAAGGTTAGCTGCTCTAAGAATGGAACTTTGTCCTGGATACATGAGCGATGGTTGCTTTTGGAAGATATACTTTGTACTCCTGCACCCTAGACTCGACAAAAATGATGCTGTCATTTTATCAACCCCACCAGTGAGTGAAAATTTGCTTGCAATTGGTTTTCTTTCTCTTTCATTTTTTCTTTCCATATTTTCTTTGGAATTTCCACAGCCTAAGTACAGCTGTACAGATGCATTGTCTCATAGCCACATTCTTGAATGTGTAAAAAGTATCAATTCTATTAATTTTATTTTTTTAGTCTTTGGCTCTTGGCATATGAATCTCTGGAATTGTAGCATAAACTTGTGTCACTACTCACTATGCTAATCTGATCTATTGAACGGAATGCTGTTATATCAAATGTGATTTTCCTTCACCAAATTTTTACACAGGTCTGAAAAATGCTGGGATTGAACAATTTTATTATATTTTATTTTATTTTTAGGCAAGGTGTAATTGAACAATTCTTTATGCTTGTGACATTTGACTTTCAACTAGTTGTTGCTTTTGGCGTCAATAGATAATCTTCTAACCTGCATTGTCACCATTTTATTCTACCTGCAGATAATGGAAGCCAGAGCAATGTTAACTGAGGTGTTAGACAAAAGGAAAAAGAAAAAGCAAGAGCAAAACTTATCTGCCGGCAGCAGTGTTCCATCAGAAGAGGCTGAACACTTTCTTTTTGTGCCAACCAGTGCTCAACAGGAATCCAATCCTCAGCACATGCCTGTTGTTGAAGCAGCCCCATCTGCAGTTATGTTTGATGTCGAGATGGATAAACATGTCCAAATTAGCAATGTTCCCACAGAAAAGGCAGAACATGGTCTGTCTGTGCCAACCAGTTTTCAACAGGAATCACATCCTCTGCAAACATCTGTTGTTGAAGCAGCCCCATCTGTTGTGCTTGATGCCAAGATGGATAAACATCCTCCTGCCCAGAATAGCACTGTTCAGTCCAAAGAAACCAAAAAGCACTTGCCAGTGCATACCAGCGTTCAACAAGAATCCCAACCTCTGCAGACATCTGTTGTTGAAGCAGCCCCATCTGCGGTTGTTTCTGATGTCAAGATGGATAATCCTGTCCAAAGCACTCAAGTTCAGGATACCAAGAAATCTATGGTTAAAGAAGCTCCAGTGAAACCCTCTATAGACCAATCATCATCTAGTTCTGTAAATAAAATTTCTGATGAGTTGGATGAGGATGATGATTGGTTGAAAGAGGATGATACTCCTGAAATGGCTGGTCTCACTGGAACTTCAAACCCTACTGCAAATGACGATGATGTCTCATTTAGTGACCTTGAGGAGGATGATGTTTAAGGTTATGTTCCCATGAGTTATAAACAAACTTGCATCAAATTCTGATTCTTTAACAAAGGCACTGGAGACTGGATTCATTTAAGTGGTTCGCTCAACTCCGATAAGTATATATAAATTATGAAGAATGCTGCTGGAAACGAATGTTCCGAGCATGCTAGAGCACTAAAATCTTGAGAACAAGGATCCTAGTGAGTGGCTTAATGTTGATGGCATTCATGTGACATGATTTGATTCTCTTCTATTTTGTGAATATCTGCATATATTTAGTCTCTACAATTCTGTGATCAGCCTCTGGAAAGCTTATTTGTGTAAATAAAAGCTACTTTCTACCGGCCATTGTTCTATGTGTGGTTATTAGTTTATTACTGCTCTTTACACATATAACTCCTTTGCATTGATATTGGAAGACGAAGTTATTTGAGGTTATAAAATGCCTTCAACTTTTATTTATTTTTTCACGAGTGAATAAGCCAATATGTACTAAAACAAAGTATTGTTGAAAGATATTCTTAAGTAGTTGAAGTTATAAATTATTGTGGAAATCTACTATTTATAATATCAAGATACAGAATGCAGGCAATACAAACATATACTATAGAACTGAGTTCCCATTGTGGCACAGCCATTGTTCCATCACTTGGCACATAAACCAATGCAAGCAGTTCTTCCGTAGAATTCTCACCAGTATGGTGTTTAACATCTCTCACTTCCAATGCTCCAAACTAACAAGCAAACACGACAAGAAGTGAATCTTCACTTAGACAATTTCGGATTTTGTTGGGGAGTAATAAAAAAAAAACACTATTTGAAATTCATTATTTGGAAGAGTAAAAATATAAATATACAAGAGATGAATATTTAACAGACTACACTTTAATAGTGTTAATTGTCGGTTTTGAGTTACAACGAATTTTGAGCATCAAGTTTTTTAATCGATACATTCACCTGGATTTGAAGATAATTGGTTTGATATCCAACGGGTGTCCGTGACAAGTTTTGTTTGAGTTTTCGTTTAGAGCTATAGTGATAGGATAGGAGCAAACCTAGAGTTGATACAAAGAAGAGCTCAAGTTCTACAATTTTTATATTGAATATTTTCTCCAATTCTCAAGGATTCTAGGCGTAATTCACAACTAAAGATTAGTGTCAAGAATGTTCTAGATGCTATCAATCTTGACATCTATATAATAATTTGATAATAAGTTAAGCTATATATGTCCAAATGAGGCGATTTCAAGGAGATTAAAAAGCTAACATCTCAAGCTTTAAAATAATATGCTTAGTTTTATAGTGAACAGTCAATATCAGCCACACACGCTACCATTTTTTGCTCCAGAAAACAAGCCTCACATGAACCATTAATGAAACACATTACTCACATTTTAAGTCTCAAAAAGCCTCAAACTTCAGATTTTTTGAGTATTTACACTTTAATCTTGCTAAAGTTTGGATTCTCTTAATTGTTTGACCAGCAAAAAGAAGACGAAATTGAATAGCGTCCCTAACTTAAATTAACATCTTAAATTTTAGTCCAGTGAATTAACATCTTAAATTGTGAAAAAGAATGTTGTAATCAAATAATTTGTTCAAATAATCTCACAAACACCATGTTATAAAATGATAATAAACACACATGATATTTTAAATACGTCTATTAGAATCATACAATTTTAATCGTTTCAAAAGGTAGATAGCTTGGTCTATATATATCATATTGAATTCGTACAAAAAATTTAGAAAAATTCAAATCCAATTTTATTGGTGATGTCTTTACTCTTTACAATTAACTTTCCTTACAAACATGCACAATAAAAATCACTCAATTGAATAATCATTTGGTTCTTTTAGTGAATACTCTTGGAAATTTTCAATAGTCTTGCACATTATTTTGCGAGGTAGGAGACATTCTAGTTTATTTGTATTGCGCTATTTGCATCTAGAATCTACCATAATAAATCTGGATAAAAATTCTGACAGTAGCGAGATGGACGAGGATGAGGAGGAGGCACACAAATAAGGAGGAGATAAGGAGGAGGAAGAGAAGACAAAGAAGAGACAGACGAGAAAAATAGAAAATTTAGAAGGAATCAAAGTAGAAAGAAGAGAAAAAGAAAGTGTTTTTTATTAAACAAATAAAAGATAAAATAGACATTTTCCTCGAGCATATTTTATTTTGTTTGAACGTGTGGTTATCAAACTCATTCCTCCGTTGTTGAATTAGCATTTTCGTTTTTGAAAACTATAAATTTAGGTGGATACAAGATTTAATTGTGGAGAGCAGAAGCCCTTCCTCAAGTGCAGTGTGTTTCACCAACAACTGCAGTTCACTAGTTGAAAAAAACAAAAGGGGGAAAACTCAAAGGTGCATTTAACAAGTAGCTACGTTGCCTTAGATTCGGTCGCCTTGTTAGTAGTAGCTGCTGCGGAGGCCGCTTCCTCTTCCTGACGCTTCTTTTTCCAGTAGTCATCAAGTGGGGGTCCAAATATAGCTTTACCAGAAACAACACCAATTCTGCATATACCAAATTTAAAAATTCAAATTATATATATAACTAGATCAATCAATCAAAGTCATGGGACAGATTTGATTAAGCTGTTAAGAAAGTTTCTGATGGCGGAATTAGATAACTGCGAAAGAGAGGAATGATTTGGTTATGAAATGAAACTTACAGTAGTTCGGATCTTCCGAGTGCCAACTACCAGAACCGATAGCCGAAGGGAAACGTTTTCGCATTCATGCCCTGGAAGGCCCATTTATGTCTTTCAAGCCCTCTAAGGCCCATATTAAGTTACGTATATAAGTCTCATAGGCCCATTTAATTACAATTACAATTTCAGTTTTTTTCCTTCCGAGTGCCAGAACCGATAGCCGAAGGGAAACGTTTTCGCATTCATGCCCTGGAAGGCCCATTTATGTCTTTCAAGCCCTCTAAGGCCCATATTAAGTTACGTATATAAGTCTCATAGGCCCATTTAATTACAATTACAAATTACAATTTTTTCCNTCACACGGGTGCTTGGGCATCACTTTTAGTTTTGGTTTAGTAAATTTTTTATTATTCACAAAAAATTTATTATTTTTTTTATTTTTTTAATTTTTAAATTTTTTATTTGTGTTTTTATTTTTTATTTTTAACATGTGCCGAGAGCCGAGAGGAAAGAACTGAGAGTTTTATTGAACCTATTTCGTATAAACTCTACTATTATAATTAACATTTTCTAAGAAAAAATGCGTGACAATATTTAAACTGAAAGTCGAACATGACTTAAGCTTCTTGGATTGAATAGTTAAGAAGAT
>NC_029785.2:26269822-26275745 GCF_000816755.2 Arachis ipaensis
ATAAGGAGGAGGAAGAGAAGACAAAGAAGAGACAGACGAGAAAAATAGAAAATTTAGAAGGAATCAAAGTAGAAAGAAGAGAAAAAGAAAGTGTTTTTTATTAAACAAATAAAAGATAAAATAGACATTTTCCTCGAGCATATTTTATTTTGTTTGAACGTGTGGTTATCAAACTCATTCCTCCGTTGTTGAATTAGCATTTTCGTTTTTGAAAACTATAAATTTAGGTGGATACAAGATTTAATTGTGGAGAGCAGAAGCCCTTCCTCAAGTGCAGTGTGTTTCACCAACAACTGCAGTTCACTAGTTGAAAAAAACAAAAGGGGGAAAACTCAAAGGTGCATTTAACAAGTAGCTACGTTGCCTTAGATTCGGTCGCCTTGTTAGTAGTAGCTGCTGCGGAGGCCGCTTCCTCTTCCTGACGCTTCTTTTTCCAGTAGTCATCAAGTGGGGGTCCAAATATAGCTTTACCAGAAACAACACCAATTCTGCATATACCAAATTTAAAAATTCAAATTATATATATAACTAGATCAATCAATCAAAGTCATGGGACAGATTTGATTAAGCTGTTAAGAAAGTTTCTGATGGCGGAATTAGATAACTGCGAAAGAGAGGAATGATTTGGTTATGAAATGAAACTTACATGACTGCACCAATGACCATAGGGAAAGAGAGGAATCTGCTTCGAAACATATCAAGGTTGATTTTTGCGGCTTTTCTGCCAATTCGGGACTCTGATTTGATTGTAGTTCGGATCTTCCGAGTGCCAACTACCAGAACCGATAGCCGAAGGGAAACGTTTTCGCATTCATGCCCTGGAAGGCCCATTTATGTCTTTCAAGCCCTCTAAGGCCCATATTAAGTTACGTATATAAGTCTCATAGGCCCATTTAATTACAATTACAATTTCAGTTTTATCCCCCACGCCCCCCCCCCCAAAAAAAAACATTTCAGTTTTATTCTGTTTCGGTCGCAAAAGAATTTAATTATGTTTGTAACTTTTTAAGGAGAGAAATTGTATGAATGTGGTGTGTGCGAGATTGTGATGTCGTAATGTTTAAGATTAGAGATGGTCCAATCTATCTAATAAAGAAAAAAGAAGAGAAATTATATAATGACAAAAAAAGGAGAGAAATTATTTATAATCACACGGGTGTGTCTTGCTTGGGCATCACTTTTAAGTTTGGTTTAGTAAATTTTTTATTATTCACAAAAAATTTATTATTTTTTTTATTTTTTTAAATTATAGTACTTATATTTGATAAATCAAACTAAAAATGATTTTCAATAAACACACGGGATAATAAATTTAGTAAAATAATTTTAAAATTTAAATAGATCTTAACAGATATAAATAGATGGAAAATTTTAATTGTAAATAAAATTTAGCATCAAAATTAATTAAGGATAAATTTAAAGAGTCTAACTAATATAAAGATAGTGAAAAATATTCTAAGTAGCTAAACTTTCCAACTGCAAAAGAGATATCTGACCTAGTGGTGGTGAGATAAATAAGCATCCAATTAACCTTCAATAGGTAGCAAAATTCGAATATGGGGGATTATAATTCTTTCCTAACTTAGTGGAATAGTCCATAGGAGTTGAAATGGGTTTACAATTAGTCATGCCATAGTCTTTGAGCAAGTCTAGCACATATTTGCTTTGATGAACAGGAACATATTTACTGCTTCTAATAATCTCTAAACTTCAAAAGAATTTCAAATCTCCAATGTCTTTAATACGAAAAGCTTCATGTAGGGACTTAGTAAACTCAATTTGATGTAAAATCATTACCAGTGAGTATAACACCGTCAACATAAATCAAGACAGCAGTAAATTTGCCATTTGTATTCTTTATAAAAAGAAAATATTTATTCTTAGACTGAGAGTATCCGAGAGAAAGTAGCATAGAGATGAGATTAACATTTCATTGTCTACTTACTTGTTTCAAACCAAATAGAGATTTTTTGAGCTTGTATACTAGGCCAGATTTAGGAACATTTAGACCCTGAGAAATTTGCATATATACCTCCTCAAATAAATCTCTATATATAAAAAACCGTATTAACATCTAACTGGTACAAGTGTCACTGTTTGGCAACAACTATAGC
This sequence comes from Arachis ipaensis, assembly GCF_000816755.2. Classification (NCBI taxonomy): domain Eukaryota; kingdom Viridiplantae; phylum Streptophyta; class Magnoliopsida; order Fabales; family Fabaceae; genus Arachis; species Arachis ipaensis. The sequence goes on from NC_029785.2 coordinate 26,271,937, forward strand.
TAAAAAAATATGTAGAGTTGTCATTTTGGCCACGAGACTAAATGTGTCAAAAGAAAATCAAACCCCTCCTATTGAGTGTATTCTTTTGCAACTAATCGTGTTCCTGATTCTCATTTCTTGACAAACCATTCTCAATACATGCCTTGAAATAAAAGTCTATTATACTTTGAGTATGTATTTCTCGAAACTAAATATTTTCGATCAACACTAGTATACTGACCAAGACTCCAATCAAGAATAGCAACTAGCCATACACAATAACAACATAACTAACTTTTTTCAATGTTTAGCAAATATAACAGCTCTTTGAACTAATTAACTAACTATATCAGTTCAATAAACTAACTCTATCCCTATGTCCCTAATAATTCCTAATAGGCAGCATATGTGTTGTACTGTTCCTCAAATTTCATGTCACTTAATCTTCCTTAAATTATAGTTGAGGTATAATTGAATTTAGACATACATTGCATTTTTTGAAATTTTAAATCTCCTCGAACTTTAAAATACTTTATCTAAGTACAACAGAAATAAATAAGGGAATAAAAATAACAGGTAGCCCTTCAATTCTAGTAGCACGGCTATTCTACTAGTTACTATTTAGAACTCACAATATAGAAATTAGAAATAGTTATTTTCCCAGTTCTTTTTTAGAGAAAATGAGAGTACAAATTATTGATGATCCAACATTTTCCTTCACCTATAGGCTGCTTGGGAAAGAACACGTCAATTATTGAAGAATCAAGGTATGTGAATGCATGCTGCTACAGCTTAAAAGCAAAAGGAAGCCAAATGTACATTTTTCATAGTTTTTTTTTAAGTGTTCTTCGAGGTTTCTTTATCTTCACATGTTAAATAGGAAGATTTAATTTAATTTACGTCTAATGTTATAGTAACTGCAAATGAACCATCAACCAATTTTATCGAACTCCCATGTTGAAAAAGCTACCTAGTGGTTTATTACATTTAATACTAATAATGAAAAATGCACAATAGTGAGTGTGAGGTTGGTTGCAAATTTGCTTTGTTAAGAAGAAGAGTAGCTAGCTAGCTTGTTAAAAGATGTATGTGTACATTTTTATATTCATCAAAATTAGCTATTACTTGAGTTTAGCTAGATCACACTGTGGAGTTTATAATTGCTTCTAATTGCTTTTTTAAAGATTGTTAATTTAATATCGGAAAAAATATATAAAACTAACTTTTAATTAGTCAATAATAATTAATATTTTTTAAATTTTAAAAATGTTATATTTTAAAAGATTTAATATTTAGGATTTAAGACTAAGGATTTATGATTTAAAATTTAGAATTTAAGATAAATAAAATAATTTAAAAAAATTAATTTATGTTGGATGAAAAAAATTAATTCCCTAACATTACTCTTAATATTATTCATAAAGATTATGGTGAGATAAAGATAATTTTTCAGTATATTTATTCGCTTTCGCTCTTTTAAATATCTATTTGTACTTAATTAACAGGGCAAAATACTATAATAAGCCAACGTCAATCCAAATTTACCTATATGAGCCAAAATGAAAATCGATACAGCAATGAGCCAGATCATATTTTTATGTAATTCGAACCAGGTTAGTTCGAACTTCATCTTCAAATAATTCGAACCAGAGCAGTTCGAATTTCAAAGAAAAAATTGAATGTAAATCGAACCAGACTGGTTCGAACTACCTATGCAAGTAATTCGAACCACTCCAGTTCGAATTATGGGGAAATGAGTTCTTCATGTAATTCGAACCACCCTGGTTCGAATTACGCTTAAGCTAGATTGTTAGTAATTCGAACCACCCTGGTTCGAATTACTAGTGATTCGGCTATATAAGGAGTTCGAATCAGCCTCATTCGAACCATTCTCATCTTCCCCTGCCCCACCAAATCTCAGAGAAAACGATCCAGATTCTCTCCGAGAAAGACCTGAACGGAATACTCTGCTCATGGGGGACGATCCGGCACGGTTATATCGCTTGGACGGAGTCGCCCATATAGCTGGGGTCATCAACGAAGAGGTTAGTACAGAAATAACTTTATTTTACCGGTACATGTGAGTTAGTGGTTTGGCATGCGGGTTAGATGTTGGTTTAGTTGGTGGTTTATTTTAGCGGTTTATGTTAGTGATTTCTGTTAATGGTTTAGGTTAGTGGTTTTTGTTAGTGGTTTATGTTGGTGGTTTATCTTAGTGGTTTATCTTAGTGGTTTATGTATGTGGTTTATGTACTGAACGATAGATGGTTCTGGTTGGACGAGGCCCTTGTCAGTGCGTTTGTTGAGCGATGGCGTCCGGAGACGCACACGTTTCATATGCCGTTCGGAGAGTGCACTATCACACTGCAGGACGTGGCATACCAGCTGGGTTTGCCAGTGGACGGGCGTTACGTCAGCGGCTGCCTATCAGAGTTCCATGTATACATCGATGGTGGCCGTCCAGCCTGGGTTTGGTTCGAGGAGTTGCTTGGAGTGGTACCTCCTCCTAGCCAGGTTCAGAAGTACGCGGTCAACTGCAGCTGGTTTCAGGAGACATTTGGTGAGTGCCCGGAGGGAGCTGATGAGGATACTGTGCGTCGTTATGCCCGAGCGTACATCATGATGTTGTTGGGCACGCAGCTTTTTGCGGACAAGTCGGGCAACCGCGTTCACATCAGATGGCTTCCGTTTGTAGCTAGGCTGGAGGAGATGGGGACCTATAGCTGGGGTTCTGCAGCACTGGCATGGTTGTACCGGTGCATGTGCCGTGTGGCGAACAGAAATGTTATCAAGCTAGCGGGCCCACTTCAGCTACTTCAGTCATGGATTTTCTGGCGATTTCCTCGGTTTAGGCCTGCAGGATTTGAGACGTTCAGCTGGCCATTGGCCTCGAGGTACTTCCCTAATCTTTGTCTATTTCAATTTACTACACATAATCGCGTGTTCATTCATAATGTATTGGATACCCTAAGCACACATTTAAGTAGCGGTAACACATGTGCATGTTGCATGTGGTCAGGTTACATCCCTTCCAGTAGCGAGAAGGGTCCTAGAGTTCAGACGTGGAGGCTCTAGATAGACCGGTTGCAGGATAGAGAGGTCAGTATGTTACTTAATAAGTTTTTTTATTTAACCACGATTTACGAGTTGGGATCACGAGTTGCCCTGACATTGTATCGTTCTGGGTGCAGTTTATCTGGATGCCGTACAGTAGCCCTGACGTACTTCAGGTCGTGCATCCCGAGGTTTTGGAGCCTCGGCATATGGTGCTGTGGCGGTCTGTTACATCGCTTATCTACTTTGCCGTCATAGAGTGGCATCAGGTAGACAGGGTTCTTCCGCAGTTTGGAGGGGTGTAGCCCCGTCCACAGGCCGCCCTGAACATCAACTTTCTGATGTCGAAGGACGGTAGAGGCGGCGATCGATGGTTCCCGTCCCATTTGCAGAAATGGCATTAGTATTGGGACGACCGTACGGAGAGCGTGCTGAGATTCGATGTTGTTGCTGACCCTGGTCCGTCGCATCAGTTCTTGGATTGGTGGAGTCAGCACGGGAAGAGGTTTTTGTCTCCGGATCCGCAGTTGGGTGATCCGAGAGCCGTGGCTATTCCTGTTGAGGCCTCACAGCGGGGAGCTGGGCAAGTACCTGAGATGGATCGGCCTGACGACGTGCCGGACAGGAGGCGGGTTGATAGGAGAGCTCGCGTGGGCACACGTCGTAACCAGCGTGACTGGGGGTGGCTTGAGCGTGCTATGGAGGCTGGCGACGACGCCGGCCCCGCTGGGGGTCGACGACGACATCATCCTGGCAGAGGTAGAGGGCGTGCTGCG
>NC_029785.2:26275776-26292269 GCF_000816755.2 Arachis ipaensis
CACGCAGGCACCCTTAGATGTTGATCTGAACGAGCCTGCTACGACTCCTGTTGGTGACCAGTTTGCTTTGGGAGGTACCCCACATTCCGCTTACACCGCTGCATCACAGTCTGTCGCCGGGCCGTCTGCCGCACCACTCCATTTTACGCCACCCGCACAGCCTGCCCCGCATGAGGACGCAGATGAGATAGAGGATGAGGAGCCGTTTATCCGTAGAGGTCAGAGGCCACGGGTTCCCCGTCGTTGTGGGACAGGGTCCCACTTGTTTAGATGATTTACATTTCATGTATTTTGGACGTTAGGGTTCACTCATGTATTTTAGATGATTTACTTTAGAGCTATTTTTCCTTGTTGTTTCCTCATCTTATTGTACTTAAAAATCTGTTATTTACCTAGTGGATAAGTGACTATGTATTATCATTGAATCATATAACACTGTAGTTATCAACTTTTGCAGTCATGGGATTTCTAACCATATTCAAATTCAGATGCAACTTTTTCATTACTAGAAGGTAAAAGGATAAACAGATAACACAAATCATCTTAAATAACAAGTAACAGGAAAAATAAAATCAATGAACAATAACAATAACAAGATTGCTACTACTGGCCCCCGTGTGAGACGGTCCTCCAAGCTGTGGGCAACTCCTGCGGGTGTGTCCGGGTTGGCGACAAAGGCCACACCTCTTTGGCCGATTCGGATCTGCCTCGTCCATGTTCGTCCGTATCCTAGTGGATCTCGGACGACCCTCTCTCGCACGCCTCTTGGCAGGGTCCGGGATCACGGTTGGCCCGTCGTAAGGTGGCCAGAATCCCTCCGGTATCGGCGGTGTGAATCCCATCTGGTACACACGGAACACTGAACTAATATGATACACGCTGTGAACATAAGAGGACCAGGTAACCCGTGAGTAGGCGCAGCATGCAAGTGCGTGCTGGCACGGGAAATGAAGTGCCTGGAAGTACCCGCAGTCACAAGTCCGGGACGCAAGCGATACTCTGTAGGTACTTAATGAGAAAGAGCCCGTCGGAGTGGTCTCGGCTACGGTGAACTCGGAGTTATCCCGGTCATACAAAGTCACCGTGAAGCACCTCGAATTCTTCAAGTTGGCCTCTATACACTTCACCAAGTACTGACTGAATTGCTGTCCGGTTCCCATCTGGGCCTCAGCCTCTCTACCCTTGCGAACAAAGAGTTCCGCAAGCCTTCCATATGTTGCCTTCACCAAAGAGCAAACAGGGAGGTTTCTGACACCCTTTAGGATTGAGTTCACACACTCCGAGATATTCGTCGTCATGTGACCGAATCTCCGTCCCTCGTCACGATGCTGAGTCCATAAGGAATAATCAATCCGGTTCACCCAATCACACATCGCCGGGTCTTCAGACCGAAGAATATCAAACCAGTAATCAAACTCAACCTCGGTTTTGGCATATGCGGCATTCACTAGAAGCCTACGTGCATCCTTGCCCTTGAAGGTAAGGGCAAAATTAGCCGCTACGTGTCGAATGCAGAATGCACGGTATGCAGATGGAGGTAACCAACCTCCGTCCGGAGCCTCAAGCGCAGCCTTTATGCCGTTATGCCTGTCCGATATAACCAGAAGACCGGGCTGCAGTGTCACGTGCCGTCTAAGGTGGGAGAGAAAGAATGACCAAGACTCTGCATTCTCACCTTCTACTAGTGCGAATGCAACGGGTAGAATGTTGGAGTTCCCGTCCTGTGCAATCGCGATGAGCAAAGTACCCCCGTACTTCCCATACAGATGGGTCCCATCAATGCTAACTAAAGGCTTGCAATGGCGAAATGCCTGGATGAGCGGTGGAAACGTCCAGAAAAATCTGTGGAAAAAAGCTTGAGACTCGTCTACTTGTCCACTAACTCGAACGGGGCTCGTCCGTAGGATTGCAACCGTACCGGGCATCGTCAACTGGACTCCCAAAACCCACCTGGGGAGCTCGTTGTATGACTCATCCCAGTTACCGTATACGAGGGCAATTGCCTTCTGCTTCGCCATCCAGACCCTCTTGTAAGTCGGCCTAAACCCGAAGTGTGCTGCCGTGGCATTTAGGAGCACCTTGATGCTGACGGATGCATCAGCCCTAACCATTGGCATAACGAACGCGGAAATCACATGATAATCCAAGCTCCTGTGGTCACTCGAGATGGAGGTCGCAAGACAAGTGTGAGGTCCATTGTACCGCTTAACCTCCCAAATGCCCTTGCGCTTCCGCAGACTCAGTCGAATCAACCATGTGCACCCATTCCCAAACTCAGAACACTTACCCACATAACGGCGATGATCAGACTCCACAACCTTGTACTGTACCCCTCGCCGGATGCTGTAAGTCTTCACACTTAACAGGGCCTCATCTTTATCCTGAAATTGCTGACCAACCTGGAACTCTGTCAAACCAGCAGTCCCTTCAGCATCTCTAGCTCCGAATCCAACAAAGTGCCCTGAAACACCCTCTTGCCTCATGGCATCTAGGTCCAAAGAGGAAAAATGTGGTGGATACTGCTGTGTGCCAGAACTAGAACCACCGACTACCAAAGCAGGCTCAGTCGCTCCAACCTCGTCGCCGCTGTCATCCTCAATCATATCCGGCTCGACGTCGTCCTCCTCTACATCACCCAACACTCCGTCACCGACGCCAACCGGTGGAACTCCCTGTAAAGCGTTCGGCAGAATATCAACTGATCCTACCACGTCGCCTACTCCATCATTCAGATCAACAGCAAAAGACGGGGAGGCGACTGGTTCGACCGCTGGCTCGTACACAGGGACGGACGAAGAAGCAACGGCCGGCCTGGAACTCGAACCAGCTGCCACTGCTTCAGTGGTGGCATTCCGGTTCGAACCCCCTGAGCTGGATACCACATCAACCAACTTTGCCAACAACTCTGGTGTCCTAACCTCGGGAAACTGCCTCCGACATAGAAACATGACTTGCAGGTCCTCATCACTACCAATCGTGAAGCAATCATACTTCACCGTATCCTGCAAGACAGTGATTGGAATGCGATAGAAAAACTTCTTCACTCGCTTCGCACCTTCCAGACCGAGTTTCATCAGCACAGATCTAACAAGATCATCATAGCTCGTCGTTGGTTTCACGACGATACAGAGAGGATCCTTATCTGTGAACTTCACACCGGAGCGAGTTTTTCTCTTAATGGATCCTCTATGGTGAACCAAAACCCCGAAACTCTCCTCACTAGCCATATTACACCCTCTATGAGAGCAACTCACGTTTAGAACCATATATATACTGCACTGTCTACCACTAATTCGAACCGGACTGGTTCGAATTCATTTTGTGTAATTCGAACCAGCCTGGTTCGAATTACTTGATGCAGCTTCTCCCTATATAATTCGAACCAGCGTGGTTCAAATTATGTGCTACGTTTTCCTCCCAAGTAATTCGAACCACCCTGGTTCGATTTACTTGAATGAATTTCCCTCTTCATAATTCGAACCACTCTGGTTCGAATTACTTATTAATAGAGTTCGAACCACACTGGTTCGAATTATATAAATATAGGGTTTGGCTCATTGCAGAAACGAATTTCACTTTGACTTATTTAGGTGATTTGCAACTTCCCTTGGTTTATTCTAGTTTTTTGCCCTAATTAACATCTTGGTCGCTATTGTCCTAAAATAATAACCAAACCTTAATAATATTATAACAAATAAAGTATTAAAAGTTCTAGAGGTGGAAAGGCAGATCCATGTTAGCTCAGATATTCACATGAGCTTTCGTTGTATTTGTTTGGTCACAATTAGACAACCCTTTTCAACCTAAAAAACAAAAATATCTAGTTAAAGTAGTTATCATGGATACCTTTTTGTATTTGATATTGTTCATTGCTATAAGAAAAAGCAATTCTAAATGAGTAAATGTAACTAACTATTAAGTGTACTACACTAAATTTGAGACTTTCGACAAGTTCTATTAATTTTTTTTTTTTGTTAACGGTATCTTTTAACCTAACAGAATAAAGATCAATCTATTACAGATTGAAATTCTATTTAAGGATAAATTCAAACTCTCGACATTTTAATTAAACGAACTAGCGAGCTAACTACTAGACAACTTGGTTTCAAATTCTACTAATCTGTTTCACTTTCATACATACATACAAGCAAGCACGAAAAAAAAAAAGAGTAGAGTTTTAACGACGATCCAAATTCCAAACAAGTAATCATGCTTAATTCTTTAAACTACTAAAACAAAGAGTGTTGTTATATTTTGCTTCAAGGGTTATTCTTCTGTGTATAGATATAATCAGTGTGAGCTGCAAGTGTTCTCCTTGTCAAGCATTCATCTTCTCCTATGCCTTCACAGCTAACATCGTCAGCGCCCTCATCACCACCCTACACACTAAAAAATTATTAGGATCATACACTCGATATATTATATAGGAATTTAAAGTTAATCAAATTTTAATACACTAAAATATTTTACACTTTCATCTAATCATATGGGCAGTCAACGTGAAAATTGGTAATTTTTGTTGAAATATAAAGTTCATTTAGAATATATAAAATTTAATAATAAACTATCAATTTTGTCCTTAAAATTATATGGCTCCAACAATAATTAACTTCTTGAAAGAAAGAAACGCAGATGGAGATGGAGTCCTCCAATTAGCAATGATGTTTTACAAGAAAATGTCCCTTCTTTATTTTGTCAAACGTTAATCTTTGGAGGCCACTAATGTGTTTGCATTTTTTGGGAATTAAACTCTCATAAGTGTAATAATAAAAATATTATGTACAGACAAAAATTAATCACAAAATCAGTTATCATATACATGTATTATTTAACTCATTTTTAACATATATTTTATATTTTAACATGTGTTTTATACAGATAACTGATTTAGTGACTATTTTTTGTGTATACATAGCATAGTAGGTGTAATGATATTATTTTAAGGACTAAATAGTGGTTTACTAAAAATTTGATAACTAATGAACTATTACCAGATGGTGTGTTTTTGGGAAGGATTGAACATGTTGAAAGGATGGTTGAGGGCGTGCAGCATGGGTGAGCATGCTGAAGCAGAGGAACAGAGTGATAATGAAGAACAGGGCTGTGACCTTTCTCATGTTTGTTAGAGAGAAGGTAAAGGTAGAATTGACAATATAGATGAAAAGTGAAGAGAGAGTGTTGAAGGTGTAAGAGGGAGGAGTTGAAGCAAGGAATTTATAGAAGAGGATAAGGATGTGTAAATGGAGGTGTGAACATTGAACAATGGAAACATGAACACAGCATAGGGGGGCTTCGTTTCTTTATTGTGTGTCTGATAGAGATTGATAATAATCAAAGACCAACATGGTATTGAGGAACAATTAAAAAGAAGAGAAGGGATGAATTGAATAAAATGGAAACGCCAAAAGCTTTTTCCTTTTAAATACAGTTCACATAATAGTGTGGACCAAAATTAAGCGTGGAAAAAGCCAAAAAAATAAAATAAAATAAATAAAAGTCAGGTGTTTATTATTTTTTTTTAATTTCATATAGAGAAATTCGATCCTTAACAATAATCCGAGAGAGGTGAAGATATACATGCAGATTTGTCTTCATATAAAGTTGATAGTTGAAAGTCGTGTTACAATTTAATCAAACATGATAAATTATCTAACTATTCTCAACTAGCAATTTTACATAAAAATAACTGAGTTGTTATCTTCATGAAAGTATTATATCTTGGTAATGGTTAATTTTTTATATTTTTTATATTTTTCAACTCATGTTTTTTTTCCTTCCCCCAACAAATGACATCCAAATGTGAAGACCATGCCCTGTAAAGTTTTGGCAACCACGACATGTAGCATAACCAATTAACAACACTTTAATTTAATGGTAAAAAGGAAAATAAAATTGAAAATTAAAGAAAGGATAAAACAAGTGAAGTTTGTGTTAAAATATTTTGTACAGTGAATGATTTTCACAAGAATCCATGTTCAGTTTTTACTTTCGATAAAATTATTACTTTAGTAAGTAATTTGTAAATACTTTTATAAGTTCTCAAATTAAAAATCTGAAGACATTCCTTGACTATTGTAAGATGAGTAGTATCAAATTACTTGAACTTTGTTTATCAAATAAAACGATACGTGTAATATAAAGTTTAAGGGTTTGGATGTTAAAGCATACTTTCTCTCAAGTAAAAAACAAGGGAGGTTTGAAATAAGGTTTGGTACTCGCATTAATATTGTATGGAAATTATGGTATTTAATTAGTGTTTATATGTAGGATAGATGTTTTGCTTGCCAAGATTAATTCATGCGGCATTTGATAGTGCTTTTTAAGGTACAAGGATACTGCTTTCGGCAAAGATTTAAAACATAAAAGCTGTAATATATATATATATATATCTAGAAACATGAATCAGACACACTTGGTCAAATATTAGCACTAGTTTGACGTCAATTTGTTAATAAAGAAGTGTAGAATGTATGTAAGTTAAATTAGAAAGTACAAAAACAAAAACAAAACTGCGTTCAAAGATCATACCGTCATCACTTTTATTTTTCTTTTGAAAGAAAAGAAAGAGATTTTTATTCATATATGTGGATCATCGTATTCCATGGCCGCGATTAGTTAAACTTTTACATTGATTTCATTTACATTTACAATTAATAATAAGCACTTGTTTAAACTCGAATGAGAACAAGCAAAGAATCGTTGATTAGTGATGTTGACTCAATAAAAGCGATCTAAAATTAATGCATTTGTTTAAATTTAAGCATGTGTTTGAAAAATATTTTTTTAAGAAATTTTGAGAAATTACTTTTATCAAATATTTACAAAAGANTAGATCTTGTTGAAAAAAATTGAGCTTAAATAAGAACATGTCTAACAGCAAAAGTACTAGAAATAATTTTTTCACAACTTGTGCAGTTAAATAAGCAACTCCAAAAATATTTCAAGCAGCAAATATAATGACAAAAATTAAATAATCAAATACCAGAATTTTATCGTGAAAAAATTCTCAAAAGGGGAACAAAAAATTCACAGGATCTAGTCCAGTAAAATCTTCCATTATCAAAATAATGTGTACACAATCAGTCTTTCTGGTAGCACTAGGACATCTCAATAATTGACGTATCCAATGATACCTCACCTCTACGTGCTTCGATTTAGAGTGAAACGTCGGATTCTTGCTGAGATAGATAGCACTTTGGCTATCACAAAATAACACGAACTTCTCTTGATTGATGCCTAACTCTTGTAGAAATTTCTTCATCCATAAGAGTTCTTTAGAAGTTTCAACAACAGTAATGTATTATGCCTCTGTAGTAGACAAAGCAACACATTTCTGAAGTCGGGATTGCCACGACACAGCTCCCCCTGCAAAAGTCATCATATATAACCAGAAGTAGACCTTTTTGAATCAAGATCCCCAACCATATCCATATTTTTGTAATCATCCAACACAGGTTGGCCACTCCCAAATCATAAATAAACTCTCGAAGTACCATCAAGGTATCTAAGAATCTACTTCACTGCTTGCCAGTGTTTCTTGCCAAAATTAGAAAGAAACCAACTAACAACTCCAACAGCATGAGCAATATCTGGCCTCGTGCAAACTATAGCATACATCAAACTGCCAACTATAGATGCACATGCAATCTTCTTCATTTCTACTTTTTCTTTTTCACTTGTAGGACATTGCCGTGAACTCAATTTGAAATGACTAGTAAGTGGAGTACTAACAAGTTTGGAATTACTCATGCTAAACCTCTCTAAATCATTCTCAATGTACTTCTGCTATGACAACCACAATTTCTCATTCTTCCTATTACGAGTGATACTTATGCCAAGGATTTTTTTTTTTGCAGGACCCAAATCCTTCATAGCAAAAGATTTGTCCAAGTCTTTCTTAAGACTTTCAATCTTCTTAGTGTCATGACTAACATTCAACATGTCATCAACATAAAATAAGAGAATTATAAAATCACCACCAGAGAATTTCTTAACAAACACACAATGATAAGAAGAAGTCTTACTATACCCATGATCTTTCATGAAGGAATCAAACTTCGTGTACCACTGTCTTGGCACTTGCTTTAGCCCATATAAGCTCTTCTTCAACTTGCATACAAGATGCTCCTTTTCTTTAACCTTGAAATCCTCTGGTTACTCCATATAAATTTCTTTATCTATGTCACCATGAAGGAATGCTTTCTTCGCATCAAGCTATTCAACCTCTAAATTCAAGCTAGCCGCCAATCTAAGCACAACTCGAATAGAGGATATCTTCAAAATTAGAGAGAAATTCTCCTCAAAATCAATATCTTTCTTTTGCTCAAATCCTTTCACAACTAACCGAACTTTGTATCTTGGCCATGAGACATTTTCATTCGCTTTCAATTTGAACACCCATTTATTTTTGAATGTTTTCTTACTACTCGGTAACTTCACCAATTCAAACATATTATTCTCATACAAGGATTTCATTTCTTCTTGTATGGCCTTCAACCAATCTTCTTTACGCTCATCAAACATAGCTTTCTGGTAGCTCTCTAGCTCTCCAGTCTCAGTGTTCATCACATTCACATGAGGAGAGTGTCTCTGAGAAGGATGACACTCTTTAGTAGATCTTCTCAATTCAGGCTCAACTAGTGGTTCAAGTGAAACTTCAACATCTGGTGGAACTTCTGCATCTGGCACCTTATATTGAGGTGTAGGTTTATCATGCAAATCATCAACATCATCATCAACTTGTATATCTCCCCCATCAACGAGATGTCTAGTGGAAGGACCAAGTTCATCATCAGCAGAACGTCCAACAGTTATTGTTGGCGTATCTATCTTCTCAAGGTCTTCAATAGTTTGGTTTTCAAGAAAAATCACATCTCGACTTCTAATTATTTTTTTGCTCACCGAATTCCATAATCTGTAACCAAAGTCTTCGTGACCATAACCCATAAAGATACACTGCTTTGACATCCCATCAAGTTTGGACCTTTCATCTCTTGGAATGTGAACAAAAACTCTGCAGTCGAACACTCGCAAGTGATTATAGGAGACATCTTTTTCTCTCCAAAATTTTTCTGGAACATCACCATTTAATGAAACTGAAGGAGAAAGATTGACTAGATCTACTGCAGTCCTCATCGCTTCACCCCAAAAGGATTTAAGCAACTTTGCATGAGAGAGCATACATCTGAATCTATCATTGATAGTTCGATTCATTTGCTCTGCAACTCCATTACATTAAGGAGTCTTAGGAACTGTTTTCTCAAGTTTGATCCCATGTTCTTTACCATACTCTTCAAACGGACCCCTATATTCACCACCATTATCTACTCGAACACATTTTAATTTTTTTCCTGGTTCTCTTTCAACACTTTCATGGAAGTGTTTAAAGATATTGAGCACCTGGTCTTTAGATTTCAAAACAAAAGCCCACACTTTTCGAGAATAATCATCAATAAAAGTAACAAAGTATGATGTATCGCCTAGTGTCTTAGCATCCATAGTGCAAACATCAGTGTGAACTAAATCTAGAACATGTGATCTCCTATGAGGTCTAGAAATATGAAATGATACTCTAGCATGCTTTCCAACAAAACAATGAGTATAAGTATTTAAAGTTGTACCTTTCACTAGAAGTGAGTGCTTCTTGGCTAAAACGCTTAGTCCTTTCTTGCTTAAGTGACCAATGCCACAAATCAGAGGAGGAATCATCAGATACATTCACCTCTTCTTTACACTACTTTGCTCTTAACTGGTAGAGAGTAGTGAGACTATTGTCTTCTTTAACAACAATAAGAGATCCTTTGGTAATCTTGTATTTTTCACTACCAAAAGAAGTGCAATAACCCTCTTGATCCAATGCCTTCACTAAAATCAAATTGAACCGCATATCTGGCACATATTTAACATTCTTCAACTGCAACTTGCATCCCATGTTTGTTTTAAGCCACACATCACTCATACTAATGATATCACACCCCCTTTTAACTTCTAATTTGATCTTGCCAAAATTTTCAGCAGTATAAGAAGTGAAAAATTTACGCCTCGGAGTGACATGACATGAGGCATCAGAATCCATAATCCAAGTGGAATCATCACAGACAATATTAACCTAATTTTCATTATATATGATAAGAACATCTTCATCAATAATAGCAACAGTTTCTTTATCACTTTCTTTACCTTTGTCTTCGTTTCTTTTCCTTGATTGTTCTCTTTTCCAGAACATACAATAGCTCTTGATATGCCCCGACTTGCCACAATGGTAACAAATGAACTCCTTTTTTGGCTTATACTTTTCTCTTGACTTTCTTCGACTCTCTGACCTGTCAGAACTGTGAGGTTTTCTACTTTGTCTTCTCCCCCGTGACACTGAAACAAGTGCTTCTGGCTGGGAGGATGCATTAATTAGACCTCGCTCTCTTCTTCTAGCTTCTTCATTCAACATGCTCTATTTAACCATTTTTAACATCAACTTCTTTTTTGGAGCTGAGTTAATCAGTGTCATAACCAGAACTTCCCAACTACCAGGTAAAGAACTCAGCAACAATAAAGCTTGCAACTTATCATTTAAAGTGATGTCATTATTTGTTAGTTGGTTCATAGTCTCCTGAAATATACTCAAGTGCTCCGGCATTGATTTATCTTCAATATATTTCATATTGACTGCCTTCCGAATCAAGAATGTTTTGTTTTGCACATTCTTCTTCTCATATAACTCCTTTAATTTCTTCCACATCTTCTCGACATTAGTTTCAGTATCAACATGTGGATACACGCTAAGAACGAGTGTAAGAATAAAAAATAATTAACGATTAATTAACATAAAATAATAATAAATTAGTTGTCCAAAATAGGTTCCAAAAATTTAGAATGTTAATTAGAAAATTTAAATATGATATTTGGATTCGGTAGATTTTTCTGAGTTGGAAAATGTAATTTTCTTCGGAATATTGCATAAAAATGCATACCGGTAAATTAACTGGCAGTACCGGCTTAAGTATATCCGGTACTGTGCAAAAATGATAAAAACAACAGAAAAAATTAAGAAATAAATTAAAGTTGAAAACCGGGTGCTAATTTTAAAGGTTTAGCCTAAAATTGGGCCAAACAGGTCAAAAATACTAATGGGTTTGACCGGGTCCAAATTAGGCCCAAGCTCAACATATAAAAAGGTCACTTAAGTGACAAGTTCACTCACTTTCAGCACTTGAAGGCTGAAGCAACGTGAATTGAGAGAGAAGTGAGCTAGGGTTCCACAAACACTATTCACTTCCTCACTCTTTTGGTTATAACTTGAGCTACGGTGCTCCGATTCGCGTGCCGTCAGCGGCTACGCGAAGCTCTCGTCGAGCTCACCACTTCTAGCTAGGTATTATGGTAAGCTTCTTGAAAATCCCTTCCTAGTTCTTCCTTCTATAACAGATTTGAATTTTGGCTATGGTGAATGAGTGGTTCTTGTGATTTTGATTATTTAGGTTCAATCTAGCACCGGGTAATTAGTGCGTTTTATCCCAATCCACATTAGGCAAGGTATGTAATTACAAATCACTTGTGGTTTTACGTATATATAGAACTCTAAGTATTGATTTTATGAATTAATTGTATATAGCTTGATTATTGTGATTTTAGGAGCCTTTGGATTTGAGTTCGTGGCTTGGTTGTGGTTGAAAGCTTGTTGGGTACAAATTTTTGGTGTATAGCACATACTGGGAATCGGCCAAGGTATGGTTTCGGTTTTCTCTATGTAATATATAATATTTCTGGACACTTAGGCTAGTAGACCTTAGGATAGGATTGAATTGGTTGTTGATGATTATTGATTTATGATGATTGTGATGATTTTAATGGATGATGATGTTGATTTATGATGTGGGGTGGATAATAAAGATTATGAGGATTGATAATGAATGATAAGGCTGTGGATGTTGATAAATGCGAGGAAGGTAAAATGATGGTTTATGATGTTAAATTATTGAGCTTTGAAGTTTTATAAGTGGAATTTGGTGTATGAAATAGTTGATAATATAGATTGCTAAGTTGTGAATTGATGAGAAGGTGTATGTATATAAATTAGGTGCATTAGAACTGTTTTGGATATGGAATAAGTGGTTTGAATTGAGAGTTTTGGCAAAATTGAGTTTTCAGTATTTTTGGTAAAAATAGATTCTAGGCTATCTTTGACGGATGATATCTTGAGCTACAGTTTTTAAAATTGAATGAATTTTATATCAAATTAAAGATAATTCAAATAACTTTAAAACAGTATAGATTTTGTGAAAATCTGAATTTTGTAGAGAAAGATATGATCATTAGAAGTTGGTGTTAAAAATCTGAATTTTGTGATGTTGCAGAATTTGTGAATTCTGGTTTGTGTGCGCACGCCCACGGCTGTGCGCGTGCTCTGATCAGGCTACGCTTTGACTTGTGCGTACGCACACCCTTGTGCGCACGAACACCCTGTGATTTTCAAAAAAAATGCATACGCACACACTGGTGCGCACACACTGGTGCGCACGCACATACAGGGAGATGCCTACTATTGAGAGCGATCGCACACTTTGGTGCGCACATACACCTTGTGAAATTTGGAAGTTGTGCGTACACACACGCTGAGAAGTGCATTCTGTTGTGGACGTTCGCACGTATCTATGCGTGCGTCTAAAATGAAATCTTTTATATACTGTGCGGACGCACACCTCTATGCGTATGCACACTTTTAGAAAACTCTTTGGGGAGTGTGTACGCACGACCCTATGCGTGCGCACACTGCGCTGTTTTTCATTGTTTTACCTTTCTGGAAAGCTTGTAAACTTCCGTAACACTTATCTAAGATTCTTTAACTTATTTTTAGGCATGAAAACATAGAGGATGCTTTAGGTAAGTTTAATTAGGTATTTTCTGGAAAAATGCTTAGAAGACGGAGGCTTAGGTTTCTGAAGTTTACGGGTGGACCGTTGGAGTATTATGATGATGATGATTATGGTAAACTGTGGAAGTAAGAATAAATAAGGGTTGAGAGGAGTCTGGGACTCGGGGTGGACTTAATAATGAAAATAATTTTTGAAAACAAGTGAATTACTGTTTTACACTGATATTGTTGAGACGTTATGCGCCTGGCAGGGACGGCAGTTGGATCCCGCCTGTCGAGGTCATGGCGGCGGCAGAAGGACGGTGGTTAGTCCCGCTTACGTTGAGATGTGAGGTCCGTGGCAAGAGTATCCCACTCGCATCCCTTCGGAATCACTAGAGTGTGCAGGCACTATATCCTGGCAAGAGTATAGTCCCTTTCTGAAAACAACTGAATTACTGTTTTAATGTTTTTACTTTACTAGTGCCTGCACACCCTAGTGATTTCGAAGGGATGCGAGCGGGATACTCTTGCCGTGGACCTCACATCTCAACGTAAGTGGGATTAACTACCGTCCTTATGCTGGCGCCGCGACCTCGACAAGCGGGATTAACCTACCGTCCTTTCCAGGTGCATAGCAACTCAATAGTCTCAGTATAAAATAGTATATAACATATATCAGTAATCACTGTCCATTTAGTCCAAGTCCATTCATGCTCAAGTCATCAACCTCATTAACCATACTCATTCATTTCCAAGTCCCCAAACAACTACTCAATTCCTTAAGTTTACAAGTTCATCATCAATACAGTACTTCGTCAAATTACCCAACTAGTCTATCCTTAGTCCTTCAGAAACCTAAGTCTCCGTCTTCTAAACTCATAATAGAAAAATATCTAAATGTCTAATTAAATTTAATTATTATATTCTCTATGTTTTAAAGCCTAAAATAAGCTAACGGATCTTAAACAAACATTACGAAAGTTTTCAAGCTTGCTGGGAAGGTAAAATGATTGAAAAGAGTTTTTATTGAAAAATAAGGCTTGTGCGTATGCACACAAAGTAAAATTTCCATCTTGTGCGTACTCATAAGGGTGTGCATACGCACGCAACAGTAGGTTCTTCCCGACGTATGCATACGCATGATGTTGTGTGCACGCACAACTTGAAACATCCGTACTGTTCGGTGTGTGGGCACAGCTGTGTGCGTGGGCACACAAACTAGAACTTCAAATTTTCTGCAACATCATAGAACTCAGACTTTTGACCATAACTTCCAATGTTCATAACTTCCTCTATAAAATTCTAATTTCTACAAAATCTATACCGTTTTAAAGCTCTTTTAATTATCTTTAATTTGAAACTAATTTCTTTCAAATCCAAAATCCGAGGCTCAAGTTATGATCCGCCGAAGTGGGTGAAAAATCCGTTTTTACTAAAAATCTTTTAAACTCAAATTTACCAAAACTCTCAATTCAAAACCAATTGTCCTGCAACCCAACAATACCAAAACAACTCAAGAATCTATACCAAACGTTCCTCAACCATATCAATCATTCAATCATCTAAACCATTTAATGCTCATCTCATCCAACTCTAAATTCAACCTGAATCACATCAAAACTTATAAATTTCCATCATTATTCAACTATACAACATCTAACCTTTAATATCCAAATTTATCAACTCCTTCACCACTTATCAATCCAAGCATCAATCTATCATTCTCAAGACTCATAATCCACATCATTTACCAACAATATAAAAACACACCATCCATGATCAACAACATCAATATTCATCTATAATTATCAATCAAAATCAATAATAATCACCACCAACAACAACAAATATCACAACTTATCATCAATACCAACTTCATGTCACAACAACAACTCCATATTAAAAGATCAATTCATACAACACATACAATTCAATCTTATCTTAAAGGCCACTGGCCTAAGTTTCACAAAACATTACATATTACTTAAAGGAAACCGATACCATACCTTGGCCGATTCCCAACGCGCTCAAAACACCAAAACAAGGCCACCAAGCTTAGTTCGAAAGCTTCAAAACTCAATCTCAAAGCCCCAAGTAGCCAAAAAAACTCCAACAAACACCAAATCTCAATCCAACATCATATAATATACCAATGACACTATGTCTAACCTTACCCAATGATATTAGCAACAAAACTCAATAATATTCCGATACTAGATTACTTCTAAATAACCAAAATCACAAAATCTACTCAAAAACCAAACGTAAAAATGTGAAATTACTTAGGGCAGAAAATTGGAGCATGAAACACAAATTTTTACCAGCAAAGCTTAGTTAGAAATAACGGGCTCAGCGAGAGCTTCACGTGACCGCAAACAATACGCAAATTGGAGTATCGTAGCTCAAGTTATGAGCAAAACAAGGTTGATGTGAATAGTGCAAACCCTCACCTCCTCTTTTCTCACTTCAGCAGCGCCCTTTTCTTGTTTCAGGGTTAGAAGTGAGCTGAAATGCTCATTAGTTGTGTTATATATATGTTAGGGTTGGGCCCAACTTGGACCCGGTCTAACCCGTTAGCGTTTTAGGTCCGTTTGACCTAACTTTGGGTCAAAACCTTTAAGTTTAGCGCCCGGTTTTCAATTCTAAATTATTTTTATCTTTCCAAATCAATAAATTCAATTTCTAAAATCTTATTTTTTTCAATACGTGGTACCGGACAGATTAGAGCTAGTACTGCCGGCTTAAGTACCAGAACGCGATTTTACGCAATTTTCCGCAGAAAATTACATTTTCCAACTCGAAAAATTCTATTGAATTCAAATTTCACTTCCAAATTTTAAAATTAAGACCTCTAATTTTTCGAACCTATTATGGGTAATTAAATTATTTTATATCAGCTAAACGGTCGATTTAATTATGGTTCTTACATGTAACAACCACGTAATAATCGTATTATTTGTTTAAGAACTAATACTTTCATGAATAAAGAAATAAAATTAATTTTATATTTTTGACACATGCTGATTTTTATTATCTGTTACATTATTTTATTTTAGAGTAATTATCTAAATCAGTTCCTAAACATTTTAAAAGTAAATATTTTAGTCTCCAAGAAAAATTAATACACAAAAACATCCTTAAAATTTTATTTCGGCAGATAAATCAGTTCTCAATCTATTTTCTGGCGGAGTAGTTACCCAAATTAGTCTCCAAATATTTTAAAAGCGGATATTTTAGTCCCAAAAAAATTAATACATAGATAAATTTTTAACGTTTTTTTTCTGTCCGACATAATAATCCTCCGTCTATTTTTCGATGTAACTCACTAATGGAGAATGCAAATTTGACACTTTTTTATGTTAACATGATTTTTGCACACATTACAAATTAAAGAAAAATAATATGTATGTGCCACATGGATGTTTATGTTAAGTTAGTCTAATTATGAAGTAGAAATTTAGTTAGCCTTTTGTGTTAATTGATAATTTAGAGATCCAGTTGAGATTCAAGTGAAAATAGAAGAATAACTTTGATTATACTTAATTTCTAGCTATCACACCAAGCTAAGTTATATAAAATACAAAAATATCAAATAATTTCAACTTTGAGTTTCTTGTAGAATAATCTCTAACAACTTAATTGA
>NC_029785.2:26292289-26342938 GCF_000816755.2 Arachis ipaensis
GAACTCAAAAAAACATCTTATTAGAGATGTTAAAACTATTTGATATTTTTATATTTTATATATCTTAGTTTGGGTGATAGCTAGGAATTAAGTATAATCAAAGTTATTCGTCTATTTTTACTTGAATATCAAATTGATCACTAAATTATCAATTAACTCAAAATTCGTCTATCATGGGGACTAATTTGTCTGCCAAAATAAAATCTTGGAGATACTTTTGTGTATTAATTTTTTTAGAACTAAAATGTCCGCTTTTAAAATCTTTGGAGACTGATTTGGGTAATTACTCTTAATATTATAAGGATGACTAGCAAAATAATGCTTTCATCCCGAAACTCACCTGGATCCAACTCCTCTACCATGAATAATTCCCATTGCATTCTTCACAAGCCTGACGTGTAGATTAGAGGAGGTTCAATTGGTTCTAATCTACAAACTTCAAACCAAGTGCTGAGAGGTTCGCTTTTATCCAGTGTAATGAAGGGAGGGGTGGATTCAGCAACCTGAGATTATGCCATTAGCTTAACATGCTTCTCCCTGATTGCACTACAGAAAATCGCTGAGTATCATTGGATTTACCGGCAGAAAAATAAAAATAATCTGCCAGTAATAAATCTACCGTTAGATTTTTGGTCAGATTTAATTCGACAGTATAAACCTCACCAATAACTATTTACTGTCAGATTTTGTTGTTCGCTGGTAACTTGCAGCGAATTTAATAGTGGAATTGGTTTTTTAAGCTATGAATATTTGGTATCAGTTACTGTTAGATTTTTTTTCAACGGTAACTATGGCGCCAAACTATTTTGTTCCCACATTATTACCATAATATTTTTTCCTAAAAAATCTGACGGTAAGTTTAATATTTTATTTTTTTTAGATTTTTTGATGAAATTAGTGGTCAAATTCTAAATTTTTTATTTTTATTTTTTTGTACAATTAGTAGTCAAATTCTAAATAATAAAAGCCAAATATGTTAAATTATTAAGTGTATAAATAAAATAAAAAGTCAAATAACAGAGGATATGATAAAATCAAATAGTGTATAAAAATAATCCTAGTCACTAAAGATCCTCAAAGTCGTCATCATCGTCGTGGTCATCGTCCCGCTGGTCCTGCTGCTAAGGTGGCGGCCTAGGCGGTGATGTCTGTGCCCCTCCATCAGCACCGCTGCTACCAGCGCGCATCTAATCTTTGTGCGGAGCCATGTGTCGCTCCATCCATTGAAGCTACTCCAGCTCCCACATCCACTCCAGCTTGAGGTCATCTATATCTGTCATGTATGAGAGGATCACCTGATACCTCACCTCAGACTCCCGCAGCTACTGAGCCTGTTGGTAAAGGCTCCGAGTAAGGAGCAACACCAAATCCCTCAAATATACACCGTCCTCGGGATCGACGGGCCGACTGGTGGCAGAGGTGGATGAATGTGTCAATGTGGATTGCGGAGGCTGTCGGCAAAGAACGATCTAAGCCCGTACATGCGATTCTTGGTTAGGGTTGTTGGCCATCATTGGTTGTCGGGGAAGGGTGGTCGTACATCAGTTTGATGGCATTGGTACACTATTGTGTACATGCATTGTTATTTGGCGTAAACCTATCAATGGAAAAATTAAGATTAGTAGTTTAATAAAAAGTTAGCTCAAGTAATCGATAAACTTCAAATATATTTAGATTTTTTTAGAAATTTTGGCAGAGTTTCATCTCTAACTAGAATGCGCCAAAAACTCTATCCATCAACAATATAATTCACTTAAACAACAATATTTATCAATAATTAAACAAGTAAGAATCAAGAATCAAGCAGCAACATCCATCGATCAACAATAAGTAGTTTAATTAATTAAGATTAGTAGTTTCATCTATATGACATTATCTGACTTAAGCAGCAACATCCCTCAACAATCAAGAATTATCAAACACTTTTAGTAGTTCAAACCTACTAATCTAAATCAAACCTATCTTAACAACCTAAATCTATTAAAATTAGAAAATTGAGTATAACTAAATTAAACTGACTAAGTAAAATAGTTTGTATATAAAAGACTTAAAATAGTACTCAAGCCAAAGTCCCATAAGGCCAAATAATCATCCGTACAATAGAAGGTGGTGGAGGGACATTTGGCTGGGATCCATGAGAGGATTCTGGCACCACTGTGTCTGTCGCTGGAGTCGGCGTCATCGAGATAGTGGGCTGCTGAGCAAATGGAGGCGTCGTCGTCGAGGTATTGGCCGGCTGAGCGGATGGAGGTAGCGTCGTCGAGGTAGAAGGAGCCCTGTTGTTAGGGTTAGGGACCGTGATAAACGGCTAGTCCGCAACACCCATTGCCAGTGACATCACCGGGGTAGTCGCAGTAGAAGGGGCAACTGAAAGTCCTAGGGTACCAGTAGAAACTCTCCCTCTACCACGACCACGACCATGAGGCCAATCCATGACACCTCTACTACCTGTCATCATGTCTGCAAAGAACATACCACAATTATATTGTTTGTGAGAAATTTTGACAAAACCTCCCCTAAAAAGGTGCTAACCATGACGGTGATAAGCCACACGACAATCAAAACACATTCAAATACGAAACTTGACAAAGTTAGAACCCTTGAATCTAAACCTAACTAATCCATTAGAGAATCTATTCTCAAACTTTAACACTACTAAAACATGCATATCATCAAGCAACAATACAACAAACAACAAACAACAAACAAACAACAACAGTACAAACAACACAAATTAATTGAGTACCTAATTAATTAAAATTTAGTTGAGTACCTAATTAAGTAAAATTTAGAACAATAAATCAAACAACAACACAAGAAACAACAATCAAACAATCAAACAATAACACAACAAACAACAACACAATAAACAACATAAATTAATTGAGTACCTAATTAATTAAAATTTAGTTGAGTACCTAATTAAGTAAAATTTAGAACAATACATCAAACAACAACATAAGAAACAACAAAAAATAACAACACAAATTAATTTAGTACCTAATTAATTAAAATTTAGTTGAGTACCTAATTAGTTAAAATTTAGACAATAAACAACAACACAACAAAAGCACAAATTTAAGAAGTGGGACCAGTAACGGCGATTTGGTTTAGATGACGAGAGGGGCCGTCAGAGGAGGCTACCAAAGGAAATGTTGATGGAAGGGGGAGAGGGTTAGAGAGAGAGTGGGAGGTGAGTGGATTAAAGAGAGAGAGTAATTCAAAATGAGGGAAAAGAGGGGTTCGCGGTTCGAATATAAGTCACAATTACCGTCGGATTTACCGGCAGATAAATCTAACGGTAACGTATTACGAGTTCCCAAAATGCAGCATTCCAGTAAGTGGGTTTACCGTCAAATTTTTCCACCAGTAAATCCGACCCTAAATGTCGTGCATATTTTTCCTGTTTTCCCTCCAATTATTACTGGCGATTTTATCGTCAGAAACGAAAATCTGCTAGTAATATTTTGACATGACGAATTTTACTCCTAAACTGCCGATAAATCCACTGGTAAAGACGCAGATATGATGAGCGAAAACTAATGCTCACATATATTGATAAGTACACCAGATCGTTCAAGTAATACCACGATGAGTGGATATCGTTCCCACGAGGATTAACATATTAAGGCAACCAATGTCTAATTAAATTTCTAATTAGATCAATTGAACCATAGATTTTGGATTGTGGATTTTGAAGAAAAGAAGAAACAGAGAAGACGAGAATGAGAGAATGCTTTGAAGTTGGAAGAAAATCAATAGGTGAGGATGTTGAACGCCTCAGAGATGTTTGATTCTTGAAAAAATAATGCTTATGCTTTCTTATTTAATTCATGCAAAAATCTTTCACAGCAAATTATTTATAACCAAACCCTAATTCCATGGTGATTTAGTTTCTTTAAACCCAATTAATCGCCAATTTCTTGGTCAACTAATCAACAGAAAAGGTGAAGAACGGTTTTGATTTTAAGCCACACAATTCTCAAGAACTATCACTAGCCAAATTATATGTCATTGATTCAAACTAGATCTAGATAATTGAAGATTATGTGACAATTTTCAAGCTAATTCCGAAATTAATTTTTCCAAATATAAAATCAGAATCCAAGATAGAATTAGAATATTTTCCAATAGTTTTAACCATTATTAATAAAGAACAAAACTCAATCTTGAAAAAGTAAAGAAGCATGAATTGAAATAAAAAAAACACTTACATTATTAATCCTAAAACCAAACAGAGCTCCTAACTTCAACAGAGGAGGTTTAGTGACTTATGAAGAAGAAACTAATCCCAATGATGAGAGAGGTGTGTGATCCGGGTAGTCCAGATTGCCTCTCTTGTGAACCTCGTTCACTTATTTATATCCTAAGTCCTAAAATTCAAATTCAAAACTAACCCTAATCTTATCTTTAAGAATGATAAGATAACTACCTACTTAAATTCAAATCAAATCTCAATAATTCAAATCTAATATAGAAATAAATCCCAACAATTAAATTTTTGTTTTTCTAGAAGAAATTGATAATAACTAATCTCTTGAATCATTTGAATCTTGAATCTTTGGATGAGATTAAGGCTTATGATATACTAGTATTTATAATTTAAAACTAGAATAATTAATGAAAACAAGAAAAACTAAATTTGTATATAAAGAATATGTTTATATAAAAGGTTTAATTACTCTGCAGGTCCCTATAGTTTCACCAAATTTTTAATTAGGTCTCTATACTTTTTTCTTTTCAATTGGGTCCCTATACATTATTTTTTTTTTAATTTAGTCCCTGTTAACATTAAACATAAAAAAAATGTTAATAAATTGTGAAATTACTTGTATACCCTTAGGAACTCAATTGAAAAGAAAAAAACGTATAGGGACCTAATTGAAAATTCGGTGAAACTATAAATAATCAATGAAAATTATTCATATAATTCCTTTTATTTTGTCACTATTATTCTTTTTGCTTATTTATATACAAATTGTACCAAAAATCTCTTTTATCTGTTTGCAGCTTCTTTTCATACTGTAGTAGCAGTCGAAATCTTGATCTCAGCATAGAACACAACGGCATAGCCTTATTAGACATATTAGGAATTTACAGGATCAATTCTCAAATCTCAACACAGTTCAATAACTACAACATTTAATCAATGGATCGGTTTTTACCTAGAATAGCTCAAATTTTTGTTAAACAAATAGATATAACATACTCAATCAACTAAAAAAAGAAGAAATTATCACTATATATTTAAATGATGAGTAGAATCTACTACACTACAACAAATTTAAACAACAATGATTTAAAATGGGAGACATGATTTACTTATACAATTCGAACAATTTCAAAACAAAACACTTATACTGATTATCTAGGTAGAATATTTGAAATTAATACTTCATTGACCAAAGGATCCTTATCAAAAGCATTTGATTTGGCTCTTCTTTGATATTTCTTCCAACTGAAAATGCAGGATGATTAGGAATAGAAAGTGTCATTGTCTCACTCGCTAGCATAACAACCACTGTGGACATTGTTGGCCGATCTACTGCGTCTTCTATTGTACACACAATAAACCAATATGTAACCTTAGATTTTTAAAGCCAACTAAGCTCTCAATCTACATCTATAATCTAATTATATTACAAACTCTACAAGAACATAAAATTTTCCTTCTTTTCCTCCTAAATACATCTAAACTCTGAAGCATTCATCTTTCAAAAAATTCTCCTTCTTTTTCTCCTAAATCCATTGACTTCCCGGGGACATCCTCATGCTTAGAAGGCTTCTCCTTGCCACCCACCAACCTCCCCGGGTTCCCAACCGTGGTATTCCGTAGTGGCAATCCCTGCAGTCTCTCCAACCACCAAATTTGAACACAAGCAGAAAACTGGAATATAAATATATATACCAAATTTGAACAATTGGTGATAAAAATGAAAAACTCTGAAAGTAAAGTAGAAATGAATACCAAATTTGAATAATTGATGATAAAAATGGAAAACTCTAAAAGTAAAGCAGAAATGAAAAACAAATTCATAATTTGAGAAACAAATAGAAGTTGCAAACAATTAAGCAAAACTGAAACTGAACTACAAATTCACACAACTTAAGAATTCATAGCTTGAGAGACAGGAGCTGAAAACAACTAAAAAAACTGAAAAAAAGCAACACAATACGAATAGAACACCCCTAAAACATTCAGCTTCTCCTTATTTCCAATCTCAATCAATCAATTCTCCCTCAAATTCAACTCTCTTCATCACAAGTTCAACTCTCTTCATCACATTCTGTTTTACGTTTTTCTTAGAGTAAACAAATTTGCCAAAGTTTATTTTGTCACAACAAGCTCATGCATAAGATGGATGTTATAGAAACTAGTGGTTCAAAAAGTTCAATACGTTTAATAATGGTAAGATTAAAATGTTTATATGCAGAAAAAGTTCAAAACTATATATGCATGCAAAATTGACATATAAACTCATTTTGCACAACCTCACAAACTGTCCCCTTTCAAAAACCAAGAGATTAAAACGGGACGCCAAGATGAAGAAGCAAGGTTGGAATATCATCATATATAGAATATCATTAAATATATTGATCAATTAACTGGCTACACAAAAGATAAGAAAATATAACAAGCACCACAAGTAATAAGCAATTACAGCTAATTCTTAAATACTTGATATTAGTCCTTTGAAGATCTCACCAGTTCTCTGACCCATCAGCCAAATAAGCTCCATAGCTCCCCACCGAACCTTAGATTAGAATAGGGCATTTTTCTTGAAGATTCTACCATCATCATCGATACCCGAAGAGTAGAGCAGCAAGGTGAGGTGCGGCCAAGCGAGGGAACGCGACGGAAGCGATGGCTAGGGACGACGACAAACAAGTGATGGCTAGGGTTCACTTTTGGGACAAAATGCTAAGGGTTAGTTTTGGTATTTTAAAAAAATGGGGGTGGATTTAGTTAGTAATTCTAATCTAATTAGGAGAATATTCGATTTTTAAACAGAATATTCTGTTATCTCAAACGTTTTTGTCACAACAGGGACTAAATTGAAAAAAAATTAACGTCTAACGACCCAATTGAAAAGAAAAAAGTATAGAGACCTAATTGAAAATTCGATGAAACTATAGGGACCTGCAGAGTAATTAAACCTATATAAAATAATAGAAACATAATTTATAATTTTTTTCTTTCTTTTTAAAATAATTAAATTTGTTATATTTTTTAATTTTAATTAATCAATTTATTTTAAAATTTTATATGCAACATAGATACATATAATAGAACAAAAGATATAAAATAAGTAATAAGAATGAATAAATTGAGAATAAAATAAAATATATAAAGTCATGAAGAAAATAAAACATTAGATTAATATCTAAACTATAATTGTTTGAATTAAAATTTACAATTGAAAATTTTAAAAAGTGTAATACCCGGTCTAACCGAAATTAAATAAATAATAAGTTAAATAGGAGCTGATATGGTTGGAAGATTTGGCAATTGGAATTTGATAATTTAAATATGATATTTGGATTCAGTGAATTT
The DNA here is from genome assembly GCF_000816755.2 of Arachis ipaensis. NCBI lineage: Eukaryota > Viridiplantae > Streptophyta > Magnoliopsida > Fabales > Fabaceae > Arachis > Arachis ipaensis. Next base: position 26,299,845 of record NC_029785.2, read on the forward strand.
TTCTGAGTCGAAAAACATAGTTTTCTGCGTAAAAGTGCGTAGTGGAATTTTGACCGGCAGTACCGGCTGAGATCTGTCTGGTACTACAGCTGAGGAAATTGATTATGAGTAAATAAGATTAAGAAATGAGGAATTATAATTAGGGAAGATAGAAATATCTAAAGTGCGATTTAGAGCGCTAATCTTAAAGGTTTTAGCCCAAAATTGGGCAAACGGGCAAAAAATAAGTGAACCGGGCCTAAGTGGGCCCAAGACCCAACATATATAAACATTAGTTATGAGCATTTCAGCTCATTTTATCCTAAAAAGAATGGTTGGGGCGCTGAAATTGAGAAGAGAGAAGAGAAGAGAGAAAACCTAACTCTCTTTGATCTTCAAACCACCATAACTTGAGCTACGAAGCTCCGATTGACGAGCCGTTTACGGTCACGCGTCGCTCTTCTTATCCTCTACAATTCTATCTAAGTTTTGTGGTGAGTATTCCATTCATCTCTGTCCAGTTTTCGAAATTCCCCACTGTTACACGTTTTTGGGTAGTTAGTGTTGAAATCTTGTGATTTTGGGTGTTTAGGGATACTCCAACATGGATTCTAAGCGGGTTCTATCCCTACTTCATATGGGCTGAGGTAAGAAGCGCTTAAACCCTTGTGATTTGTCATTTTTATGAGCCCTAGGTTGATGTATGTAGGTGATATTGGTTATATTAGTGTATTTGGTGATGTTGGTGCACAATTGGGAGATTGGTATTGCTTGAGGAGCTTTGATGTGGCTTGGAGCTAAGGTTAGTGAAGACTTCCAAAGAAGAGGCTCAATTGGTTTGGCTACAAGAGGTACGGTTTAAGTTTCATTTAAGTACCGTGTGTTGTGATGAGAATTCCTAGGCTAGATGCCCCTAGGATTAAGTTTGGATTGTGTAAATGGTTGGTGCTAATATGCATAGTTGATATGTAATGTGAATTAATGATTGGGTTGAGAATTGTGTGGCCTTGTATGCTTGGTGTATTGGGAATTTGATGTACTGGGTAATGAGTATTGATTTGTGGTTTAAGCATTTAAATTGTGAAAATTGGGCCGGAGGCCGTGAATTTTAGGCTGGAGGCCGGAAAGAGGTAAGAAAGGTAAGTTGATGTGTGCATTGTATGATGGCACAAGTGATTGGATGAATTTCAGATAATGAATATATGAATGATTAGGTTGGTTATTGAATATTAAGGTTTGAGGAGTTGAAGTGTGGAATTTGGTAATTTTGGGCGAAATTATGTAGATGAGGTATGTTTGGTTTGGTTGAGATATATTATGTGATCATATATGTGATTATGATTATTGATGCCTTGATGGTATGATGATGCATTAGAGATATGTATGTTGTGATATATGCTTGATGAATGACTAAGGTTGATTTTTGGGAGAAACCACGTGATAGTGAGTATGATGTTGATTATGTATAACGATGGTTGATTGGAAATGGTATTATTGGAAATTGGATGAGGAAGGATGTATGACATGATATTGTGTTTGTCCTTTAGCCATTTGATTGAGAAGTGTTAAAATGGTTGGATGTGGCTTTGGGAATTTTGGTAAAGTGTCAATGTGTGAGTTTAGGATGGCTTGATGTTGATTTTGGAACATTTTGATTGATTTCAAAAAGGGTTGAAATTGGCATGTTTTGTTTGATTTGAAAATAGTTGAGAATGGCTTGTTTTGAAAATGGCACCTTGTGGTTTTGTATGAAAACATGGTTTTTGGGTATATTTTTATGAGACATAACTTGGACTACGGATCTCTGTTTTGTGCCAAATTTGTTTAGAAATGAAATTGGATCCGGGATGTCCATGCCGTTCGAAGAACGGGTGAAGAACGATTTAAAATGAGAGAGTTATGTCCGTCGGAAGATTGGGGGTTGAATTTGTAAATTCTGCAGCTTTTAACTTAGAAAATTTTTAGCAGAACGACCCTCCGCGCGTAGGCGCACTTGGCGCGTACGCGCCGTTCTTCAAGAAAGCACCATCCACGCGTGCGCGTGGTGTGCGCGGGCGCGTCGATGCGCTGCACCAAATGCCCAGCCATTTTCCTGAGAGTTGTGCCAGTTTTGTGCCTGGGGCACAAATGTATCCGCGCGTATGCGTGGCTGATGCGTGCGCATCGTTTGGCTATTTTTTAACCCGCGCGTCCGCGCGTATGACGCTTGCGCGTCGATGAGTTTTGTGGCCATCCACGCGTGCGCGTGGAGTGCACGTACGCGTGGCCCTGTTTTCATGCCAAAGTTGATTTTTGAGTTTTTAAAGCCAAATCTCATACTTCTAAGCCTCCGATCTCACCCCTTATGTATTAAATCATTATGATATGCCTAGCAATGAGAAAGGAGCTAGGGGATGTGGTAACTTGCGAGTGAAGCAAGGGAAAGGGTTATGATCAATGATGATCAAAGATGATTATATGAGATATGGAGGATGACGGTGGAAGTACCGTGTATGCCATGAGCCGAAGGGCTATATTTATTGATAAATGGCCGGTTCTTGATTGAACCAGGAGCCGGATGGCTGAGTTATTGCCGGGTTACGGCAAAGCCATTACTGTTTATGGTTGAGTATAAATGCATATATGATTAATGAATGAATGTGTTAAATGGATAATAATGAAAAATGCTGAAATATGATGTGTGACCCCGGGTAGTAGGCAGTGGCGTTGTCCACTTGCTCCGGGTATGAGACGGGAAATGATGTTTATGATAAATGGGTTTAATTATGGAGTTTTGAATAAATGTGTATTTGTGATACCTGGGTAGTAGTAAGGGTGGTGGTTCGTCCCACTTGCTCCAGGTTAATGTTTGAGATTTGATAACAGTGATGATTGCTTCTAAACTGAATGAATGTATGTTTTGAGATCCTGGGTAGTAGCAAGGGTTGTGGTTCGTCCCACTTGCTCCAGGTCAGAGATTGTGATGCCTGGGTAGTAGCGGCAGTAGTGGTGAATCCACTCGCTCCAGGTTGAGCTTTTGAACACCCGCCTGGGTAGTAGCCGCAGTAGTGGTTATTCCACTGGCTCTGGGTTGAGCGGGTAGTAGCAAGGGGGTTGTAGCTTAAACCTACTTTCTCCGCAATGGGTGTTTCTGTCCAATGGTTAGCTACCAGGACATGTCGGGTTGGCTATATAACCGACAGATGATATCATCAGCCATAGGGCAGGCATTCATCATTTGCATATGTTTGAATTGTTTGGGTTTGCCATTTGTTTTAGATTTCTACATCATATATGCCATGCTACCTGACTATATGCTACTTGTTCTACTTGTACCATATTTGTGTATTACTTGCCTGTATTGCTTGTGTTTGTACAACTGAGAGGCCACTCATGCTGATGTCGGTGGGTGTTGAGGGCTGTTCTTGATGAGATGAATTGATGATGCGATTGCATGATGATGATGATTATTGAATGAGATAATTGGAACTCCCTAGGTAGACGCAGTGATGTAGTTTCACTAGCTCCAGGCGAGGGTATGATGTATTGATATAGAATTGCTGAGGCAGAACAACTGGTGATGGTTTTGCTTATGATTCTGAGTCTGATTCGTGAAGAGTCAGCGAGTTGGGAAACATGTGAAACATGAATTAAATTTAGCACTCCCTTATGACAGTTGCCTATTCACGGATTAGCGAGAACCTAGGATGAATAATTGGTGAAGAAGCTTAGGATGCTTAGTGAGTTTTTATTGTAGTGCATTGTATTTATTTGGCACTTTTACCGTACTGGGAACCCATGGGCCCGGGGTTCTCATTCCGTATATATCTCTTGTTTTTCAGATACAGGTCCAGGTGCTCAACAGTGAGTTGTGGGTCGTCTGAGAGACGGCGAAGATCTTTATTTTCTCTACTTTGTGTTTTGCTTAGAATCTCTCCACCTTTGTTTTGGAAAGGTTATATTATGTATTGAACTCCTTTGAATTTGCCTATAGAGGCTCTCATGTTTCCTTCGGGAGAGATTAGGATATACTATTGTCAGCTACTTTCATACTGTACCCTAGCCGGCCTAAACTTCGCGGGTCGCGACTAGTGGCTATTTACTTATGTTATATATATCTATCTGTTATCCATCTCTTATCTCCTCTGCGACTTGTCCGTATATCATTTTCGGCTTCACGGTTTATCTTTTGTTGTCGAAACGTGAGTGATACATCTTCGCGATTTTTATTTCTACTCTTTTCAGGCTTCTCGGTTAATACTCCTTTCGAAATTACCTATATTTATTTATTAAAAATCCTCCTGAGAGTCGTACCACCGTAATATCATTGACTTATGACTCGAGCATAAGGATTTGAATATTAAGGTGTTACAAAAAGCGACACAATGAAATTGAAAGATACATAGAGTCATAGAGAGCTATATAAAAAAACATAAAGAATTTAAAATTTACTTTTTGATAAAGAGAAGATGACCATTTGACAAAGAATAGAAAAAAAAGGTTGAAAATATAAAAATAAGAAGAGAGTTTAAAGAAATAAAAGAGTGATGACCCAAAAACTAAATTTGATTAGGTTAAATAATAGTTAAAATAATAAAAAATAAAAAATTTTGAGATTTTGACCAATTAAATTTAATTTATTTGTAATAGGATTATTTAAAATTTAAAATAAAAACATATTATATATAACTATTTTAAAAAAAAAGAAAATACAGTGGGGCAAGTGCCCCCTCATGCTACAAGCTGGGTTCGTGCCTGGTTATGACTTTGAGAATTTAATTATCCTCTCATTAAAAATAGCTTTAGATTAGTGACAACATTGTGATAAATTACATTAGCTTGTTTGACTAATTTGCTTCAATTTTTTCATGAATTTTTCATGGATTTTCAGATATTAGAATTTGTGATAAATTAGGTAGAACATATTTGATAGCTACATTTCGCATGCAATTCATCGTCGCCAATAAACAACTTGGATTTTATGATTAAATTTGTGACAATTTATTCAGTTGCTAAATTAAAGTAACGACGAAATAAGGACTAACATTTTTTCTCACAAATTAGAAGAAATATAAAATAAGCGAGGAAGTTTTTAATTACTCACTTAAAAAGCTTTTGATTTATGACTCATTTGCAACTAATTACATCTAAAAGTTTCACAAATCAACTTTGGATTTGCTATAACTCTGCGACTAATTTCTAATGAGATTAGTGAAAACTTTGCTACAAATTGGATAGGATATAGATATTATTTTGCGATAAGATTGCAATTGCTATCTCGCTTGCTAAATAAAAATTGTGAAGACTTAGCGACAAATAATTTTCACTCGATACTTAGCAACTTGAAATTAGAGAACGAAGTAGGTGAGTAGCTAAGGGGTTGTGAATTTCTCGCTAGTGAAGTTCTACTTACTCAATATCTAAATTTTCACTTTAAAGAATAATTAGCAAAGAACATTTTCCCATCTAGAAGATTATCTGTTGCGATAAATTACCGACGACTATTTTTCGTCGCAACCTAACTTGAAATTTTTACGATATTATGCAACGCATTAGCGAGGAACTAGTTGCTCGCTAAAAAAAACTTGGTGATGAATTTGTTAGGAAATTATTCGTTGCAAAGTGAATTTCAAGTCTGTGACTGCTTAGCTAGGAACATTGTTTCTTACTAATACAACTTTTCGGACTAAGTTTATCTAGCGATAAATTAGTACGTAAATTGTTGGTCACAAAATGTAGGTAAATTATGGCTAAGAATTAGCTAGGAACAAATCTCTCATCAATTGTATGTCAAACACTTGCAATGGAATAGTGACATTCATATCCTTCGCTATTTTACTTTTATTTGATTAAATTTCTAAGTGACCAATTTGCTAGAAAATTGTTACTTGCTAATTAATTTGTGTGAAATTTGCGAGAAATTTTTCTCATTCTTCTTTTAGCTATGAAACTCAATTTGTGAGAAACTAACTTCATCGTGAATCTCTCACTAATCAGTTGTTTTTCTTGAGTTCGAATATTTTGTGACCATTCATTAATTTTGTCATTAATATTCCACCAATTCCTTGCTAGTTGGTGATGGATTAATAACAAAAAATGTTTCTCACAAGATTTCATCGCTAATCTATCAAATTCTTGTAGTGTATATCTGTTAACAGAGCATTGAGTTGGCACGTTAAGTTGCTAAGGGTTAGATCCACGTGACTTGGAGATTTCTAGAGAGAAAGAGTAATGGCTATAATAGTTGGCAAAATTTGATTTTACCTAATTAAACTCTTCCAATTGATGTTTCCTAAACAACAACCATATTTTCCCAATGTTGAATGGTCATCTTTGTTGATAGGAAGATGATGGAGATAGAAAATCTACATTCAGGGAGATATGTGAGGTCGTGATCGCATGGGGCGTCTTTTAGGAACAATAATTGTGGTAGATTGGAGAAGATTCTTGATTAGTGTCATTGTGGGATGCATCACATGCTTTGCTGATTTGAAACAGAAGCAAATCCTAAAAGATCCTTTTTAGTTTCTCAAATTATAATGTGAGTTCTATCTTATTCGATTTTCTACCTCAATCTTTTCTTATTCAATCTGTTCTTATTGGGTATTTTCTTCTTGGGTATTTTTTTTTCATTATTGTTATTATATTTGCAAAATGCTAGGAGAATAGATTTAGTTAATTTTTGTCATTTTTTTCTCTAATTTTAGTTTCTAATCTCGTTTTAGTTTAATTTTATTTATATTTTCTTGTTCTACTTTCTTAGTTCATTATTAATTTCTTGTTAGTTTCTTGTTATGTTATTTAGTTTATGAATTCTTATTGGATTTATGTTTTTTATTTATGAATTTGATATTTTATGCTTTATTATTTCTTAGTTGAGTTGCCATTGAATTAGTATAATGGGTAGTCATAGTTTTTACTATTTCTTTCAATTTATGAAGTTTTGTATTTATGTCTTGCAAGTGTTTGATGAAATGTCTCACTTAATTATAGAGTAGATTTTACATTCTTGGCTTGGGTTGGAAATTTGGGTGATCTTGAATTATTAATGTTCACGTTGATTGATAAATTAGAGATGTTAATTAATCTTATTTCCACTAATACTAATCTTTTACTAATTTCAATTAGTAAGTTAGTTAGGACTTGTAAATTAGGATTAATTAAGTTTAATTGACTTTTCTCAATTTTTAGAGGCTGGCGAATTGGGTTTTCTCTTTGTAATTATCATGTTGTGGTTAGTGATAAGGATAGTAATTCTTAACCCTCGACCCTTGCCAAGATTTTTTAGAATTTAAATTTACTTTCATTCCCTAGTTAATTGCTTTAATTGCTCCTAGTTTGATTTCTTTTGATATTTAGTTATTTCTTACTTCTTTAATTTCTTGCTATTTCAATTTTTGTTAATTGTGAACTAAACTCTGCAATTTTCATAGCCAATGATTGAGTATTGCATTGTGATTTCAAGGAAGAATGACTCGTGATTAAACTCTGGTTATTATTTTAAATTTGTGACATTTTTAACTAAACTTCAAGAGTGTAAATTATTGGTTTAGAGCTACAATGAATCTTGAGTCTTTTAAATTTGTGAAATTTTAAAATGGTTCTTAGCATTCATCAAGTTTTTGGTACTGTTGCCAGAAAATTACAATGCATGTGTGCTTATTGTTGGCTATTGTGATTATGTGAATAGTATAAATAGCTTGCTTTTTGCTTGTTTTCTTGCTTTTACTAATAGTTAGGAGTTTATTTTTTGCTTATTGATATCCTATACAGTGTAAATATTGTATATATGCTTTTTTTTTTTCACTTTTGGATAGCTCTTTTTTATTTTATTACAAAAGAAAAAATAGAAAATTTCAAAATTTAAAAAATATTATGGTCTAGTTTGGTAGCTACTTTGCATGTTGTATTCTAATAAGTATGTATATATTTGCATTTTACTTTCCATTCATGCATGCATATAAATTTTATTGTTTTAGTCACTTTTCAGTATTTTTGATGTACAAATAGGTGTTGCCCTATTTTTCAACCAACCCAGATTTTTTTAATATTTGGTCTTTCGAAATTTTTCGACATTCTAAACAAGACTCACTTTATAAGCCCTATCCTATTTTTGTAAAACTCTATCATTTTGACCACTTTTTTAATTTATTTTTATTTTTTCATGCATTTTCTCCTATTTTTATTTCTCTTTAAGTTTTTTTTTCTTCATCACATCATCTACTAATTTTTTGTGCATAATTTTATTAGTCATTTTAGTTATTTATGGTAATTTTTAGTTAGCTCTTACAGTTTATTTTATCTTATCTCAATTTTTTTTGTTATTCTTCATGAATTCTCATCTTTGTGGCTTTGAGTTGTATGATTGTGACTATATTATTGGAAATGATAACTTTAATAATGGTTCATACTATGGGATGAAAATCACTTAAGGAGGGAGCCACATTCATATGGACAATCTTCATGGCATTAACCTATTCCACACTATTATGATCACAATCCTCCTTATGGTACGTACCAATTTAATGGTTATGGTGGTCTTTGCGATGATTATGAATCTCAACCACCATATTCCTATGACTTCCATCCTCAACAATATCCTCAATTTACACCCTATCACCACCAAATACCTCCATGAGACTCAAATTCATATTCACCTTACCACCACCCTTATGAGCCTCATGAACAACACCTTTGGAATCACAACCTCCATAAATACCACCTCAATATTCTTATTCTTATGAGCTACCTCTCATACACTATGACTTTTTTCAAAGACCAACCCTTTTTTTTTTCATAATCCTCAATGGAAGAAGCTCTTCAACCATTAATCCAAGAACAAAAAAAGTTTAAATCTATCATCCAAAGGAGAGACGAGCAATTAGACTGCCTCAAGGAGTTAATGGATTGAATTGCTACATGCATACTTACCATCTCTTCTGTTGTACTACCATTGGACGTATGTGCGAAAATAGAGTCAACCAAAGAGAATGGTGTAAAAAAATATTGCATTCTCAATTAGAAGAGGATGAGTTGAGAGATTCATTGCTAAAAGATGAGATTGTTGAGTGCATTAACTATTAGAATGTGGTTGAACACTTAGAACAAGTTGAGATAGCAAGCAAACTTATTAATGAAGACCTTGTTGCTCTTTCACTATTGCAATGGATATATATCTTGATATGGAGAAAAATTTGGAAGAAGTTGGCGAATAAGAGATAAAACTTGAAGAAGCTTGCAATGAGTTGGAAATCTATGAACAAGAGTCGAAGGGGTAGGAACTATCATGGTACATCCATTGGGAATCTCTCTTGCTAAGTCACCATCTAACACACAATTTGAGTGGGTAAAAATCTCATCTTTTAACTTTCTTGGCCCACACTAATATGCTCTGTTAAAAATAGATGGCCAACTTAGACCTCTTCTTGGGGTGCTAAGCAAGAAGGAATTGAATGTTGGGTGGTAACATAATCAAAATTCAACAAGGGTGGAAGGTCAAGATTTGAGATCCAAGAATGGTCCAAATCTCATTTTAAGAAAGTCAAGGCTAAGACCTAGAGTTTAAGAAAATATTTAGGGTCACATCTACTCCAAGAGAAGCATAATGAGCAACAAAAAGGTAGATTGCCTTACAAAGTTTGAGACCCCAAAAATAAATTCACCAATAAACAACTTTGGAGACTCTTTATTTGTGTTAAAATTCTTCAAAGCTTGGCACACATGATTTGGGATCCTAGAGAGAACGTCAAGTTCAAACATTTGTGGGCAATTAAGGAGCAATTCAAGCACAAGCCATCATGACAAAAGTCTTACCAACCGTCTAACTTAAGGACGTTAAAGAAAAGTGTTAGGTGGAAGACAACTCACCAGGATAATCTTAATCCTTAACTCTTTTTATTTTTGTTTTTATTTCATGTTAGTTAGATTGTTGTTGGAGTTTGTTTAATCTTGTTCTACTTTTTTAGGGTATATTTATGAGTATGTAAATGTTCGTTTTGGACCTAGAATACGCATATAATAGATTTTTGTTAAAAAAAAAAAAGAAAATACCATAAGTCTAAGTAAGTTAGTAAATATATTTGTAGTATATAGTTAACTTAGAATGCTTTCCCATTGCTCCCAACCTAGCATCTTGCATGAATAGAAATCATGAATTTTAATAATAGTTAGTAAAACTCATGTTTTTTATTGATACATTGAGAAATTTTAATTATTTCTCATTAAACTTGAATTTTTTTGGATATTGTGTTGCGTATTGTTCTTGTTTTGATTGATCATAGAATTTATATTTGTGAGATTTTGAGCAGAAAGTAGTACATGTATACACCACTTAAACATTATTTTCTTGTGTGATTTTAGTCTTTTCTTACATTTGTAATCCTACCTTGTCTCATCCTTTGATTTTAATTGGCATTGCATGTATATATTTAGAATGATTGAGGCCTTAATTATTTTGGAGCTGCTGACCATATAGCCTACCCCTTACATCAACTCTCCACTTTGAGCCTCCTGTCCCTTTTTATTGAAATATAGCACAATACAAGTCTAAGACGAAAAATCAATAAATTATCTTGAACCTAACTCTCTAGGTAACTTAGGATATTATATATGCTTAGGCATAAGATAGGCGTGTTGCATGAGGACATGCAATAGTCAAATATTTGAAGCATTAAATATTTCTCAATTGTATATATTTAAGTTGAGTATTATCAAAGTTCTAAAACTAAATTCTTAGATCCTATAAGGTTTAGGATATTTTGTTGAGATGTTTAAGTACTAGCCTTTCTCTTTAAATTCTGTTATCTTTTGGAGATTATTGCATGAGGACATGCAATAATTTAAGTGTGGAAAAGTTTATAGAACTCAATTTATTGACTAAAAAATGCATATTCATTTGGGTTTTAATTAAATTTTTTTCACTTTTCATGCAATTTCAATTGATTTTGAATTCTCTCTTCTAATTTTGATAATTGATAACTTGAATGAATTTTGCCTTTGATTTGAGCATAATTGGTTTAATATCCAATTCCTGCCCGTGACGAGTTTTGTTTGAGTTTCCGTTTTGAAATAGAGGGCATTGTTTAAGAAAAATGCATCACAAAGAGCTATAGTGATTGGATTGGAACAAACTTAGAGTTGTTGGAAAGAAGAACTTAAGTTCTACAACTTTTATAGAATTCTAAACGATTCTAGGTGTGTGTATTCACAAGCAAAGATTAGTTCCAAGAATGTTTTGGATGTTGTAAATCTTAAGCTCTTCGTATTAATCTAATCATAACTTGAGCTACTGAGGTCCAAATGAGACGATTCTAGTAGCATTAGAAAGATAATATTTGGGACTTCAAAATGATATACATATGTCTATATGAGAGAGAGAGAGAGAGAGAGAGAGAGAGAGAGATTCTAAGAAAATTATTTTAACCTAAAGTGCTATACATTCTAAGCATGAAGCATGGAAAGTGGGTTAGGATTAATCATGTAGTGATGAGTTTTGGTTTTAAAAGTGTATCTTATTATTTATAGGAGCTAATTGATGAGAGAATTATTGCTGGTCTAGAATTTCTCAATAGAAAAGAACTTTGTTGCAAGCATAGTCTAGACCAACAATTAACTCTCAATCAAAGTTTAATTTGTTTGTCACAATGCAAACCAATAAAAACTGAGAGTATTAAACTTCGAGTCATTCTCCCTAGGAATTGCAATCAAGTGCTCATCATTTGCTATGGAAAATGGGATTTTAGATCATAGTTAACGAGAAAATTAAATGACAAGAAAGTAAATAAGCATGCAAGGAATTAAACTCAAGGCAAGTAAAGCAAAAAAAAAAAGGAGTTCAAATGGCAAAAAGGAACTCTTGGCAAAGGTTGAGATTCAAGACTTCCTATCCTAGTCATTGACCACAATCATGGTATTTGTGAAGAATTAACCCAATTTAGTCAACCTAACATCGAGGATAAGTCAAATAGGCATAATTGATCTCAATCCACAAGTCTTAGCCAACTCACTAATTAATTTAGTGAAAGACTAGCATCCGTGGAAACCAAATCAACTAACAACCCTAAGCTATCAACTAATATTGGACATCAATGACTTAAGGTCACTAAAATTCTCAATCCAAAGCCAATAGTGTGAAAAACTATACTAAAATTAAAAGAGATATTTAATCAAACACTTGGCATGTGTAACACCCTAACTATCAAAGCTCACACTTCCGGCTGTGCGACTCTGATAGCTCGGACATTACGACGACTCTTATACTATTTAATACTAAAATATGAGCCTGTTTAAAACTTTAAACCGCAATACCGCTCCAAAAATACTTTCGTTCGATAACGTACATCCATACATACCATACAACTTACAAAAACTCTCAAAGAGTATATACTTATACATATATGTATATTAAATAACTTTACAAGCATTAACCAATACAATTCCTATCCCTCTTACAGAAAGTATAAAGATAAAGGCAAGGGAATAATAAACAATAACTCAAGCAATACAAAGCATCGCGACAACAACTAGATAATCTCTTCGTGACTTCTGCGTCCAATCCTGAAATGGGAAATTTGTAGGGGAGTGGGAACATCATCCTCGAAAGGGTTCTCACCGTAGGGTTGCAGAATTACTATAATAGGATACAAGAGATAAAATCGTTACAGTGATTGATAACCGCCTTATGTATCTTTTCAAAAAACAACAGTTTATTATAAAAGAGAAATCTAAAATCTTCTCTAAAAGAGGAACCGTTCAATTCTTAAAAACTCAAAAGCCTTTCAAAAGGGTTTATCTAAGCTGAACCAAATTAGCCTTTCATGCTCTTCCAAACCAGAAACACCAACCAACATGGCCTTCGGCCCAAATCATGATCAACCACGGCCCCAGGCCCAAACAGTCCAACCAACAACCAATTACCACGGTCCAACAGAATCCCAGTCACAAACACAAGTAGGAAAGTTCAAGCACAAACAAACAGTTACTGCAAGTAGAACAATTATCAGATAATCACAAGTAATCACAAAGGCAAATCAAGTACAATATGCACACCCAAACAATGTCACATAGATGCATATGATGCATGCCTGTCCTAGTGGCTGATGATATAATCTGTCAGTTATATAGCCAACCCGACAAGTCCTGGTATCTAACCATTGGACTGTCCCTCTGTCGTGCATCCCCAACTCAAGTTATTTCTCGATCATCATCGTGATCATAATCATAATCCATATCCAACACCCTCATTGGTGTATATTCACGGGGCGAGCTCATCCGAGACTTTCACAGTGCCCGGCCACACTTACGACATAGGGTCAGCAGAGTATCAAGTCTCAACCTGGAGCATGTGGTGGCTAGTCACTGCTTTCACCTAGGGAAACTTGTATCTCAGATAGATGGAAGTGCAAAATCACAATATCAATGTCTCAGCATATATGCATTTATTCTCAGCCATGAATCAACATTCATTTCAGCCATCCGGCTTAATTTCATGACTCATAGTCAGCCATCCAGCTCATAGTTCAATCCAGAACCAGCCAAAATTCATAATCATACACAGCCATTCCAGCTTATAACAAAATAGCACTTTCACCATCCAACATCATCAAATTCATAAAATCATTGTTCAAAGCCATAAATCACTTTTCTCAATTCACTTCGCTTTGAAATCAAATTTCAACTCTTTTCATCCTTGGCTTTAAAGTTCTCATTTCTCAAATCATCTTAGGCTCATAAGCCCCTTTTACTCAAGTAAGTTCCCCTTTTAAAAACAAAGCCACTCTCAGCATAATCTTTCCAAAACTTCCAAAAATATGGCAAGGATTTATTTTGAAATATTCAAAATCATCCATCCAACAATGGGATTTTATAACAAAGGTTCCTCGGCAGAGTCTCAAGTCTTAGGGGAGAATAACATAACTCATTTTCCTCAAATTCACTTAAAATCATTAAAACCTTGGCTTCCGGATTTGAGTAATAAAATAGGATCTAAGCCAAATCGAGTCATGTAATCAATTACTCTTTTCAAAGCCGCTTCCTTCACTTAAACAAAACCAGCTTCAATCCCCCATGATAAATTCTAAAGCATTTTGAACTGCCCAGAAATTGTTTTAGTCTTGCAAAAATTCATAATTTAAAGAGTACTTAAAACTTTTCCCAAAATATTTTAGAATAAAACTTGTTAATAGACGTTCAGGTTCTTTCAAAGTCACTAAAACTTCTCTAATTGAAACCCTCAAGTCCAATTCAAAGACATAAACCCTTTTCACATTTGAAACAGCCTTAAAGCACAAGTTTCATCTAAATAACTGGTTCACAAGGGAGATATAATACTTTTCTTAAGAAACAAGACTAAATCACAATTTTCTCTTTAATAATTCATTTCAAAAGCATAAGTCATCCCTTTCTTAATAATTCAAATAGAATAGTAGAAGTCTTTAACTCATAAGTTTCCGAATAATGTTTCAGTAAAGTCCCTAGTTCTACCAGAATTTCGGCAGCACCTCCCCTAAAACTTGGACTCTGCCACCCTTTCCGGGTCCCATCCAAACCAATCCACAATCCGTATCAACGGTTCAAAACCCAAAATTAGTCCAAAAATAACTGAATCCAACATTCAACTCATTTTCATATCTCAAGGGAACCATTTCAAAATCAAATCATTATCAACCGACTAAATTCATTTCCAAAACTTTAAAGAAACCGTTCAGCAACAATTCGTTTATCAAAATCGAATCAATTAAAGCAAACCAGACTGAATCCAAAAGGGTATTCTATTTTTCACATTTTCAATAAAATCAACTCAACTCAAATCGACTCCGAACGGATTAAACTCGATCTCAAATCTTTAATTCAACTTCAAAAACATTCCGTTTCACAAAGCCGCACAACAATCCAATCAAACCAAACATTCGTAATCATTCGAGACAGCCAAACAATACATAAGACTAATACAATCACCAAACATACATTGTCTCACATCGGTATTGATAAACCACTATTTTATGGTTTATCTTGTGCTGATCTGAGTGGTTTTATCAGGCCTTTGCACACTTATTCATACAATTTGTATGATTTTACAATTCCTTCCTAGCTTTGTTCTATAATTGAAAACTTGCTTCCCAACCCTTTAAATTGTATATTTTTAATCCCTCTTTATACCATTCGATGCCGTGATCTGTGCGTTAAGTGTTTTCAGGCTTTATAGGGGGAGGAATGGCTTAGAGGACGGAGAAGAAGCTTGCATAAATGGAAGGAGCACAGGAAATAAAGGAGATAACCAGTGAGGAGTGACGTGCACGCATGGCTCATGCGTGCACGTGAATCGGAGTTCGCCCGGTGATGCATGCACGTGCCTGACGCGTACGTGTGACAAGAAAAACTGCCAAACGACGCGTACGCGTGACTGACGCGTACGCGTGACATGCGCCACCTGCAGAATTCGTAGAAAATGCTGGGGGCAATTTTGGGCCGAGTTTGGACCTAGTTTTCAGCCCAGAAACACAGATTAGAGACAGGGGACAAGCAGAGACTGGGGGATATCCTCATTCGCATAGTTTTTAGTTTTTTTGTTTTGAATCTTAGAGAGATATCACACTTCCTCTAGGTTTCCTTTACATTCATAGATTTCTAGTTTTATGCTTTTGCTTTTGGATATTGAGAAGAGTCATTACCTCCGTTGAAGTTGCTATTATTCTAGTTTGCTTTCTTATTCATTTACTCTTTTGATTACTTATTAACCCTGTTTAAATACGTATGTTGCATTTTGGGATTTATTAATGCAAAGGATTACTTTTACTTTTAATTAATTTTCAGTTATTGTTTATCATGTCTTCCTTTCATTCCTTTTTTAATTCTGTGCAAGTAATTTTCATGTCAATGGAGTAGACTCCCAACTTGACTTGGGGGTTGATTAAAAGGAGACCCTTGAGTTGGAATGCTCAAGTGATTAGTTAAATTGGAAGTTGTTGGCTAACTCTCTAGATACTGACACTAATCCTTCCCAAGGGAGAGAATTAGGACTTATGAATAAGAGTTAGCTCAATCACTTGACTTTCCTTTATTCAGTAAGGGTTAACTAAGTAAAAATAACAACCTTTTGATACTACACTTGAGAAAATCCAACAAGGATAGAACTTCCAATTAATCATTCCTCCGGTTAAGGCTTTTTATTCCGAATACATAAATCTCTTTTAATTTACACTGCTTTAATTCTCAATCCTTTATTTTTCTGTTCTTCAACTCTTAAAATTTCGTGGAAATTCCTGACTAATAAAATAGCACTCTTTTGTCAACTCGTTGGGAGATGACCTGGGATTCATACTCCCAGTATTTTATTCTAATCTTTGTGACAACCCTTCTAAATTGATAAGCGGATTTTTGCTGGTTAAGAACTGTACTCGCAATGTTATTCTATATTGATTTCTTAATCGGCCAATTTCTGCTGCATCAATTTTTGGCGCCGTTGCTGGGGAGTTGCAACCGTGTGCTAAATTATTAGTTGGTGTACATATTTTTAATTTTTGCATATTTTATTTTATTTTATTACCTGAGCTGTATGTTTCTTTCATTGAATGACGCGTTCACTGTCTGATCAGAGCTTAGCCACATTTGATCCTGAAATTGAAAAAACTATTTCACATATTAGGCGAGCTCGGCGTGGGTTAGCCTCTGAAAGTGGTGAACTGGTTACTACCAATTCACCAGTCTCTTCTAAAAGCGAATCTGAAGCGCCATCTGAGGAAGAAACAAGCTCCTTTACTACTGATTCTATTGATTTACATGCAGGTAATATGGTGGAGCCCAGAAGGATTACTTTCCAGGAAGCAGGTGCTCCAGACTTTACACTGCAATTGTATCAAGCGCATCACCCAAAGCTGACTCCAGATTTTGAACTAAAGACTGTGCTAATCAACCTAATACCCAAGTTTCATGGCTTACCTGCTCAGAAGCCTATCAAGCACCTTAGGGATTTTCAGACAGCCTGTTCTACTGTTAGGCGTCATGGTGCAGATGAGACTTCTATTCTGCTAATCGCCTTCCCGTTTTCTCTTGAGGGAAAGGAGAGGGAGTGGTACTACACTCAACCTGAAGCAGTTGTTACCAACTGGGATACGCTCAGGAGAGAATTCTTGGAAAAATGCTTTCCAGCTGAAGTTACTGATAGACTGAGGAAGGAGATTTCCAGCATTGTTCAAGGCAAATCAGAAACTCTTTATGAGTATTGGGAGCGCTTCAGGAACCTTCTGGACGCATGCCCCCACCACATGATTGATAGGTTGGTGTTGATCAGCTACTTCACACAAGGCATGAAGCCTCAGGATAAGACTACATTGGATGGTGCGAGTAATGGTTCTCTGAAAAAATACAAGATCGCGGATGAAGCATGGCAACTGATCACTAATCTAGCAGAGTCTACTCGGAATGTCAGGCACAGGAACAACCATCCCAAGGCCGTTGCAGAGGTTTCCTCTAGCAGTGAAACTACTGCTTTCACACAGGCTATATGTGAGATGACCAACCTACTAAAGCAGATACAGCTAAATCAACAACAACCTCAGCCTCCCCCACCACAACCAAGTCAACAGTTGGTTCCTCAAAGAGTATGCAGAATATGTGCTGATTACACTCATTACACTGATGAGTGTCCGCAGCTCCAACAAGAAGACAATACCTTGGTAGCTACTCATAATTTCTATGACCGCCCGAATCAAGGATACAATCAACAAGGCGACAATTACAACCAAGGTGGAAACTATAATCAAGGTTGGGAAGACAACTCCAACCAAGGATGGAGAGATAATTTCAACCAGAGATGGAGAGATAATTCCAACCAAGGATTGAGGGACAACTACAACAGAGGAGGCAGAGAAACAATAGAAATCAGAGGTGGAACAATAACAACAGACAGCAGAACCAAAATCAGCCTTACAGAGCACCTCACCAAAGGCAATCTCAAGCGCCTCAGAACAACCAACAGCAGACTCCTCAGATCACTTACCCTCCTTCCTCTTCTACTAATGAGATGTTTCGTTCTCTTGCACAAGGATAGTAAGACATGCAGAGCACACTTAGCTCCACCTTAAACAGTCCAACCTCTGTTGTACAAGCTCTTGCCTCACAAATTGGATCAATGAACACTTCCAACAATCAACCTCCTAGCTCCTGTGCAATACCTTCTCAACCTATACCCAACCCCAAAGGTGGCATCAATGTCATCACTCTAAGGTCCGGAACCACACTGCAAGAGAGGAATCATGAGGAGCCAAGCTCAAAGGGAAACATTCAAGCTCAAGAGGTTGTTGAGGTAGAAAAGGCTGAAGAAGAGGATGAAGTACAAGACATGGTTGAAGAAGAAGCAGCTCAACCAGAGAATAGAGAACCAATGGAAGCTGAAGCTACCAGAGACGCCATCCCTATCCCCTTTCCACACCTTGCTAGGAAGTCCAAAAAGCAGATGGAGCTCGACCCAAAGATGGTATAAATCTTCAAAAAGGTTGAGGTAACCATTCCACTTTTTGATGCCATTAGCCAGGTATCTAAATATGCGAAATTTTTAAAAGATTTATGCATGCATAAGAATAGAATACAGGATTTAGAAAACCATTCCCTTAGGTAGCTCAATATCTGCTTTAATGGGTGATATACCTGAAAAATGTAGTGATCCAGGACCATGTATGGTTACGTGTACCATTGGGGGTGTAACATTTTCTGACTGCATGTGTGATTTAGGAGCTTGTGTTAGTATAATGCCATTGTATGTATATGATGCTTTGAGGCTCCCTCCCTTAAAAAGGTCGGCAGCTCGTTTTGTTTTAGCAGATAAAAGCATAATCACAATGGTTGGGATAGCTGAGGACGTGCTGGTGAGCATTAAGGGGCTCACATTTCCTATTGATTTCTATATTTTGGAGATGCCCCCCTAATGACTCAGGAAGACCATCATCCATCCTACTTGGAAGACCATTCCTGAAGACTTCAATGTTCAAGTTGGATGCATTCTCAAGAACTTATTCCTTTGAGATAGATGGGAGAGTAGTGAGCTTCAATTTGGATGAAGTTATGAAGCACCCTCCGGAAGATCATTCCATCTTCCAGTGCGACATCATTGATGAGACTGTTGCTGCAGTTCACCAAGAAGAAGTAGAAGAAATGCACATGGAGCAAGATACAAGTGTGGGAAAACTCCCCTAAACACAATGAGGACACTTTGCCATTATCACTAGCTCCAGATGATCAAGTGCCTAACCATGAGCAGAAAATGGAGTTAAAGCCACTTCCATCCCACCTCAAGTATGCTTACCTTGAGGACAATCAAAAGCTCCCAGTTATCATTACAAGGGAACTCACTTCCCAACAGGAGGAGTAGTTGCTTAGTGTGCTGAGAAGACACAAGAAAGCAATTGGGTGGAGCTTGGCGGATATAGTAGGCATCAGCCCTCAAGTTTGTGAGCACAAGATATTTTTAGAAGAGGGAGCAAGGCCTGTCCGTCAACCTTAAAGGAGACTAAATCCCACCATCTTAGAAGTTGTCAAGAAGGAAGTGACCAGACTGCTTGAAGCTGATATTATTTACACCATCTCAGATAGTGAATGGGTCAGTCCAGTACAAGTGGTGCCCAAGAAGTCTGGAGTCACAAAAGTGACGAATGAGCATGGAGAGCTCATAGCTACTAGAGTGCATAATTCATAGAGAGTTTGCATTGATTACAGGTGCCTCAACCAAGCTACTCGCAAGGATCATTACCCATTGCCATTTATTGATCAGATGCTTGATCGCCTGTCAGGTAAATCACATTACTGCTTTTTAGATGGTTATACAGGCTATTTTCAAATTCATATAGCTCCTGAGGATTAGAAGAAGACTACTTTTACATGTCCTTTTAGAATGTATGCATACAAGAGGATGCCTTTTGGATTATGTAATGCACTAGCTACTTTCCAAAGGTGCATGATGAGTATTTTCTCAGACCTTATTGAGAGTTGTATGGAAGTTTTTATGGATGATTTTAGCGTTTATGGTGATTCATTTAATCTTTGCTTGGATAGTTTAGCTAGAGTATTAGACAGATGTGTTAGTTTAAACTTTGTGTTAAATTTTGAAAAATATCATTTTATGGTAAAACAAGGTATTGTCCTAGGACACGTTGTTTCTAATACTGGTATTTCTGTAGATCCAAAAAGGTAGATGTAATTTCTAGTTTGCCTTACCCCTCCTCCGTGAGGGAAGTCTGTTCGTTCCTTGGCCATGCAGGTTTCTATAGGAGATTTATCAAAGACTTCAGTAAGGTCGCATTGTGTAAACCCTGCTAAAATCGGTATATAATTAGTCAATAAATTGAATTTTCAATAGGAAAATTAAATATGCAAAACTAATATCAAAATAGGATAGAGCTCGGCAAAACGAGAATTTTGATATCACTTTCGAAAAATTTGGCCCAAAATTGGGTCGAACGAGCCGAACCGGTCGAACCGGACCCGAACCGGGCCCGTGGGCCCAACCAACTCACTATATATAATGAGCTGAAGCTCATTTCATTTCCATTCAGCATGCAGAACAAGCTGGGCAGAGCCAAAATGGGGAAGAACATGTTGAAGATTCCAAAACCCTTGATTTCATTCAAATCCACATAACTTCTCGCTCCGAGCTCCGATTGACGATCCGTTTGCGGCCACGCGACCGCGGCGTTGAGCTCTAAAAAGCCCATGACATTATAAGGTAAGAAAGCCATGCTTTCTTCCTCAATTTTCTCATTTCCAGTTCTGAATTTATTGGGCTTTGGTGTTGAGATTTTGTATGATTTGGTGTTTTAGGTTTAATTTAGCTTGCGGAGCTTATTGAGCTCGAGTTGTTATGCGTGTGGGCACGGTAAGGACAACCTAAACCCTAGTCCAATCTTGTATTTATGATGAGAAATCTGAAATTGGAACATGTATATGTATTAGGTGTAGATTAAGTGGGTATATAAGCATTGGAATTGAATTGGGATTACTTGGAGGTTTGTTGATGACCAAGGCTTGTTTTGGGACTGTTTGATTGAGCTTGGAGGGGCTGTAATTTCGAGTTATGAGGCTGCCTTGGGTGAACTAAGTAATCGGCCAAGGTATGGTTTAAGTTTCGCACGTTTAATATTTACGGTGTTGTGAAAACTTAGGTTAGAGGAACCATAGAATAAGTTGGATTGTTTGTTGTATTTAATGATTAGCCTTGTAATGTTGTTAGAATAGATTTGTTAGTGAATTTATATATTAGAATTATGAGGTGTGAAAGTTATTAATGGTGTGCTCTTATATTTATTTATGATGGATTAGAATTGGTGTTTGTTAATAAGGATGTAGAGTTGTGTTGTGGTGGTATTGTATATGCTGTAACTAATTATGTAATGATCAGAATTGCATGATACCAAGTTTGGGCTAAATTTGGGAATATAAGGAACTAAACTGGAAAATTTGGGACCTTTTTGTTAAATATACAATTTATGGCAAATTTTTAAAGTTAGGTTGTTAAATCTGTCCAGCAGCAGAAAAGATCAAACAGGGCAGCAACTTGTTTATCTTGCTGCGACTTCTACGAGTTGAGTTTTGGAGCGAAACCAATTTTGTTATAAAATTTGATTAACTTTCTTTAGTTCTCTAAAATTTCAGAATTTTAAGAGTTGAGGATTGGGAGCTGTGAATTTTTGAATATTGGTGGTCAAAACTAAAAAGAAACAGATTTCAGCAAGCTATGCATCAACTTCCAATGCTTGTAACTCTTAGACTTAAATAGAAATTGGGTTGCAACCAAGACACACTTGTTTCTGGATGAGCTAGGAGTTCTCAAATCAAAATTTAGCTTAATTGGAGTTTTGTAATAAAAGTTATTCCAATTGAAAGGTACTAAGCTTGTTGGTTTTTAAAACAGATTTTGTCTCATTTTTACTTAACTTCCAGGTAATGTAACTTTTTCATTAAAAATGTTATTGACTCAGAACCAATTGAGAAAGAAACCTGGATGAGTAAAGTTTAACTACATTAATTTTCAAAGTCATTGGATTTAACTTGGATTTTATATTGAATTTTGAATATCACATGCTGCTGCTGTTTTTCTGGTTTTATGCACTGCAGAGCAGTCACGGTTTTTCCTTTATTCCTGAGGCTAGAAAAATCAAAAAATTATGATATTTAGTTTGTTAGAAAGCTTATTTCAATATGAACGCTTGGACATAAAGTTTGTGCAATTCCGAGTTCATTTGCTATATTAGAAACAGAAAAGAAAATAGAGTGTCGGGGATGTCTTAGTGATAGTCATGAGTTCGAGAAGTTAAAGTTCAATCCTCGTGTGATGTGATTGATTTAATGTTAGAGTTGGGTTGATTTTAAGATTATTCGATATTAAGAAGGATGAGAAGAGTTTGATAAAAAGTTTGGTCAGGACCAGGAAAGGGTAATCAAGATGAATTATAAGGGAATGACGATGAAAAATGTGAAAGGGAGGTTGTTAATAAAAGGAGTTAATATGCCATGGCTTGATGAATGATTAAATAATGATTATGACTATGAAATGGCTTATGAATAATGCTATCTGAGATACGAGTTCCCTGGGTAAGAGCCGTGGCTCGCCGTCACGTGTTCCAGGTTGAATCTCGATACTCTGTTGACCCTACGTCGTAAGGGTGACCGGGCACGTATAAATTCCCGGGTATGGATAGCCCCCATTGAGTGATTTTATGAAATATGAATGTGAACTCTATGCATAGACTCTTGGGGATGCGCGACGGGGGACAGTCTAAGGTTTTCGGACTTGTCGGGTTGGCTGGATAACCGACAGATGGGCCCCATCAGCCATAGGACAGGCATGCATCATATGCATTTGTTTGTATTGATTGCCATGCATTTTCTGGGTATGCCTAATTGATATATATCACCTGCTATCTGTTATACTTGCTATTTGTACTATCTGCTCATTACTTGTGCGTGACCTTGTTTGGTTGCTTGTTTCTGTTGCATTGTGGATGATGGAGGGATGGAGGAAAAGGAGAAATGGTTTGGTGTTAGATTAGGATTGAAATTGAGTAAGTTAGGTAGATTTAGAATACCTACCCCTGTTATAGCTTCTGTTTAGTAATTAAGTTGGATAATTGTATAACGGAGTTCTAGGATTGCCTATGGCATTCTCAAGACCTTATTTATTATGCGCGTGGCACTTTTACCATGCTGAGAACCTTCGGTTCTCATTCCATATTGTATTGTTGTTTTTCAGATGCAGGTCGAGAGGCTCCTCGCTAGGCGTCTGGATCCTGGGAAGCGAAGTAGTCCTTGGGTGTATTTTGGTTTTCTATTTGCATATATGTATATATGTATTTAGCTTACTCTCCAAGTAACTTGTGTATGCTGCTCCTCTTAGAGGTTGAGGGAGAGATAGGAGTTTATTTTGGTATTTTGGTATATTTTGGGGATACCTATGTATGTTCATATGTATATATATATATATATATCAGCCTTAGCTTCACAGGCTAAGTCAGGGGCTAGTTATGCTGTTTCCTTGGCTTTCCTTTATTCTTTTGCTTAACTTTATCATGTTCCTATTAGGTTTCTTAGCACGCAAGTAATCCTTTCCTGAGCGTTGCGCTTTTTGTTTTGCGATTTTTGTTTTACCCATTTTTCAAGGCTCCTAGTTAAGTATCTTTTCTCTATTATTATATATATATTACTATTTTTAGAGGTCGTAATACCTTACTATCTCAGTCTTATGACTTAAGCATAAGATTAAGTATAGTAGGGTGTTACACATTGCCTTTATCCAGACTGCTGCAGAAGGATGTTGAGTTCGAGCTGAGTGAGGACTGCATAAATCTGTTTGATAAGCTGAATATCGCCTTGACTCAAGCTCCAATTGTGAGAGGACCAGACTGGAGCCAGCCTTTTGAGATTATGTGTGATGCCTCCAACCATGCAGTAGGAGCGGCGCTGGCTCAACGCGAAGGTAAGGATCCTTTCGTAATAGCTTATGCTTCCAAGACCTTAGACGCTGCTCAGTCTAATTACACTACCACTGAAAAAGAGCTTCTGGCTATTATTTTTGCTCTGGATAAATTCCGAGCCTATTCATTTGGTACTAAGGTGTTAGTGTACTCCGACCACGCAGCTCTAAAATATTTATTAGCTAAAAAAGAGTCCAAACCAAGGTTAATACGTTGGATACTGTTGCTGCAAGAATTTGATTTAGAAATTAAAGATAGAAGTGGTTCCCAGAATTTAGTGGCTGACCACTTGAGTCGCCTTGAGCACATCAAGGATGATTCCACTCCTATCAATGATGCTTTTCTATTTGATAGCATGCAGTATCTGAAGTAGTTCCTTGGTATGCACCTGTAGCTAATTATCTAGTTAGCCATACTTTCCCTCCTAATTTTACTAAGCATCAAAGAGACAAGCTAAAAAGCGAGTCCAAATATTATATATGGGATGACCCATATTTATGAAGGTATGGTTCTGACGAGATAATTAAAAGGTGTGTGCCTCAATCAGAATTCCAGTCCATTTTAGAGGCCTGCCACTCTTCCGAGAGTGGAGGATATTTTGGCCCTCAGAGAATAACTAGAAAAATTTTAGACTGTGGATTCTGGTGGCCTATTCCTTTTAAAGATGCTGCTGCCTTCTATAAATCTTGTTCCCCATGCCAAAGGTTTGGTAATATATCCAAGAGGGATGAGATGCTCCAACAGCTTATGCTTTTCTGTGAAATTTTTTATGTTTGGGGCATTGATTTCATGGGTCCATTCCCAAACTCTGGTGGTTTCTTATATATACTGTTAGCTGTAGATTATGTTTCTAAATGGGTGGAAGCAATTCTTACCCATACTGATGATACTAACACTGTTGTCTCTTTTGTTAGAAGCCATATTATCTGTCGTTTTGGATTACCACGAGGCGTGAGTGATCAGGGCACTCACTTTTGTAACAGAAGATTAGCAAGTTTACTGAAGAAGCATGGGATTGTTCACAAAGTAGCAACAGCTTACCACCCCCAGACCAATGGGCAAGCAGAGGTGTCTAACAGAGAAATAAAGCGCATTCTGGAGAAGATAGCCAAGCCTCATAGGAAGGACTGAAGCACCAAACTTGTTGATGTGCTCTGGGCATATCGGACAGCGTACAAGACACCCATTGGGATGAGTCCCTTCCGCTTAGTGTACGGAAAGGATTTTCACCTCCCAGTAGAGGTGGAACACAAGGCTTTCTGGGCTGTGAGGGAGTGCAACATGGGATTTGAGAAAGCTGGTGCTGAAAGGAAGCTGCAACTAGCAAAACTGGAGACCCTTCGACTCGAAGCTTATGACAACTCCAGATTATAGAAAGAGAAGATGAAGGCTATGCATGACAAGCATATCAAGAGAAGAGAGTTCAGACCTGGAGATCTGGTTCTCCTTACAACTCCAGGCTGATACTCATGCCAGGAAAGCTGATATCCAGATGAGAAGGCCCCTATAGAGTAGAGAAGGCAGAGCCATACGGAGTCTTCCATCTGAGTCATCCGTCAAGTTCCACATTCATCAGGGTCAATGGACATCGCTTAAAGCTATATCATGGTGAGAGGATGAAGGACAATAAAGAGCTAGAGGTCTTCCTCTTGGAAGATCCACCAACAGAAGCAGATTGAGCTTGTGGACTGTCCAACTTAAGGACGTAAAAGCAAAGTCCTAGGTGGGAGACAACCCACCATGGTATGATCGTTTCTTCTCATTCTTAGTATATTTTATTTTAATTTTCGTAGTAGTCATTCATAGTTTCTGCATATACATCTGCATGCTGTATTTTGCATTCTGCATAAAAAAAAAGCACACGACGCACAAGCGTCGCTGACGCGTACGCATCATATATGTATGCGAAACAAGGAAGAATTGACCAGAGAGTTGCGTGGGAGCAGAGCTGGAAGCATGCCTTAGGCACAAGCAAGCCCACGCGTACACGTCGCTTGCGTTTTTTCCAGTCCACGCGTACGCGTCCCTTACACGTACACGTGACCCTGCAAATCGGTGTAAATGAGTGTATGGCCAGAGAGTTATAATGGTGTAGGGCTGGAACTGTGCTGGGAGCACATACTCCACCACATGTACGCGTCCCTGACCCGTCCGCGTCGTTTTTCCAATCCAGGCCATCCACGCCTGAGCGTCAGTGACGCGCACGCGTCATATCCAATTGTGGCACAAGCGCGAACAAGACAGAGAGTTGTGCGCGCGTAGGGCTGCCTTTGCGCCAATTGCACAACCTATGTCACGCGTACGCGTACCTGACGCGTACGCATCACCTGTAAATAGCGCAACTCACGCGTACGCGTGATGCATGCGTACGCGTCGCTTGTGACGCCCAAATTATCCACTTCAGCGCCTGATTTCAAATCTTTTCTTCCCCAATCCTAAATCTTTTCAATCTTAATTATCTCTTCTTTCTTCTTTCCTTCTTCTTCCGTATTCTTTCTTACTTTCCACTACTTTCTTCTTCCCTTCTTCATTTTCTTCATCAAGGTTCTTTTCTTCCTCCCATCTACTCTTTCATTATTGCATTTATTTATGTTTCTTTCTTCTCTATCTTTCTTTTAGCTTACTTATTTATGGTTTCTTTTCTTTTCTTTTTAATGCATTCTTATGTTGGTATTGGAGTTTCATTTGGGTATTACCTTATTATCTTGAAGCTTGTGGTTATTATATGGAGTGATTTGACAATTGATACTTTAATTTGGCTCTCATATATATTTGGATTATATTATTTTCATTCCTATTCTATCTTGCTCACCAAGTGTTTGTGAAAAACCCCTTATGGCATCTTGAACTCTATTTTGTTTTACTCTTTTACTTGAATGCCTCTTTTTCACAACCCTTTCCCTCCACATGTATTTGGGATTATTATTCACAATTGTTATCATTACACATGCTCTTTAATTTGGCACATTTACTATTTGATGCTTGAGCTATGCTTCTCATGCCTATTGCTTGCATGCTTTTACCCCTTGCATCTATTTAATTATGAATTGCCTTATTGCTTTTCATTGATGTCTTACCTACATGTTGTACCTACCATATATTTGAGCTAACATCTTTCCTTTGACATTCATTATCACTTGGAATTTTCTCCCTTCCGGTTTTGGTTATCTATACTTCACATTCCTCTTTTTCTTCTTCCTTAGGCATGGGTACCAAGAAAGGAAAAGAGAAGGCCACTGACAAGCCACCGGCTAGGAAAGGAACCAAGAGAACACTGGCAAAGGCACTTCCATCTACCAGTGTCAAGACACCAACAAAGCGGGTGAAGAGGATTATTAAGGTTGATGAATCAGAGAAAGCCTTTCCCGCTCGGGACTCTACATAGTTTGCTAACCGTTATTGCGAACAGATGTTTCCCATCCTGGCTGAGAGGAACTACAACAATGAGCATCTACTCATTGTCCCAACACACTTTGTTGATTTTGTGGAGCCCCAAATTGAGAGGAGGCAGTGGGGATTTTTGAGGAGGCAGCCGCGAGAGGCCAACTTATCCTGGTTAGTTGAATTCTACTCAAACTTCTACTCGCGTACTCTACAGACTATCTTCGTCCGTCAGCAGCAAGATCCTGTTTCCGAGAGTGCCATACAGAGAGCACTGGACCTTCCACCTAGTCCTGAAGGATGGGATGCATATCAAGATGCATCTCATAAGTGCCAGATATATCAGTTCGACTGGGATAGCGTACTTGGAGTTATAGCCCAACCTGGTAGCACTTGGATCTATGGGCAGCATCGTTCAAAACCCAAGAGCATCTCAGCACAGTCACTCACCCTGGAGGCTCGCGTGTGGGCACAGATTATGTCCCACTATGTCTTTTCGAGCATTCACGAGTTGACTTTCACAGCAGACATGGCTGTCTTCATCTGGTGCATCTTGACAGAGCAACCCCTCAACCTGCCCCGACACATCTGGGATGCCATGGGACACGTACAGATAGCGGGTAACCTACCTTTTCCTGCCTTGGTTTCAGATTTAGTCTCTACAGCAGGTGTGTCATCTCGGGCAGGAGACACGAAGGTCATTATCCCTAGAGCCGACCAGTATGTCCCGAATGGAAAATACATCAGGCCGCCAGTTCCCTCTGCGAGCTGGCCTGCAGGTCCATCTTTGGATACCCCTCCTTCATCCACTCCACCATCATCCACACCACATGCACCATCCATCCATCAGATGTTCCTTCAGATCCTTGAGAGGTTCGACCGGCAAGACGGGCGAATGGAGTAATTGGAGTGCCGTAACAAGTGCAGATACAACTACCTGAAGGACCTGATAGCTGGTATACACCCACCTCCAGAACAAAAGGATACCCTAGACTCCCCCTTCATCCAGTAGCACAGGTAGCCAAGGCGAACCAGACACTGGAGGCGATACTTCCAGCCTTCCCTTGCTCCTTACTGATGGCATGGAGGACCGTGCCAAGCCTTAAGTGTGGGGAGGTCAGTCCTTGACTTCCGAAGGTAATTTTTCTCTCTCTTAACACCAATATTTGACTTTTTCTTTTGTTATATAGGATAGATTGCATGATAATAATTGTTTGCATGTATGTTTTACTTGGTTAGAGTAATGAGTTTCTTTTCGAGACCCTTCTTATAGTATTTCACTAATCTAAATTAAAATTTTTGTGTTAAACTTGTTTGAAGACTGTAATTTGGAACATGAATTATAGCTAAGAACACACAACCTGTGAGATTTGAGCTTAATTACATGGTTACATTATTTAACCATAATATTTTATTCTTGTGTGTTCTCTTCTCTGTGATTGTGATCTATATTTTGTTCCATTCTATATGACCATTGTTTAGTATATTTACATGCTTGCATATGATTGAGGCCATCATTTGTTATTACCTCACTAATCCCAAACAGCCTACCATTCCAATTACCTTTGTTAGCCACTTTGAGCCTTTTAATCTCCCTTGTTTTATATTTTACCACATCACTAGCCTTAAGCAAAAAATAATTAATCACCCCAAGTGAATCTTTGGTTAGCTTAAGTTAGAGATTGTGTATCAATTAAGTGTGGGGAACTGTGGGAACTCGGGTTAATGGGAATGTATTATGTTTCTAATCTATTTGAATGTTGGGAATTTAGGTACCTACTCATGAAAGACCAGAAAAATTAAAAGTCCATGTGCATTGATATGTTATGTTTGCTTTCATATAAAAATAAATAAGTAATTAAATAAGGGGACAAAATTACCTCAATGTTAAGTTTAGTAAAGGATCAATGCATATGTGATAAAAATTAAAGAAATATTTGGTATATGAGTATATGATACAAAAGTGGGAATTATGGGTAGCTAGGTATGATTTTAGAGTTACATAGAATGTGTGTGTGTGTGTTAGGTAAGAGCTTAGGTTAGTCAAAGATTCATATTATAGCTCACTTGGACATACGTATATCCTCACCCTTACATTAGCCCAATTACAACCTTGGAAAGACCTCATGATGTTTGCATTGGTATACAAAATTTTTGTTGATTGGTTAGATGAAGAACAAAGTCTAGAAAGCATGACTAGAGAAGAGTAGAGTGATTAGCCCTAGACACTTGAGAGATTGGAGTGATATACACTACCAGTGAGGGTTCAATGCTTGATTCTATGTTCCCTGCTTTTATGAGCTATCTTCTTACAAGTTTACTTGTCTTTTATTGTATGATTTGAATTAGTGGAATCCGATTCATGTTTCTCTTAGAGAACTTATTTGCTTTTAACCAAGTAGACAGAATCATCATAGCATATAGTTGCATTCATAGGTTGCATCTCATGAGTCTTACTTCCCCCTCTTCATGCTTTTGTCTCCTTGAGCTTAGCATGAGGACATGCTAATGTTTAAGTGTGGGGAGATTGATAAACCACTATTTTATGGTTTATCTTGTGCTGATCTGAGTGGTTTTTATCAGGCCTTTGCACACTTATTCATACAATTTGCATGATTTTACAATTCCTTCCTAGCTTTCTTCTATAATTGAAAACTTGCTTCCCAAACCTTTAAATTGTATATTTTTAATCCCCCTTTATACCATTCGATGCCGTGATCTGTGCGTTAAGTGTTTTCATGCTTTATAGGACAGGAATGGCTTAGAGGACGGAGATGAAGCTTGCATAAATGGAAGGAGCACAGGAAATAAAGGAGACAACCAGCGAGGAGCGATGCGCACGCATGGCTCACGCGTGTGCGTGACAAGGAAAACCGCCAAACGATGCGTACGTATGACTGACGCGTACGCGTGACATGCGCCACCTGCAGAATTCACAGAAAATGCTGGGGCAATTTTGGGCCGAGTTTGGACCCAGTTTTCAGCCCAGAAACATAGACTAGAGCCAGGGGACAAGTAGAGACTGGGGGAGATCCTCATTCACATAGTTTTTAGTTTTTTTGTTTTAAATCTTAGAGAGAGATCACACTTCCTCTAGGTTTCCTTTACATTCATAGATTTCTAGTTTTATGCTTTTGCTTTTGGATATTGAGAAGAGTCCTTACCTCCGTTGAAGTTGCTATTATTCTAGTTTGCTTTCTTATTCCTTTACTCTTTTGATTACTTATTAACCATGTTTAGATACGTATGTTGCATTTTAGGATTTATTAATGCAAAGGATTACTTTTACTTTTAATTAATTTTCAGTTATTGTTTATCATGTCTTCCTTTCATTCCTTTTTTAATTCTGTGCAAGTAATTTTCATGTCAATGGAGTAGACTCCCAACTTGACTTGGGGGTTGATTAAAAGGAGACCCTTGAGTTAGAATGCTCAAGTGATTAGTTAAATTGGAAGTTGTTGGCTAACTCTCTAGACACTAACGCTAATCCTTCCCAAAGGAGAGGATTAGGACTTGTGAATAAGAGTTAGCTCAATCACTTGACTTTCCTTTATTCAGTAAGGGTTAACTAAGTGAAAATAACAACCTTTTGATACTACACTTGAGAAAATCCAACAAGAATAGAACTTCCAATTAATCATTCCCCTGGTCAAGGCTTTTTATTCCGAATACATAAATCTCTTTTAATTTACACTGCTTTAATTCTCAATCCTTTATTTTTCTGTTCTTCAACACTTAAAATTTCGTGAAAATTCCTGACTAATAAAATAGCACTCTTTTGTCAACTCGTTGGGAGACGACCCGGGATTCATACTCCCAGTATTTTATTCTAATGTTTGTGACAACCCTTCTAAATTGATAAGCGGATTTTTGCTGGTTAAGAACTGTACTCACAACGTTATTCTATATTGATTTCTTAATCGGACAATTTCTGCCGCATCAAGTATCCATATGTAATAATTCCAATATATAAAACATAGTTTTCGGAAAACAGCCCCTACCTCAAAATGCCAAAACCATAACCCAAACTCGTTAACTGACTCCTTTTTGCTCAGCCCAAAACCACCGGCAATCAAAACCTCGGCTCTGCTTGCTCTCTCAAAAGCAGAAACAGCTACAAGCAGCACAAGCAAATCGGATTCTAACTCCTAAAACCATTAACATCGCAAATACTTTATTACACAGAACAGAACACTAACGCAGGGCTTTCGAAAACCGAAATACTCACTGAATTAACAAAACGTAGTAGCCGTAGCCCCAAATCGACCCAGCAGTGGCTCCGTCAGTGGTCAGAAGCTCTAGTGGCTCAGCAACAAACTTCAATTTTTGACATGAAACCCTATAAAATTAACCTTACAACATATATTCATCCGAATCCTTAACCGCAGATAATTAGAACGATTATGGTTTGAGTTTCAGAGCGCAGGAGACTTACTATGATGAAAAGGAATGGCAGAATGGAGCAGCAGCTCTGGTGCCGACCTCCTATAGCAACTACACCGTTTCCCGGCAACCGGAGGCACAGCTGGGTTTCTTGGCGACAGAAGCGGCGGTGGCTAGGCGCGGTTCTGCCTCCTCTCCTCTGTACGACCCGGCGGCTTCCCTCTCGACGGCACAGTGGCAGTATTGCAGAAGTTACCCACCACTGTCGCGCTCTTCCTCTCTCTCTGCGGGTCCCTTGGTAGCGTCATCCCCTAGCAGTGATGGCGGCTTCGCACAGCTCTAAGAGTGGCAATGGCTGTAGCGGCGGTGACGGGCTCCACGGCGACTCCCTCTCTCCCAGCGTCGCTCACTCACGGCGGACCAGAGAAGCAGAAACGGAGCTCCATCGTGCTTCTCGTTCAGAGCTGGCAAGGACGACGATGCGGTGACCCTGACGGCGACTGGGCGCAGCTCGCGGCTCCATGGGTGACGGTGACACGGTGAGTTCCCCTTCTCCTCTCCTTTGCCGCATGGCTTCTCCCCCTTGCTCGGTTCTGGTCTTCCTCGTGATGGCGGCGAGTGGCGAGCAGCTCGGCGGTGACAGCGAGGCCCACCAGCGCTAGCCCGTGCCTCTCTTCCTCTTCTGCTTCCCTCTGCATTCCCCGTTTCCTCCTAGCACTTTTCTTTCTTTTGTTTCTTTTGGTAGCAGCTGTTGCTGCTGTGTATGTTGCGTCAATGAGAGAAGGAAAGGAAACAGATGGGGTGCGACGGCTGGGTTGGGAATTAGGGTTTCACTATTTTGAAAATTAGGGTTAGGGTTAAGCTAGGGGTAGTTTTGTAATTTCAAATGAAATTGGGAATAATATAGTAATTGAAACCCAAATTAAATCCAACACTAATTGTATATAGAAAAGTACTATTTGCTCATCAATTTTACAAATTATTTTCAATAAAATGTCCAAATCCAATAATTAAGAATAATATAATTAAATCCTTTATTTTCCCAAAACAGCAGTATCAATACTTTAAAATATTAATTATTTAGTCCAAATCATATCAAATCCTTATTATTTCACAACTACCAACTTTCTAATTTGAATATAGAAAATAATTCAATAATTGTAAATTGGATAATAAACTTATTTCAAATTCAATTAATCGAAACTTGCTTTAATATTCTTTAATAAAGAAATTTCTGAAATTAAAGCTACAGAAATACTGAATTTGAAATTAGCTCATGATAGCCCTTTTTCAAAAGTTCTGGGTCTTACAGCATGCATAAAAGGAAAAGCATGGCAAATTGCATGAATAATAAAATCTATAGCTACCAATGGCAAGAAAATAATAATAACAACTCAATTAAGCAACAACAAACATAAAAATATCAAATTGCATTAAAAGGGATCAAAATTAACATGAGTTCATGAACAAGAAAGTAACAAAATAAAGGAAATTAACAAGTAAACTAAGAGAATTAAGCTATAAGGACAATAAAAAGTAAGAAAAACTAACTTAAAACAAGATCAAAACCTAAATCTATGAAAAGAAATGAACCTAAAACCCTAAAATCTAAAGAGAGGAGAGAGCCTCTCTCTAGAAAACTAACCTAAAATATGCTAAAAACTCACTAAAAAATGAAGTATGTGTGTCTTGGAATGTTGCCCCTTTGATAGAGCTTCCAATTCAGCTTCAGGGTCTCGAAAATTGGGCCAAAAGACCCCAAAATCGCGAGGCACGTGACTTTTTAGTGAGTCATGCATCAGGACTTATGCGTACACACAGAATTGTATGCATACGCACACTGGCTGAATTCCTCCTTGTGCGTACGAACGCAACAATTTGATCTTCTCCTTTGTTTTTTCATGAAATCTCTCACTTTGCATGCTTTCCTTCCACTTCTCCAAAGCCATCCTTGCCTATTGGACCTGAGATCACTCAATAAAATATATCACGGCATCGAATGGAATAAAAGTGGAATTAAATTGATTAATTAAGGCATAAAAAAGCATGGTTTCACTATTACGTGCAATCTAAAGAGAAATCACAAAAGTATGCTGTTCTAGTGAATAAATGCAGGTTTATATGATGAAATCTACTCAATTCAAGCAAAATATTATCATCAAATATAGATTCATCAATTCTCCCACACTTAAACAATAGTATATCCTTATGCTAATCATAAAGGAGAAGGACCAAAGGAGAAACAACTTATTGAATGAAACTACTTATATGCACGCAACTATTCTTATTAATGCTATTCACTTCTATCTATTCTATAGTTTTCTATTGACTTGGTCAAAACAAACAAACAAATTTCCAATCAAGCATATAAACATATAGGGCTAAAGCAAAGAAATAATTTATTGCAATCACAATCCAAAAAATTGATTCAAGTTCTCAAAAGAATGAAGCAACTTGCAAGATGTTAATAGATATGGAGATATAGAATTGAGCATTCGAACCCCTAGCACTTCATCTAACATGTATGCAAGTATGCTCTAATCATGCTATCTAGAATTTACTCTTCATCTAACAATCAACAAATATTTGATGCATGTATGCAAGTATCATGCGGACTTCTTAAGGTTGTAATGGGTTAGGGTTAGGGTAGGATGAATATGGTCAAGTGGACTAAGAAATTGAATCTTTGATTATCTTAAGTATCCACCTAACCTATATCAACCTAATCACTAAAATTCAATCTAACTATCCATTATTCTCTTTTTCCACACATTCATGTATTCTTTTCCATTCAAATGACATATGCACTCCTTATTCACATTTTTTTTCTTTGGGGTAACCTTTGTCTCCCTTTTCATTATTTTCTCAATTCTCTTTTTTTTTTATTCTCTACCAATGTTTCCCGAAATTCCCACACACTTAAATGATACACTCTCCTCAACCTAAGCTAATTAAAGATGCAAATCAAGAAAATCATGGTTTTTCACTTAGGGTTGTGATGTGCTACTATTAAGATCAATGGAGGTTAATAAGGCTCAAAAGGGGTTAACATCATCAGTTCGACTGAAAACTAGTGAACCGGTCTCTTAACCGGTCCGGGTTAACATTCTGATCAGTCATGTAAGCGAACCAGTCAAACTCGTTAAATCCATTTAAACCCGGGCTCAACTGCGAACTGAACTAGACCGGTCAACACGGAAGATGACATCAACGATACCAATTTCAAAAATTTAGTATATGTTGCCTCTTGGGTTCGAACCTAGAAACATTAACATAAAGAAGAATGCTCTCCTACCAGGCCAAGTTGTTCTTTATAATATATTATGCTTTTTAATATATATATATTACAAACTAGTAGACATATCCAAATTAATAACTTCTTGTATTAACTCTTTTAGTCATGCAAATTTAAAATTTCTTTATCTTTTCAGTTCAACCTACAACCGACCGGTTGAACTAGTAACCCGGTGACTTAGTAATCTCACTGGGTTGATTGCCGGTTCGATTCTGATAACTATGTTCTAAATGCATTCAAACATCAAACATTGGACATAAAGAATTAAGCAAATCCAAGATCATAATCATAGAAGGAACATATATAGCACACAAGAATAAAAGTTGTAGTTAAAATATACAACCATACATTAAAAACTCAACAACTCGCAAGGTTGTTTGTTCTATCTCTCTTCTATGTTCCACAAAATAATTCAAGCAAGTTGAAAAAAAAAGAATTTTTTGAATCAAATAAATGGAATGACCTAAAAAGAGATTTTCTTGAAAACTTTTGTTGTTTTTACCAAGCTTATTACCTATGCATGTATGAATGTATGTATGTATGTATGTCTTGGATGCAATTCAAAATTCCTAGCTCTTTTTCCTAGTTTCCACTATCCAAAAATCATCATGAACATTTAGGAAGAAATGAACTAGGAGCTATCTACTATTCACAATATCCAATCACAACTAATATCTATGGAATATATACCAACTAAAATAAAAATGCAATAACTAGCAATAAAACTAGGAGTAAGCTAAGATATATATAACATCGAGGATAAGTCAATCCTAACATCGAGGATAAGTCAAATAGGTATAATTGATCTCAATCCACAAGTCCTAGCCAACTCACTAACTAGCTTAGTGAAAGACTAGTATTAGCGAAAACCAAATCAATTAACAACCCTAATCTATCAACCAATATTGGACATCAATGACTTATGGTCACCAAAGTCTTCAATCCTAAGCCAAGAGTGTGAAAAACTACACTAAAACTAAAAAAGGCATTTTATCAAACACTTGGCATGCATAAAAGGAAAAGCTTGGTAAATTGCGTGAATAATAAAATCTATAGCTACCAATGGCAAGAAAACAATAATAATAACTCACTAAGCAACAATAAACATAAAAACATCAAATTTCACTAAAAAAATCAAAATTAACATGAGTTCATGAACATGAAAGTAACAAAATAAAGGAAATTAACAAGTAAACTAAGAGAACTAAGCTACAAGGACAATAAAAAGTAAGGAAAACTAACTTAAAACAAGATAAAAACCTAAATCTATGAAAAGAAATAAACCTAAAACCCTAAATTATAGAGAGAGGAGAGTGCCTCTCTAAAAAACTAACCTAAAATATGCTAAAAACTAACTAAAATATGATGTGTGTGTGTCTTGGAATGTTGCCCTTTTGATAGAGCTTCCAATTCAACTTCAGGGTCTCCAAAATCGGGCCAAAAGTCCCCCCAAATTGCGAGCCACGTGAAATTTTTTAATGTGAGTCACGCATTAAGACTTATGCGTACGCACAGGGTTGTGTGTATACGCACACTGGCTGAATTCCTCTTTGTGCGTATGCACACAACAGTGTGGTCTTTTCCTTTGTTTCTTCATGAAATCTCTCACTTTGCATGCTTTTCTTCCACTTTTCCAAAGCCATCCTTGCCTATTGGACCTGAGATCACACAACAAAATATATCACGACATCGAATAGAATAAAAGTAGAATTAAATTAATTAATTAAGGCACAAAAAAGCATATTTTCATAATTAGGTACAATTTAGAGAGAAATCACAAAAGTATATTATTCAAGTGAATAAATACGAGTTTATGTGATGAAATTTACTCAATTTAAAACAAAAATTATCATCAAATATAGATTCATCACTAAGCAAACTATTGTTGGGATTTAATATTAGTCCCAAGTTTGGTACTTAATGTAGCAAGGGCATTTAAGATCCAGCAAATAAATCAATTAGTGTAGGTCACAAAGAATAATCTAAGGTCTAGAAGTAGCGAGGGACGCACCTGGGCTTTAACTATAATTTACTCAAATATGTTCTAGAATTACTATTAAATTAATAATTATTAGATTAACCTGCTTTCTCTCCATCTAACTTTCATGTGATTAGACTAACACGATTTTAAGTTTGCCTATTATTTAGGGTGGACACAAGGGAAGATTTGTTGTTTGATTTAAGAAATAAAGATTATCATTCTATCACTCTAACTCTAAATTGCAATAACTTGCAAGTAGCAATATCAGTAAAAAAAATTTATATTTTAGAATTGCATTATCTCATTACTCTTGATAAACCCTTCTCATTATTAACTAGACAATTTATGCAATTGCATTATTGATGAGATACAGTGTGATCTTTGAAACAATCTAAATAAAATTTAGGATAAAAATAAAAAAAAATAAAATAAGTTATATATCATAGTAGCAAAATAGAAAGAAAGAAATTAAAGTAAGAAAAAAGAAATATTACCACTACAAAAAAAGGTCTATGGTTATGGTGAAAAATCGCGACCATGGCTAGTGAAAAGGGTTACCATTGGTCTATGGTCATGGTTTTTGACCTATGGTCACGGTTTTTTCACCGTGGCCTATTTTGTCATGGTCATAGACCTATGGTCACAGTTTTTTTATTTATGGTCACGGTTTTTATGGTGACGGTTGTAATGTTCAAATTCTGACACTTTAGACCACGTTTTTTTACCGTGACCATAGGTTGCTCTATGGTCACCCCTTTATTAAAACTGTGACCGTAGATGCTATGATCACGTTTTAGCCTCTATGGTCACTCCACTTAAAACCGTGACCATAGTCTCTATGGTCACCCCACCTTAAAACCGTGACCATAGCCTTATCTATGGTCACGGTTTAGCCTCTATAGTTACCCCTCCTTAAAACTGTGACCATAGCCTTATCTATAGTCACGGTTTTTTGCTATGACCATAGCCTCTATGGTCACCCCACCTTAAAACCGTGACCAAAGCTTTATCTATGGTCACGATTTTTACTGTGACCATAGCTTATCTATGGTCACCCCCACCTTAAAACCGTGACCATAGCTTATTTTGTTTTATGAGATTTAATTTTTTTTTAAAAGTATAATCACATCCCAAAATGATGATAGTCACAAAATAAATCTAAAAAAGAAAAATGATAATCAACATTTAAGTTAAGTTGTGATTAAAGTAACCAACTAACATACCAATATAGTTGAGTGAATACACTTGTCTCAATCTCAGTTTTATACAGTGATATATACACTAATACTAAGTAGACACTATTAACAGAAGTGTTCCACAGGCGTGAGAGCAATACAATTCAGACTCTGCCAGGATAGATTGATTCTTGTTTTGCTATTCTTCCTTCTCAACGCTCGAGAACTTTTGTTTCAGCCACTTTACCATATGAAAGCTCAGCACCTACTTCATTAACATGCAAGCACCTGCTTTATTAACATGTAAAGCAAAGTCACATTAGACATAAACACTTACATTTATTCTTCTTTAACTTAGGAGAAAAAAACATATCATCAAAACATACATACATCACACATATACTAGCTAGTACACACTATACAACACACATCCGCATCATAGTATATGACAGAACATAAAACAATATAAAGTACTTGAAGAGATACAGTATATATTACCAAAGTACTTGAAATCCTCTAAGTAGTTTCTTTTTGTTTTTAACACTTCATTTTTGACAGACTTCATTGTAGCTCTCAATTCCTATAAAAGCACCAAATCATATAAATATAGCACATGAAAAAAAATGGAAATATAAAATGAAGAAACATAAACAACAAAGCAAACCTGAAAAGCTCTAGATTGGCAATTGATAAAACTTAGGTAAGTACGCTCCTTATTCTTCCAATTAACAGATCTGGATTCTTCCAACATAATCAAATCATCATTTACTTTTTCAAAATTATTAAAGGTGGTCCTTTTGAAATTATAGAAACTTTATTATATACAAAGGTAACAATGCTAGATAGTTTCAAAAAAATTTACATAAAACTAGCTTTGTATACAATAAGCAACATGAGCTGATAGTCCAATCAATTGAGCTACTTAATCATGCTTAAAATAACAACTTCAAGTTTTAACTTCTAATAAAAATGAGGATCGATAAAGAAATACATTCTCAGCAACAGAACTCATATGCATTTCTATTCCCTGCAGCAAAGTTCCACAGTCAAACATATCTCAATCAAGGGAAGGATCAATCATATCCATACCCATTACATATAAAGCATCATCCAAAATTCAAATATGTGCTTTATCTAATTTCATTTCACCTCAAGAATTGAACAAGTGAGAGGAGGCGGGCAGGGTCTCTGTAGTTCTAGTCACTCAAACAGTTACTAGTTTGTTTTCTGATAATCTATAATAATATGAATAATAATAATAATGAGGATGCCAACAGATAGGTTTGCACCTTCAATTGCTGAACCCAACTCTCAAATGGTCTTATATTTCCAAGACATTTAACAAAATAAGTGATTTAAAATTACTTTCAAAATTACAAAATACAAAACAAAACAAACTAATTAAAGGATACACTCTGGAGAAATGAGTTGTATTATCCAATGAGAAGAGGATTGAAGGAAATAATAACCGGCATAAAAATCTGTTGGCTAGTGATTGATGGGGGCAACATAATACAAATGTATAACAATATTGATTAGAAAATGAAAAATGTAGTTGAGAGAAATGACTGCATACATGTTTAAAAAGGTGTGACTATTACTAACTATATGCAAACCAGTGATAAAAATTTCAATTCTTTTTCTCATTTTTATCCCTCCTATCCCCTGACCAGCTTTTACTATATACAACAAATGTAATGACTATTACTGAGAACCTTGAACCTCAGCTTGGTCAAGATTGATTAACTTCATAAATTTCTTAATTTCAAGGGTAGGAATCCGCACTTCCTATCGAAAATCTAATGTTAGAATATTCAATATTCTTAATTTCTTACCATCAATTTTACTATAAAATCATAAGAATGTTCTCCAACTTCTAACAAAATAGAACAAGTCATGAATAATATTCTATTCACACCCATAAAAGTTAGCTTTTAAATAGAACAATGAGAACAAGCAAATAAGTGAAGAGAAGTTTTCGAGAACTACAAACCCTAGGACATATATATTCTTCAACCTTTTTACTGACAAACTTAAACCAACACTACAATGAGAGAGTAAATAGATACAACAGCAACATAACAAGGCATACTCAAGCTTTCACTTATTGACAAAAAAAAAAGCTTGATATCAAGCATACATTCAAAGGCAACATAAGAGGAACTCTCAAACAATTTGTATTATCAACATTACATATTTTATGGGATTCAGCAATAAGTTACAATAAAACGATGAAAATAGAGAAAATTTCATCTAATATTAGCTGCCAACCTTGTATAACCAATGTGGACTCTCTGCACAGAAGACCATTTCCAGAGCTCCGATCAATAAAGCTCCCAATATACCAAGGCAAGTTGCAATCTGGATTAAGGCTCCATTGGTACCCCATACAAAAGCAGGAGAAACCTACCATCCACCAAATATTGTGATCTCACGAATAATCAATTAAAATTTCAGCCTACTCAATTAGGCAAATGCAACCATATTGATACCTCTGTCACATACAGAGCAACAGCAGGAGGGCCCAGACCCAGGCCAGTCCCAACAAATAACCACCTTACAAGCATAC
Source organism: Arachis ipaensis (assembly GCF_000816755.2). NCBI lineage: Eukaryota > Viridiplantae > Streptophyta > Magnoliopsida > Fabales > Fabaceae > Arachis > Arachis ipaensis. The sequence continues at coordinate 26,340,544 of NC_029785.2, forward strand.
CAAACAAGTTTTTTGTTGCTGCACTGAAAAATTGAAAACACAGAAATTTTTACTGAAAACTAGCCATAAGGATTCACATTTGAGAACAAGAGAATTTGCTACTTGACTAAATTTAAATCAAAGTGGGGTCAGATGTTTCAGAAAAAGTAACTCTGGTAAACAGATAAAAGAAAATAAAAATAAAAAACTATAATGATTGAGTAATTAGGAACTAAAAACAACTAAATTTAACTAGAAACAACTAACACAGAAACAATTAGCAACTTAACAATTTAACAAACTAGCACATAGCAGCAAGATTTGAAAAACACAGAAACTAGCAGCAAAGCAAAAAGTTAAATAAATCCAGCAAGAAATAACTAACACAGCAAGCAAAAAGTAAAGGGGTACATTAAAACATTAAAGCTATCAGATTTAAAGTTATCATATTATAACTTAATAGAACCCTAAAGCTTAATTTGGTTTTTAGCTTAGGAATTCGGTACATTGTTGGGGAAAGTGGTCAGAGGAAGAGGGAACAAACATACCCGAGCACACAGACAGCGACAAAATGGAGAAACAGCTCCGACGGCGGCGCGGACAGCCACGGCTCCCTCCGGTGACTACCCAAACAGTGGAGATAGCGAGACCGCAACGGCGACTGAAGGCACGAACGGCGGCAACTCCTCCCCCTGGGCCACTGGCTTGCATTATCTTCTCCCTCTCTTCTTCCATAGCGATGTGACGGCGACACTAGATTACGACAATGGTGATCTTGATGGCAGCAGCGACGTGCGACAATCTCTCCAGTGGCGGTGTGGATTGCGGTGGCCCCTTCTCTCTCTCGCGTTTGGCTCGACGACGTCCCTCTCTCTCAACGTCGCCTTCCTCTCCTTCTCGATTCTGATGACGACGACGACGACACACTGAGAGGCAACGGATTGGTAGGGAGCAAGAACGACGAGGGTTTTGCACAACGAATAGGGAGCAAGAACGAAAGAGGGCTTTTGGGAGGGAATTGGAATTTTGGTTATCTTTCTTTTATTTTTCCTAAGTTAAAACCTAGCTACGAGGGAATGGGGATTTTGGGAGGGAGGGGAAAACGACGACGTTTTGGGAGAGGGGTTTAAAAAAATTAATATGAAAAACCGTACTCTATGGTCACTTCCTAAAACTGTGACCATAGGTACTATATGGTCACCTTTTTTGAAAAACCGTGATCAAAGACCATTTAAGGTCACCTCCCAAAACTGTGATTATAGACCATTTAAGGTTACTCCCAAAATTGTGACCGTAGACTCTTTTAAGTCACTCCTCAAAACCGTGACCTTAGATGTCTTTTGGTCACTCCCAAAACTGTGACCATAGACCTCTTTAGATTATCTCCTAAAACCGTGACCATAGACCCTTTAAAGTCACTATTTTTTGAAAAACCGTGACTATAGACCATTTAAAGTCACCCCCTAAAACCGTGACCATAGATCCTTTTAAGTGACCATAGACCTCTTTAGGTCACCCTTTTCCAAAAAACCATGACCATAGACTCTTTTTGGTCACCCCAAAAAACTGTGATCATAGACTCCTTTAGATCACTCCATAAACCGTGACCATAGACCTTTTTAGGCCGTCTTTTTTTTTTAAAAAAAAACCGTGATTATGGATACTCTATAATCATCCTTTTTTAAAAAACCGTGACCATAATTTTTTTTTATGTCACAGTAAAAAACCGTAACTATAGAGAGTCTATGATTACAGTTTTTTATCATGATAAAAAAACTGTGACTATAGACCCAAAATATTATAGTGTATATAATGAATTTTTTATTTGAATCAAAATAATTTGCTTTGTTCCCTATCAACGACAACAGAATTCAATAAATCATTGGAGGTGGCAAATTCTCACATAATACGGACATAATAGCCAAACAATAAAAAATGAAAAGTAAAACAAAACGATGGAAAAGAACATATATACATGTTCATAATTCATCAGGGTTGAAGTGATTTGAGCGAATTAAGAGGGAATTAGGTTTTTTTTTTTTTTGGCGATTTTATATAACTGGAAGAGATTTGAAGAATCAATTACAACTATAAAAAAATTAAACCCTAGGAATTTAAAGAGAATCATCTAAGATTTCACTTACCTTACTGTTAGAACAAGATTGAGAGCACGATTGAGGAGACAAATCATATATGAGATCGATGAGGTAGTGCGAGAGATGGACAGGAGGCAAAGCCAAAGATTGAGGAGGTAGAACAAGATCAAGAGATTTAGAACATTAAAAAATTGAGAAAGCAGAATGAGATCAAACGATTCATATCACTAAAAATGTGAGACAGAATTGCGATGAATAACAGCTTTTTATTTCTAGCTATAAAAATTAAAAAGGGTTTTTATTTGTATATGTGTGATTAA